>NC_053164.1:5427849-5733740 GCF_016835505.1 Polypterus senegalus | reverse complement strand
TCATGAGTGGTAAAAGGTATTTAAGGTGGTCAATTGCAAGTTGTGCTTCTTTCCCTTTGACTGTCCTCTGAAGAGTGACAGACAGCATGGGATCCTCAAAGCAACTCTCATAAGATCTGAAAACAAAGATTGTTCAGTATCCTGGTTTAGGTGAAGGCTACAAAAAGCCATCTCAGAGGTTTAAACTGTCAGTTTCAACTGTAAGGAATGGAATCAGGAAATGGAAGGCCACAGGCACAGTGACTGTTAAACCCAGCAGGTCCGGCAGGTCAAGAAAAATACAGGAACGGCATATGCGCAGGATTGTGAGAATGGTTACAGACTACCACAGATCACCTCCAAAGACCTGCAATAATCTAGCTGCAGATGGTGAATCTGTACATCGTTCTACAATTCAGGACAGTGCTTCCACTACACCAGGAAATGCTGCTCGACCAGGGATGGTGTATGCTCAGAGTGCTTCTAGGTGCAAGGCCAGTACTTCCGCCACACTGGGGAGTGCTGCTGGAAGTTCTTCATCATGCACCTGGAGCACATCCAGGGAAAGATTAAAGGGGCCGCCTCATTCTATTCGGGGAGTTGGGCAGAAGAGGAATGAACTTGCGAGAGAAGAGTGTAGGCGGCTGAAGGAACAAGGACTGAGCAAAAATCTGTATATAGTGTAAATAAAATGTATGTGTTTGGACATTCTGCTGTTGTGTCTGTCTGTGGCCGGGATATCTTTTACTATATATATACTTTACTATATATCACACTTGGGTCACAGAATTGCACAGAAACACAGGAGATTGCTGAGTTGGGAACATTTATTCAAACACCTCAAATGAACATATGTCCCTTTCAAAAGTAAAATGAGCTCCGTGTGAAGACAGAGGGGACAGCTCCGTCTCTCAATTAAAAGTAAAAACAAACATCTTAAACACAAACATCTTTCTCTTCATAGGGATGTGTGTCAGGAGCGGGACCCCCAACAGGAGCAGAGGACATCTGGGGGAGGACAGAGAGAGAAAGACAAAGCAAAGAGCAAAAAAGGACAGGTGTTGTTCAGGCTTTTAAGTATGCGAAGCGCCGTGCAAGACGCATATCACGCGACAGAGCAACAGCACCAGTCTAGCAAGTAAGGGAGCAAAGTGGAGGTAAATTTTATTTATTCTCATTGTATCAGAGTTTAAGAGGTGGTTTTGGAGACGCGTCCGTGTCTTCTAGGGGTGTGTTCAGCCCCACTGTTCACAATATATGTATTGGTGTTTTGTGGAAGCTGTACATCACTTTGGTTGACGTCTGCTGTTTTAAATGTGCTCTATACATAAAATTGACTTCACTTGGCTAATCAAGAAAGAGTCTGGAAGGAAAACCTGCAGCCACCACAGCCCTTCAGGGTCAGAGTTTGACACCCCCAGGGTCACCTGTTGGTTCAATTTGCATCTCAAATTAGGAAATAGTTAGGAGGCTCTGAATCTTAAAGAGGAAGTTAATCACAAATAACGCAAAGTTAGCCTGCTCTATTAGCAGCACTGTCTGGAATGAAAACCTGCTGCCACTGCAACCCTCCAGGAAGTCTGCTTTACTGCAAAATGTTATCAATGCTGTGAATGTAAGGTGCACTATATTGAAATAAATGAGCCAGAAAAGAAGGGACGTGCTTTCCTTTCTGGAACCTGCAAGCTGCTGTCTAATGAATGTGCTTGTTAGTGACCATGCGTTTAAACGCCATGTCGTTAATAGACTTGTTTCCTAGACGGTCATGAATGAACTGCTGTACTACATTTTTTTTTTCTGTTTCTAAACAGCTCACCTTCGTTTCTTTGAAACATTAATTATTTCCAGAATAAGTGGAAGGCAGTGACAGGCGTGTCTCTTCTCATTTAATTCTACTCAGATCAGGAAAAAAAAAAAGCAAATGCTAGAGGCAGCACTAATGATTGTGTTCTGTGATAGAAAAATGAGCAGCAAGGCAGACGGGCTCCTTACGCTAAGATGACTCCAGAAAGCAAAATGAAATTGCTGATGATGATCTGTATTATAGCAATTTCACACTGTCGACTCCTCTCGCCATCCATTTTCTCTGTCTTGGAAGATCTTCCGTATCCTAGAAAGTCTGTTAGACAAGTTGAAAATACAGTATTTGCTGATTTTACAAATGATAGGATCACCATGAAAATGTTACCGTTTATCTGTAACCGAATGGCTTTTTTTTTTTTAATTTGCAACTACTGAAATGAACTTTTCCAACTCTTTATCTCATCCTGCAAAAACAGGAATGCATAGTTGAACAATTTGTTGTTTTTCTTGTTCACTAAGTGTAAAATTTTTATTTCCATAATTTATCGCTTTTCATCATTTCAGTAACATCATGGTGACACATAGTGACATGATTCTGCATTGCAAAATCGCATTGAAACTCATTGTTTTACTTTACAAAAAAAAAAAAAAATAAAATCACAAAATAAATGATGTTTCATTCCTAGTGACATTGATGCTATCCACACAGAGATACACCATCTCTACTACATCAACATCTCCTACCACATCAACTGGAATGGCCAGTGACGGGCCCACCTCTGACCATCAGTGTGGACTCTCCATAACTGAAGACCAAATAAGGAGACAACTGAGGAAGCTGTGGAGCCAGATGGAGTCAGTTGTCGTGTTCTTAAGGCCTGTGCTGACCAGCTTTCTGGTGTCCTCTGTCACCTGTTCAGTCTGTCCTAAAGGCTTCAGAAAATGCTGCTGCTGCTGTGGAAAACATTCTGTTCCAAAGAAGGCTGGTGCCTCTTCACCTAATGACTACAGACGAGTGGCACCTGAAACTCACATCATGAAGACCTTTGAGAGACTGGTCCTGTACTATATGAGTCCTCTTGTAGTAGACAACCTGGTTATAACATACATCTATTGATGCACTTGGACACTTCATCAGTGATGTAACCTGGGGTCATTGGGTGTTTCGGGTCTTTCAACATCAGACACCCTCACCCAGGATTGACCAGTTCCTAGGTTGTACCCAAGTAGCAAGTGACCACGGTTCACTCCTCATCATCTACAGTTATCTAGAGGAACTTTGTGCTGCCTCAGTTTTAACTTTGATGGCTTTTATCTTGCGCTCTCCTGTGATGCCCAGAAGACTTTAAGCCTTACACAGAGACTTTTATGGGCAAACACAATGTACGCCTCCCCCGTCTGCAGCATTCTTCCTTCTCCTCAGTATACTTTTCTTTTTTATGCATCCTCTCCTCCCAAGGAACTGTAAATTCCAGCATAATTGATATTTCTGAAAACAAGACAATGTTTGGCCTCAAGGTGGTCTCTACGATCTTTTTCCTATTCTTCTTCTTTCGGCTGCTCCCGTTACGGGATGCCACAGCGGATCATCTTTTTCCATGTCTTCCTGTCTTCTGCATCTTGCTCAGTTACACCCATCACCTTCTTGTCTTCTCTCTCTACATCTATAAACCTTCTCTTAGGCCTTCCTCTTTTCCTCTTCCCTGGAATATTTAACATCCTTCTCCAAATATACCCAGCATCTCTCCTCTGCACATGTCCAAACCAACGCAATCTCCTTCTCTGACTTTGTCTCCCAACCGTCCAACCTGAGCTGACCCTCTAATGTCCTCATTTCTAATCCTGTCCATCCTCGTCACACCCAATGCAAATCTTAGCATCTTTAACTCTGCCACCTCCAGCTCTGTCTCCTGTTTTTGGTCAGTGCCACCATCTCCAGCGCATATAACATAGCTGGTCTCACTGCCGTCCTGCAGACCTTCCCTTTCACTCTTGCTGATAATGCATCGGCTAACTCTCTCCCCTCACCACTGCCAACATTCAAAGTTCCTACCCTCAGTGCCATTCTCTTTACCTTCCTCCTCTCCGCCTGCCTCCAGACACGTCTCCCCCCTCTTGTTCTCCTTCTTCTGCCAACAGTTGCCCAATTTCTGCCAGAACCCTGTTGGCTAACAGTACTGGTGGTGGTTGTTGTTAAGCTGGGCCTCGGACGATCCGGTATGGAATTCTGTTTTGTTGTCCGCATATTGATCTGGCAAAATTTTACACCGGATGTCCTTCTTATTTTAGCCCTCCCCATTTATCTGGGGAAGAAGCACATGGGTTTGTGCATCCTGTGTGGTTGGGTTAAAAGTACCTCCAAAGCTACCAAGTTAAATTCCTTTACATTAAGTACTGGTGAATAAAAGGGATTCTGATTTTGCTTATGATTATGATCCTTTGTGAAGTGACATTTCCTGGGCTTCTTGCATTACATAATAATTTATGGAAATGCTGTCAAAACAAGATTACAGTTTGAGATTATCTCTACCAGTCAGACTTTGCAAGCCCTTGTAATTCAGTCTGTCATCATCCAACCTGCTATATTCTAACTACAGGGTCACGGGGGTCTGCTAGAGCCAAACCCAGCCAAGGCAGGAACAAATCCCAGGCAGGGTGCTAGCCCACCACAGGACACACACACACCAAGCACACACTAGGGACAATTTAGAATTGCCAATGCACCTAACCTGCATGTCCTTGGACTGTGGGAGGAAACGCACACAGACACAGGGAGAACGCGCAATCTCCACATAGGGAGGACCCGGAAAGCGAACCCGGGTCTCCTAACTGTGAAGCAGCAGCGCTACCCACTGCGTCTTTTTTGAACTTTCAAATCCAACTTCCTATTTAGGGTGTGCTATGTCAGAAGCCATTTTGTAGTTCTTGTTATATAATTTGGATTTTGTTTAATTTCTGGTCATCTCCTTGCAGCTTTCCCATCACTAGGGTCGGTTCCCCAGGGTTTGTGAGCCACAAGTGATTTCATAGATAGGATTAAAAGGTGACTGAATTCATTAGTTTTTCATCCCAGCTGCAGACAATAAACCTTGTTTTTGCCTGTCTAAAGAATATTTATTTTTGGTTTCTATTATTATTTGACTTTAGCTACATTCATAGACTGTAATTTTTTGCTTCTTGAATAGGTTTTGCCGCTTTGATTTTCTCAGTCTCTTGGTTGTGCACCCTTTTCTACCTTTTGTCAATTCTCCCTTGTCCTTTTAAAAGTGTCAGCTTTCTGACAAAAAATTGTCGGGGACAAGTAGCTCTGAAATGAGTCAGGGAAAGATCCTGGGATGCTTTATGGTCATGTTGGAGGCCACACACTCCTTATTTTCTATGTTTGTGTCTCCAGTTGTTTCTTGTGTCTGTCATATGATTTTAATATTACTGTATTGTTTGTTTGTGGTTGGCTTGGTATTGCTGTCATAATAATAATAATAATAATAATAATAATAATAATAATAATTCCTTATATTTATATAGTGTTTTTCTCACTACTCAAAGTGCTCTTCACACAGGGAGGACCCAGAAAGCAAACCCATGATCTCCTTACTGCAAGGTAGCAGTGCTAGTCAGTAGGAAGACATTTAGATAGAGTGTGAACTTTGAAGAAGACTAACTCTGTTCTGACAACAAGCCTGAAGTCTCTGAAGTTAACAGCACTAAGGAGGACATTGAGAAATCTACTTGCCATCATGGCCAATACCTCACACCCTGTCCATCACACACTTGACCACCTTCAAAGCAGCACCATCTTGCCTACTCGGCAAGCAAATTCAATATAACAAAAGAGAGGGCAAAAATCCAAGGAATCTAAAAGGCAAAACAGGAAACACAGAGTCAGTAATCAAACTCCAGGGACATTCCTGAAGCTTGTCCTTTTATACAGCTGGAGTAATCCCTCAGGGGTATCAACCGAGGATGACGCCTCCTTGGCCTCCGCAGTAAGGAGACAGGGCAGATAACATAACAAAACACAAAATAACAAAGTAAGTATTAAACACAGTATTAACAAAAAATATAACATAACAGATACAACAAAGACAAAAACAAAAACAGAATTATGTAATAAAATATACTAAACTATGTTCAGAACACCAGAAAAATGATAAATAAACAAGACAAAATGCTCGAGCCAGGGGTAAAACCCTGACTAGAACATAACAGAGAGGAAGAATGTAGCAGGAGAGAAAGGAAGGAAAGTTAATCTGATGCTAAAATGTAACACATTATAACATGGCTTAAATAGAGTTTAAAAAGTTTTATGACCAGTGTAATAAATGAATAAGCAGACAGCATAAAGGTTTGAGGTTTCCGGCCCCGTATACTGCAAAATTATCCAAAATAAACAAAAATTCAAGGTCAGATACATAAACTCAAACAGTACATATGCACGAAGCCGAAAATGGCGTTGGCAGCCATTTTATGAAGGAGGAGCCGGAAGTGGAGGAATGCTTGGAAGGAACCGTGGGGGAAGATGGGATCGATGACGTCAGGAACAATGGAGGAGGAAGGGCGGAAGTAACGTGCTGCGGGAAAATAAAGGCTTATGGTGGCGGAGCGTCTTTTTTTCTGTAAGAAAGCAAAGGAGAAAGGTTAGTACCCCGCCACTCCCTGCCGGCGAATGTCTTCCCAAGCATGTTATGGTCCGTCCGCGGTCTCCTACTCGCGCGTGCGTGACACCAGATATGAGGAATATTTATATCTATTTGGCTAAAGCAGTCGATTTGATTATAGATCCATATTTAAGGAAAACTCATTAAAAACTGAAAAGACTTAGGACAGTTGGAGAGTTATCTTATCAGTTATCTTGTCAGAAGATCTTGACTACACATTGTTCTCCTCCCCTACTAAATGACTCTTAGGCTGGAGAGGCTTGATCATTTTTTTACATCTAAGATGTCTCACTTAAAGGTTTTCCAATGATGTTTCTTTCCTAATGTATAGACAAACACCAGGAACTCCACTTTCTGTACTACAACTTGCCTGAGGAAGGGGCCTGAGCTGCCTCGAATATTGTAATCTGTTCAGTTAGCCAATAAAAGCTGTTCTTTTTGCTTCACTTCTCACTGTAGTATACTGAAATGTATTGCAAAATATTTAAATTATTGCCATATTTTTCCAAAATATAAAAATGTGTTTCTTTTATATATTTTAACCCTTATCCATGAATGCCATTTTTAAAACGTTTCCATGAATGGGGGGTCTTGCAGACCATTTTAAACTGGTTAAATCTGCCTAAAAACCAATAGAATAACTTCAGAAAATTTTTATTACCTCTGAAATGAAGTAAATGTGATGTCAATTTTCAATGGTTTACATGTTTCCTTTGTAATAGTAATGCGTGCTCAGTGTTCGCCAAATCATATAAAATACAGTCATAGTAGCACTAAAACATGACGTCAGTTACACGTCTGATTCGCATACAGAACAGCCACTCGGAATCTGCCTCAACTTCAACTGCAGGCCAGACACACAAGGGAACGCTCTGAATGTTCCTGGCAAACCAGAAGTTTGCACTGGGTGCAAGTGGCCTTTATCTTTCTCTCCTTTGCCCTTGGGCACATGTGACAGCGTTGCTCCTTAGCTACATTTGCTGCATCTCCACGGGCAGGAGGAGGTGTTTCAGCATCATTTTTTGTTTCCTCATCACTTGACACAGTGTCACTTCCATCATCACTGTCCTCTTCGTCTGAGTTGTCTGATGTATCGAAATATGACAACTCCTTCATTATTTCAGCCAGGGCTTCACTTGCATCAAATTTCTTTGTTGGCCATTGACTTATTGTTCATAAACACATCAACTGGACTTGCTCCTCAACAAACTATACACCAGCAATGTCTCAGGCAGGCCTAAGAAAATCTAAACCAAAGAATATACAAATTTAAATAGAAAATTCAAATATAAAATATAAAACAAAGCAAAAATGCTTATACAAAAATGGTAACGTTTCCATGAATGGGGGGTCTCACAGACCCCCAACTACTTTGTTCTACTGTAGCACTTATTTGCACTAAGCTATTGAGAAGTGGATTTCGGCACATTTTTCAAGACATCACAAAATGTAAAGTCAGAAAATTTCATGGCCGTCGTATTACTTTGAAAGGGAAACAATTTGAAAATCTGCGACTGGGGGTCTTGAAGACCCCCTCATTCATGGATTAGGGTTAAAATTCTAGAAATAAAACACTGTAGGATACATTTTAGAAAACTATAACAATATACAGTGACTCACCACCACAACATTAAAACCACCTGCCTAATATTGCGTAGGTCCCTCTCATGCCAGCTAAACAGCTCTGAAGTGTCGAGGCATGGACTTCACAAGACCTCTGAAGGTGCCCTGTGGTATCTGGCACCAAAACTTTAGCAGTGGATCCTTTAAGTCCTGTAAGTTGAGAGATGGGACTTCCATGGATTGTTTTTCCAGCACATCCCACATTTGCTCTATCGGATGGAGATCTGGGAAATTTGGATGCCAAGTCAACACCTTGAACTTTTTTGGTATATTCCTCAAGCCATTCTTGAACAATGTTTGCAGTGTGGTAGGGCCGAAAAAGGGAGGGACCATGTAGAAAACGTGTTGTCATTTCTACATGGTGTGACATGGCAAATCCCCTTAAATCAATGTTTCAAATGTCAACTTAATTCTAATATGAATTGTTTGATTTGTAATCTTAAACTTTTGAGCAGAGGGGAAATCACAAGGAAGATGAAAGATGAAAGTCTTTGTCTCTGACATTATGGAGGTCACCATATCCACATATTTTTGGAGTTTATAGCAATTGTCACACACATGCGCGTAGGGGACAGTTTACAGGTTCCGTCAGCCATTCTGGGGGTTGGCACTCTCACCTAATCCTGTCTCCTCTTGTTCCTCTGCAGTTTAGCCAAAGATCCTGCCCCTCGATGACATCTCCACCAGTCCACCCACTGTTGACGTCACTTCCAAAACCAAATGACATCCTTTCCCATACCCCAGAATCCACCATGACGCCACATCAGTTCCTGTTCTGGCCGGCCTGACTCCACCTCTTCCTTTTTTCCACCATATTTAAGTCCAGTAAGCAACTCTGTTAGTTCAGTTGTGAACTCCGCTTCTGTAAACGTGTTTCCTTTATTTTTGCTGAATTTCAGTATACGGGGTGCCATCCTCCAAACCTTTTTCTGTCTGCTGATTATTTTTTAACCACACAATATATTTCATTTTCATAAGGTGAGAAACAAAATAAAAAATCAAAAAAGCAACACAGAGGACTAATAAATAATGATGGAGAGAAAAGTCACTACAATATGAGTAAAGATGAAAACGGAAAGACAGGAGGATCAAGAAATGTTGTGCAGAAAAATAGCAAAATATGAAATCAAATTATTAAACAACAAGTCCAAACCTAAGTTGAAATGTCTGAAGCGATAAATTATTACATAGAGCAATAAAGTAAATACAGTAAATATATTGTACTGGGGATGCCTTTCAGCACAACTATATATACTGTATGTAACTTTCTCTATGACATTTCATTACAAATCTCAATCGTCAGAGCTCATTTTTTTAACTGAAACTTCAAATAAAAAATCCTGTTGTAAGCAGCAAGAGGGATGGAGTACAAGATTAGATATGGTTGATAATTTGGCTGCTGTCGCTGCTGGATGTCTGCCGACTGTCTTATGCATTCTTCATATTTCCGCCTCTTTGGAGTTTGTCCCATATTTTAAAGTGATATCAGATTGATTTTTTTACTTCTGTCTTTCTAACTCATTATTAATTATATTTTTTAATTTTGTCTTCAGTCCTAATGATTCAGTGTGTCTAATATGAACTTTCAGTCTACAACTCCTTCTGCTTCATGTCCACACCCTGTAAAGAATCCTCAAATTAATACAGTGGGGTGTATTTGCCTTTTTAAAAATCTGTGTTTATTATGCCACACATTCAGACCCCCCTTAGACTCTTTACAAATATTACTTCAGATATCATGTAGAGAATGTTAGTGTTAGCTAGTTCATCAGCTGGAATCTCCACATTGTGACCATTAGTGGGCATAACAGCACCTAAAACCCCAGACACAACAACACAGGCACAAGTCCTCTGTTTATTAAGCAGAATATCTTGTGCAGGCCTCGTCTTAAATTTTACAATCAGAAGTACTGTTACAATTCACTTCCTCCACTCTCCTCCCAGAAAGCCTCATCCAGTATGTCACAACTCAGACTGCTTTTCCTCGGTGGAGAGAGCTTCGTTCTTATAGGACCCTGAGTACTTCTGGTGTCCTATTGTTGGATGATAGAAGCATGTCCAGGTCCAGCAGATGTCCCATAAAACAAGGAGTCCTTTTCCCAGCAGAACCCTAGGACCCTGACAGGGTCCTTCCAAACTACAAGTCCCAAGCAACTCTGTGGGTGTCCAAACTAGGACCATGCAAGAGGAACACTGCTACCTCTCATGTTGGGAGAGAAATTGTTCCTGAATTCCAGGTTCCTGCAGTGACTTCCATTATGGCCTCTCCCTGACTGGGATTCAAACTGGGAATCACTGGAATGCACTCCTTCCCAGTCAGGATGGCTGTCCATTGGCTACAGCATGTACAGCATGTATCACTGATATAATGACCTAGGTGATGGAACACTATATCTGACTCAACCTGGCAAAGACAGACCTTCTTACTATCCCAGCTGATCTGTCTATTCAGCACCCCATCTTCGTTCAGCTTGGTTCATTGTCACTAACACCTGCCAACATGGTTCATTGGGGACATGTCAGTCCTCTCTTCAGATCACTACACTGGCTTCCTGAACTGGCACTTATTAAGATCAAAACCTTGATGCTTACCTAAAGAGTGGTCAGTGCGTCTGTGCCTACACATACATATATGGAGACACCTGTGAGGTCCTTTTCTCCTTCTGAACCACTCAGGTCTGTTGATGAGCTCCATCTTGTGATGCCACCTCCATGAGGAATCAAATCTCAGACAGACCTGTTTCATGTGCAGGTCCTGGCTGATGAAACAAGCTGCCCACCTCTACTTAAAACTCTGACTCCCTTGAACTTAACATTTTGTTTATAAAATCTTGTTAAAAATTGTCCAAAATGTTTTCTGGGCAAGATCCAATCTGGAAAAGTTGCAATCGAGATGTTAATTGTTGGAGGGAATGACGCTGATCACAGCAATATTTTGTCGTCATTTAACTCAGTTGGAATCCCAATTAATTTTACTCAATCAGCCCGCAATCTAGGTGTTATCTTTGACTCTAGCATGTCATTTAAAGCGCATATTACAAAGTCGTCCAAAACATGTTTTTTCCATCTTAAAAATGTTAGGAAATTAAGGCGCTTTCTAAATAAACAGGATTGTGAGGAATTAATTCATGGATTTATCTCTAGTAGGATTGACTACTGCAATGCGGTGTTCACTGGCTGTTCAAACTGTTCTTTATTCAGCCTCCAGTTAATCCAAAATACTGCTGCAAGAATTATTACAAGAACAAGAAAATATGAACACATAACCCCAGTTCTTAAATCTTTACACTGACTCCCAGTTAAGTTCAGGGCAGATTTCAAAATCCTCCTTTTAACATATAAAGCATTAAATGGCCAAGGTCCGGCTTACTTGTCTGAACTTATCATGACTTACAAACCTGAGCGCACATTAAGATCTCAAGATGCCGGTCTGCTTAGGATTCCAAGGATTAATAAAATAACAGTGGGAGGTCGAGCTTTTAGTTACAGAGCTCCTAAACTGTGGAATGGTCTTCCTGCTTCCATAAGAGATGCCCCTTCAGTCTCAGCCTTTAAATCCCAGCTGAAGACTCACTACTTCAGTTTAGCATATCCTGACTAGAGCTGCTGATTAACTGTACATACTGCATCTCTGTTGTTAGTCATTAGCACTATAACATAAGTAACATGATAATTATATTTGAATACTAACCCTCACCTATTCTGTTTCTTTTCTCGGTACCCAAATGTGGCCATTGGTGCCACGGCCCACCTGCCAAGTTGTTTGCCTGCCTATGGTAAAGTCATCCCTGATGGAGGATCACAGGAATCATGGGAAAGAAGGGTCCTTTCATTGGAGCAACGTTTCAGCCGTGGCATGGCCAAATGGGGAGGCAGCTAGATGGATGAGGTCTCCAGGACTCTAAAAATATCCAAACCTAATTATGTCATATCATCTATTGTTAAACCGTACTTCTAAAATTTTTATTATTATGCTGTCTTAAGGAATTGTTCTGTAGTGTACATTGTATTGTATTGACCCCCTACTTTTGACACCCACTGCACGCCCAACCTACCTGGAAAGGGGTCTCTCTTTGAACTGCCTTTCCCGAGGTTTCCTCCATTTTTCCCTACAAGGTTTTTATTAGGAGTTTTTCCTTGTCTTCTCAGAGAGTCAAGGCTGGGGGGCTGTCAAAAGGCAGGGCCTGTTAAAGCCCATTGCGGCACTTCCTGTGTGATTTTGGGCTATAATAAATAAATAAACTGTATTGTATTGTATTGTATTGTAAACTGTAATTATTACCTGTACAAAATCACCTCTCCAAATCACACATGCTTGACTATCTCTCTCTCTCTCTCTCTCTCTCTCTCTCTCTATATATATATATATATATATATATATATATATATAGTGAGCTGGGGGGCTGATCGCACCCCTATAGGATACAGATGCACCTGGGAAAACCCCTGAAAATGTTAACAGACTACCTTCACATTGCTCATTACCTTGCTTGCTAGGCTACTTGCGGCTGTGTCAATTAATGGCACTTTTGCACAAGCTTTCCGAAGCAGACCTGCTGATTATGTAGAAAAGCCATTGAGGCTTAAATGGCTGTTATTACGCCTGTTTCCAGCTGTGCTACCGTACGCTCATATTTTGTTCTTTTCTTTTGGACGATTGCAGCAAATGGGGTGGCCTGGTTGACATCCCAAACTTTCTTCATTTTTTTGGTTCTTCTTGAATTTAATTTCCTCCTCCAACTTGGCTCCATACAGACCACTCCTTCTGTGATGATGTAACTTCCAGCCCATTCTTGACAATGTCATTTCCAGCTCAATGTGATGCCGCCACTTCTGGTCCCTCGCTCATTTCCGGTTCTTCAAGATGACGTTACTTCCGATCTTCGTTAACATCACTTCTGGGTTTTCCATCATTTCCTGCCAACATATTTCCTGCAGCCATTTTGTATATAAACGATCATTCCACTACTGTATACTGTCAACTGTTTTGGTTTTTTCAACACAAATTGACCCAAATTCACAGATATTATTTGCAGTTTTGAGTATATTATTTGTTATTACTATGTATATAAACAGCACAAACTTTAAAAATCAATAGACGGTGCAAGTGTATCTGATCATGTTCAGGTCTGATGGGAGAGAAACGTGCATGGCAATGACATCTCTGGCAATCAGCAGATACCCTCTAAAACATACCGAGCTGTGATCTCTCTCTTAAAAATGTCAGATGTTACTCTTTAACAATCTCTAGATAATAATGTCTGCTGAACAAACAGGTATTGCTAGCTAAGCGGAGGCCAGGTACACTCCAACAGGTGGCGAGAGGTAGGCCAACTCGAATGGAGGCTGGCAAATGAGATAAGTGAGGAGGGCCCCGCCCCCTCGCCTTAGGCCTTAGTTTGCAGCGTCTTTTGTGGATTCATGCAAATAAATCAGTTCCACAAGCAAACTATAATACTTAACGCAATAAGAGGAGTCACAAAAACAACCAGTATGTTCAAGCAAATTTTAGAAAAAAACCCAATCCGTTATGTAGCTTTCTTGTGAAAAAGTGGACAGACATACAGGGTACATATATATATATATATATATATATATATATATATATATATATATATATATATATATATATATATATATACAGTATATATATATATATATATATATATACAGTATATACAGTATATGTATATATATATATATATACACTGCTCACAAAAATTAAAGGAACACTTTAAAGAAACACATTAGATACATCAGATCTCAATGTGAAGCTGGATATCTATAAATAACGACAGGGCAATGTCTTAGGAACAAAAGGATGCCAAGTCTTTTAATGGAAATAAAAGTTTTCTGCCTACAGAGGGCTCAATTGTGTAGACACCCTAAAATCAGAGTGAAATGAAGATGTGGCAGGCTAGTCCATTTTTCAAAAACTTAATTTCTGCTACTCAAAATGCTTTTCAGTATCTTGTGTGGCCCCCACGAGCTTGTATGCATGCTTGACAACATCGGGGCATGCTCCTAATGAGACGACGGATGGTGTCTTGTGGCATTTCCTCCCAGATCTGTATGAGGGCATCCCTGAGCTGTTGTACAGTCTGAGGAGCAACCTGGCGGCGCCTAATGGACCAAAACATAATGTCCCACAGATGTTCTATTGGGTTTAAGTCAGGGGATCGTGAAGGCCATTCAATTGTTTCAATTCCTTCATCCTCCAGGTACTGCCTGCATACTCTTGCCACATGAGGCTGGGCATTGTCGTGCATTAGGATGAAACCAGGACCTACTGCACCAGCGTAGGGTCTGACAATGGGTCCAAGGATTTCATCATGATACCTAATGGCAGTCAAGATGCCGTTGTCTAGCCTGTAGAGGTCTGAGAGTCGCTCCATGGATATGCCTCCAAGATCATCACTGACCCACCACCAAACCAGTCATGCTAAATGATGTTACAGGCAGCATAATATTCCCCACGGCTTCTCCTGACCCTTTCACGTCTTTCACATATACTCAGGGTGAACCTGCTCTCAGCTGTGAAAAGCACAGGATGCCAGTGGTGGACCTGCCAATTCTGGTATTCTATGTCAAATGCCAATTGAGCTCCCCGGTGCTGTGCAGTGAGCACAGGGCGCAGTAGACATTTGGGCCCTCAGGCAACTCTCATGAAGTCTGTTTCTGATTGTTTGGTCAGAGACATTCACACCAGTGGCCTGCTGGAGGTCATTTTGTAGGGCTCTGGCAGTGCTCATCCTGTTCCTCCTTGCCCAAAGGAGCAGATACTGGTCCTGCTGATGGGTTATGGACCTTCCATGGCCCTCTCCAGCTCTCCTAGAGTAACTGCTTGTCTCCTAGAATCTCCTCCATGCCCTTGAGACTGTGCAGGGAGACACAGCAAACCTTCTGGCAATGACACGTATTGATGTGCCATCCTGGAGAGGTTGGACTACCTGTGCAACCTCTGTAGGGTCCAGGAATCTCCTTCTGCTACCAGTAGTGACACTGACTGTAGCCAAATGCAAAACTAGTGAAGAAACAGTCAGAAAAGATGAGGAGGGAAAAATGTCAGTGGCCTCCACCTGTTAAACCATTCCTGTTTTGGGGGTCACCTCATAGTTGTCCCTCTAGTGGATCTGTTGTTAATTTCATGAACACCACAGCAGCTGAAACTGATTAACAACCCCCTCTGCTACTTAACTGACCAGATTAATATCCCGTAAGTTTAATTGACTTTATGCTTTACTCTGATTAAAAAGTGTTCCTTTAATTCTTTTGAGCAGTATATATATTGTCACGCACGCGCGCATGGGAGGCAGCTAAAGGGCTCGAGTGAAGGCAGTTCTGAGGCATGCCGGGATGTGGCAGAGTGCACTAACTCTCTTTCTCACTTCCCTGTAGACCAAACCCGGGAGGCTCCACCTGGCTCTCTTGACATCGCTTCTGGGACTGAACCAATGGAAACAGACCTTACCAACTCCGGCCCCCCTGATGTCACATCTGGGCCTGAGCCAATGAATAATGAACACATGCCCGATCCTTATGGCCTCACTTCCTGTCTTCCCCTTTAAAAGCCTACCCTTTTCCCTTCTCCTGCAGTCTGGTTTTGGACTCCATTGTATGCACTTCAGTGCTAGTTGCTTTGAAAACGACTTATTGCAGCCAGGATACCAGTTTATATGGGTGGCTGCCCCAAACCTTTATCTGTCTTTGTCTCGTTTTGTGACAATATACTGTATATATATATACAGTATATATTGTGATGGATGGCCAGCCATTTATCCCGGCCAATACCCCCAAGCCGCCAGGTGGAGCCCTCCTTGCAGCGTGGAGGTCCCAGAAGACCAGCAGGGCATCATGGACATTGGAGTTTTTATGCAAAGCCCTGCTGGATGCCGTGGGGGCCACAGGAGGGAGCTGCAGGGAGGACCGAGGGCTTCTTCGTGCCCTGTGACCCGGAGGTTCGTCACAGGAAGAGCGACGGACTTCCGGGTTGAAGAAAGGGACTATTTACCCTGACCCGGAAGGAATAGGGACTTGTGGACTATTGGGCAGAAACACTTCCGGGTCAGGAGATATAAAAGGACTATGGGAACTCACAGACAATGAGCTGAGCTGGGTGGAAGGGTGGCAACGCGTCTGGGAGCTGGAGGATTGTATTATTGTGGTTTATTGTAATTATATGAGTATTGTGGTGGAGAGTGTGCTTTGTGCACTGTGGCGACAAAATAAAGTGAACTTCAGGACTTTTACCTGGTGTCTGGAATCGTGGACAGGGGTTCAAGGGAGCGAGAGCGCCCCCTATCGTTCACAATATATATATATAATTTTAATTCAATGTTGTATAACACTAAAATGTGAAAACATCCAAGGGGCGAATGCCTTTCATAGATGTTGTTCATGAAATAAGCCACAACGCAGTAAAACAGAAAATAGCACATTAAAATTCCAAGCACATTTTTTTAAGTTAGGCATTCTTAGGTTAAAAACCTTTGTTATGTTTGTATTTCGTGGAATCCTGTTGCTAGAATATGAAAGCATTATTCGAAAAACCTCCAGACAATGTAAAATCAGTGAAGGATGCCTTTTTTGTAAGGCATGGGAATTGTGGCTTCGGCATATATCTCTGGTTCAAATATGGAAGAGACTCAGTTACAGAGCTGATAAAAACGCATCTTTCATGCCATGTACTTCTGTGCATCACTCTTTCCTTTATTTTATCTTTAACACCAGCAAAATTTCTCAATCATAAATTGTCATTCTGCTGCAAAACAGAGCTTCTGCCAATCAAGACAAAGCAACACTGGATTAGCAAATGTTGTGACCCCATACATTATGGACACTTTAGGCAGGGGTAACTGACACCAAGCCAAACACATCTGCCAATATGTTTTAAATGTGTTTCTTTATAAATTCAAAAAAACAATATTCATATCATGGGGTGTTTTGTATTCATTCTATGGTCTCACGTTTTGTGAGCAGCCACACCACATGAACTTTAGCACAGGTCACCTACCTGAAACTAAGCACGTTCAGGGCCCGGCCAGTACTCGGATGGTCAACCAACCAGGCAAAGCATGGGTTGCTGCTGGAAGAGGTGTTGGTGAGGCCAGCAGGGGGCACTTACCTGATGTCTTAGTGTGGATCCCAATGTCCCAGTGCAGAGATGGGGACATTGTGCTGTAAAAATGGCACCGTCCTTCAAATTAGATGTTATACTGAGTTCCTGACTCTCTGTGGTCATTAAAGATCCCTGGACATCCTTCCTAAATAGAAGGCTGTATCCCAAAGTCCAGGCTAAATTGCCCACCACGGCCAAGTCATTTCCTGTCTCTAACTGGCTATCTCTCTCTCACCCCTTCACCACTAAACAGCAATTGTGTGGTGCGCATACTGACACAAAAATGGCAGCCAGGTGGATGCTGCACATTTATAAGGGCTGAAGTTGCTTCCCATTCACTGTGTAAAGCACTTTGAGTAGTGAGAAAAGCGCTATACAAATGTAAAGGTTTATTAGTATTATTAAATGTCTAATCAATACAGTTTCTGATACAGCGGCACAGTGTCACAGTGGGTATCAATACTGCAATCACAGCTGAAAAGTTCTGGGCTTGAATCCTAACCTGGTCTGTCTCTGCACACAGTTTCCCTGCATGGAATTTTGACAGAATCATCTGCTTGTTTTGTCAAATATTTTCATTTTATGCTAAGTGGCAACTGTGCATGTACTAGATACGTGTGCAACTGTTATATAAAGGTATCAGGATCTTAGTTCCCACTGTAATTTTAACATCCATCCATCCATCCATTATTCAACCTGCTATATCCTAACTACAGGGTCATGGGGGTCTGCTGGAGCCAAAACCAACCAACACTGGGGCACAAGGCAGGAAACAAACCCCAGGCAGGGCGCCGCAGGGCACGCACACACACACATGTGCACCAAGCACACACGAGGGGCAACTTAGATCACCAATGCACCTAACCTGCATGTCTTTGGACTGTGGGAGGAAACTGGAGCACCCAGAGGAAACCCACGCAGACATGGGGAGAGCATGCAAACTCCACGCAGGGAGGGCCCGGGAAGTAAACCCAGGTCTCCTTTCAGTGAGGAAGCAGTGCTACCACTGTGCATCCGTACCGCCGATTAGATAAAATCATGCCCTTCTTATGTGCCAAAGACATGGAAACTGTTTTTCATACTGTTGTCTACAACCGGTCATCTTCAGTTGGTTCAAAATGTGGATGCCAGGCTGTTCACAGGTATTACTGCTGTCCTGGCCTCTACCACTGCGCCACCACGCCACCCGTAATTTTAACATTTAGTTTTAGATAGACAGATAGATAGATACTTGATTAATCCCCAAGGGGAAATTTGCATACTCCAGCAGCAGCATACATAAAGAACAATATTAAATTAAAGAGTGAGAAAAATACAGGTCTAACAGACAATAACTTGGTATAACGTTAACGTGGGTGGAACTGAAGAGTCACATAGTGTGGGGGAGGAATGATCTCCAGTCTGTCATCCTGTTCAGTGGATGCAGTGGATTCTCCATGACTGACAGTAGCCTGCTCAGCGCCCGTCGCTCTGCCATGGATGTCAGACTATCCAGCTCCGTGCCTACAATAGAGCCTGCCTTCCTCACCAGTTTGTCCAGGCATAAGGCGTCCCTCTTCTTTATGCTGCCTCCCCAGCACACCACCGCATAGAAGAGGGCGCTCACCACAACCGTCTGATAGAACATCTGCAGCATCTTATTGCAGATGTTGAAGTACGCCAACCTTCTAAGGAAGTATAGTCGGCTCTGTCCTCTGTTACACAGAGCATCAGTATTGGCAGTCCAGTCCAATTTATCATCCAGCTGCACTCCCAGGTATTTATAGGTCTGCACCCTCTGCAACAGTCACCTCTGATGATCACGGGGTCCATGAGGGGCCTGGTCCTCCTATAATCCACCACCAGCTCCTTGGTCTTGCTGGTGTTCAGGTGTAGGTGGTTTGAGTCGCACCATTTAACAAAGTCCTTGATTAGGTTCCTATATTCCTTCTCCTGCCCACTCCTGATGCAGCCCACGATAGCAGTGTCATCAGTGAACTTTTGTATGTGGCAGGACTCTGAGTTTTGATGCAAGACGTTTTCCAAAGCCTCAGGACTCTCCCCTATTCCAGGCTCAGGTTGAAGATGTGCTGTTGAGGACTCCCTAGCTCCAACGCACAGGCCTTCAGCAGTCTTGGCGATACTCCATCTGGACCCTCTGCTTTGATGGCACAAAGTCTCCTCAGCTCTTTGCTTACCTGCGCTGCGGTAATTGTGGGAGGGGTGAAACTCTCACCTATGCTGGTATCAACAGAAGGATGGGTGGAGGGTGCAGTATTCTGAGGCGGTGGCTCCTGGGCAGATGTATTACCATTAATCTCCAAGCCCTTCAGCTGCCCTCTATTCACACGTGTGTGACACTCTGTTAAAGAAGTTGTTCATCTGGTTTGCTCTCTCCACGTCTCTCTCGATGATGGCACCCCGCTTCGAGCTGCAGCCAGCAGCTCACATTACTCATATTAAAAAGTGAATGGCCACCCTAAAGTTTTGCAATAGGCTCTCCAGTTTATAAAAGCATAGAATGGGTTTCTCTTGAGATTTTGTACAATAATTAGAGGCTGAAACAATTTGGATAGATAAAAAGGTCGGGGTCTTATGATGTTATTCCTATACACTCCCGATAAAAAGATAAAAGGCTGGGCACAATAGATATGGTGCTAAATCCTATGGTGGACCACCACTCCTAACACCACTGGTACTAGGTATGTTAGCTATCCAAATCAAAACTAGGTGATGTTGTTGGAATAGGCTTTCCCTGAATCTTGTGACGGTTGACCTTTCAACATGTAAAGCCTTCAGTGGCTGAAGCCCTGTTTACTTATCTTATTACTACTTAAAAACCCGATCACACATTAAGATTTCAAGATGCTGGCCTGCTTATGATTCAAAGGATTAATAAAATAAAAGTCTGGGGTCGAGCTTTTAGCTATAGGCCCCCGAAGCTATAGAATGGTCTGCCAGCTACTATAAGAGGTGCCCCTTCAGTCAAAGCTTTTAAATTAGTCTGAAAACTCACTACTTCAGTTTAGTATACCCCCCCTAGAGCTGCTGATTAGCTGTGAATACTGAATCCTTGTTGTTAGTCATCAGTACTAAACTATAAGATATAATGATATTTATTAACTGTTACTAACTTTCCCCTATTCGGTTTTTCCTTGGTATCCTCATATGGTACCACTCGATGCTGCTGCCCTACTGCCAAGTTGTTTGCCTGCCGATAGGAAAGTCATCTCAGATAAAGAACTGGAATCATCAGGTAGAAGGGTCCTTCATCTGATTGGCTGGCCCAGCACTGACTTAGTTGTAGAAATGCCAGTAGAGGCGAGACAGCTTGTTGGTAGCATCTCCAAAACTCTGATTGTGTTTGGCTTGTCTGACTCCTTTTCTGGAATCTGTCCACGATTATACCGTTTACTGATGGACAGACATTTTTCATTTATGTTAGTTTTTTTTTCTACTTTGTTTTTGATGTATTTGAACAAATCCGTATCCTCATAAGTGATAGTACTGTATTTAGTGAGTGGTATTATCTATTGTTACATTTTGCCTTAAGAGTTGTCATGGTGGTGAGGAGGGATGTGCAAGAAGAAAGTCGTTTGTACTTTTGTGTTGTATTTTCGAGGTGGCCATGATAGTTTGGCCATCAAGCTCTGTGAAGAGGATTACTTGTGTTCTGTTTTGTGTGTTTTTTGATACCCATTGCACACCCAGCCTACCTGGAAGGGGGTCTCTCTCTGAATTGCCTTTCCCGAGGTTTCTTCCATTTTTTTTGTTTTTTTGTTCTTGCCTTCTTAGACAGTCAGGGAGCTGTCAGTAAATAAGGCCTGTTAAAGACTACTGAGGCATCGCCTTGTGAGATTATGGGTTACACAAGAAATAAATTGTCATTGTTGCTGTTATGTTAAATAGAGTTTTCAGCAGTTCATTTCTGTTCGTGGCAGATGATGGCTGTAGTACAGGAGAGTGCACAGTGGATTCACAAAGTGTTTACTTTATTGTGATGTAGATTTCATTTTAAATTGGTAAATCTGAAATCTGTGCCCATCAATCAACACTCAATAAACCATAATGACAAACTGAATATATATTTTCAGGAAGGTTTGCAAATTTATTAAAAGCTCATCAGCTCAAAACTTTTTACAAAAACACACCTTTGAACTCACTAACTTGTTCCTAAATTTTATTTTAACACCATGTAAATTTTGACCATGTTTTATCAATCAGATGTTATCTGGTGTAAGAAGAGTATCCCGGCCATGATGGAGGAGGATTTCCTGTCCAGCTGGGAAGCCATAATGGAAGGATGGCCTGGTTAAAGACATTACCCAAGCTGGCACACCTTCAAATTCCTGTCCTGGCCGGGATACCAGATAGAATAATAGACCGATTAGAGCTGGAAGCCAGGAGCAGATCATCACTCTAATTAATAGCTAGCAGCATTCTTCTCCAATAGTTCCAATGTGGTCACCCGCAGGGCTACAAGGGAATTTGAGTCTGGAAGGGCAACCCTGTAGGAGTTCTTTCATGATGATAGGGGGCACTGGAGATGGAGGACCTCCCTGGTTTCCGTATGACCTGGAAGTTCTTCTAACAAGCCACAATGTGCCACTGGAATTACTTCCAGGTCCAGCTTAAGAGGAGGCTGCTGCCTCACACTGGGGAGTCAGAGTCTGGAGTCAGCAGGGAAACTCACTGGAGGAGAGAAGGAGACAAGAGATAGCATTGGCTTTGTGATTGTTATGGCAGAGAGTCTTGTATTATTGTAACTGATTGGATTAAAAAATGCTTTTATTGAACCCAGAGTTGTGTTGGATCTTTCGTTTCTGGGGATTGGGTGCTTGGTGGTGTCCTCTACTGTTCACATTGGAAGGAAGAGAAAACCTGAGGGACAATGTGATTCCAGGGTTGCCTGCAGCCTGCCATCATCTTGTACCTCAGGACGTTGATAGTCAAGGCCGGGATGGACTAGTTAGTGCAATGGCGACACACAAACAAGCAATGATGGCACAAAAGTATGTTGTGCATTTTATTTTTAAATCAGGTAGTGATCAATAAATAATCAAAAAATTTGTACGCAATAAATAATCCCATCAACTCAAGTGTCCATACAATAAAAATCAATAAATTAATAAATAATTCACAAAAAGGATCAATTCAAGAATAAAATCACCAAATTCATATCCGGCTTTTTTCTTTCCCTTCTTGCTCACCCATTGGATCTTCTCATTGGGATGGAGACACCAACAAGCACAGTCAATTCCAGCCGGTTACCCACCGGTTGAACAATTTGGCATAGTGAGATTTCTTTGGGCAAGAAGTGAAACCTGCTGAAATTCAGTGAAGGATGATGGTTCAGTATGGAAGTGAAAACAGCTGGACTCAATGAAAACTTTATGAATTTATGAGCAGAAAGGTTTAAACCAAAAAGAACAAGTGTAACCCAATCTGGCTGGCCTTCAACACTGCACACACAAGCCCATGTCGACATGGTGAATTACTTCATCAGAGAAGACCAACAGGCCCACTGTTGCTGCACATCAGCTATGGATCTGCACATGACACAGCACATGAGGACTTGGGGTACTGTAAGATTTGATGTTTTATAACATTGCAAGATGCTGAGAAATTAGTTCACGCTTTTGTTTTCAGTCGGATAGATTACTGTAACGCACTCCTCTCAGGATCACCCAAAAAAGATTGGAATAAGTGCAGAATGCAGCTGCTAGAATCTTAACTAGGAAAAGAAAATCCGAGCACATCAAACCAGTTCTGATGTCACTACACTGGTTACCTGTGTCATTTAAAATTGACTTTAAAATACTGCTTATGGTTTACAAAGCCTTCAATCATCTCACCCCATCCTACAGTGCATTCGGAAAGGATTCACAGCGCATCACTTTTGTTACAGCCTTATTCCAAACTGAATTAAATTCATTTTTTTCCTCAGAATTCTACACACAACAACCCATAATGACAATGTGAAAAAACTTGAGTTTAGGTTTTTGCAAATTTATTAAAAATAAAAAAACTGAGAAATCACATGTCCATAAGTATTCACAGCCTTTGCTCAATACTTTGTCGATGCACCTTTGGCAGCAATTCCAGCCTCAAGTCTTTTTGAATATGATGCCAAAAGCTTGGTACACCTATCCTTGGCCAGTTTCGCCCATTCCTCTTTGCAGCACCTCTCAAGCTCCATCAGGTTGGATGGGAAGCGTTGGTGTACAGCCATTTTAAGATCTCTCCAGAGATGTTCAATCAGATTCAGGTCTGGGCTCTGGCTGGGCCACTCAAGGACATTCACAGAGTTGTCCTGAAGCCACTCCTTTGATATCTTGGCTGTGTGCTTAGGGTCGTTGTCCTGCTGAAAGATGAACCGTCGCCCCATTCTGAGGTCAAGAGTGCTCTGGAGCAGGTTTTCATTCAGGATGTCTCTGTACATTGCTGCAGTCATCTTTCCCTTTATCCTGACTAGTCTCCCAGTTTCTGCCGCTGAAAAACATCCCCACAGCATGACGCTGCCACCCTACCATGCTTCACTGTAGGGATGGTATTAGCCTGGTGATGAGTGGTGCCTGGTTTCCTCCAAGCATGACACCTGGCATTCACAACAAATAGTTCAATCTTTGTCTCTTCAGACCAGAGAATTTTGTTTCTCATTGTCTGAGAGTCCTTCAGGTGCCTTTTGACAAACTCCAGGTGGGCTGCCATGTGCCTTTTACTAAGGAGAGGCTTCTGTCTGGCCACTTTACCATACAGGCCTGATTGGTGGATTGCTGCAGAGATGGTTGTCCTTCTGGAAGGTTCTCCTCTCTCCACAGAGGACCTCTGGAGCTCTGACAGAGTGACCATCGGGTTCTTGGTCACCTCCCTGACTAAGGCCCTTCTCCCCTGATCACTCAGTTTAGATGGCCGGCCAGCTCTAGGAAGAGTCCTGGTGGTTTCAACTTCTTCCACTTACGGATGATGGAGGCCACTGTGTTCATTGGGACCTTCAATGCAGTAGACATTTTTCTGTAACCTGTAACCAGATTTGTGCCTCAAGACAATCCTGTCTCGGAGGTCTACAGACAATTCCTTTGACTTCATGCTTGGTTTGTGCTCTGACATGAACTGTCAACTGTGGGACCTTATATAGCCAGGTGTGTGCCTTTCCAAATCAAATCCAATCAACTGAATTTACCACAGGTAGACTCCCATGAAGCTGTAGAAACATCTCAAGGATGATCAAGGATGCACCTGAGCTCAATTTTGAGCTTAATGGCAAAGGCTGTGAATACTTATGTACATGTGATTTCTCAATTTTTTTATTTTTAATAAATTTGCAAAATCCTCAAGTAATCTTTTTTCACGTTGTCATTATGGGGTGTTGTGTGTAGAATTCTGAGGGAAAAAATTAATTTAATCCATTTTGGAATAAGGCTGTAACATAACAAAATGTGGAAAAACTGATGCGCTGTGAGTACTTTCCGGATGCACTGTATATTTCAGAATTCCTCTCACCTTACACTCCAAATCATAACCTTAGATCTTCAAATGAGTGTCTGCTTATTATTGCGAGAGCTAAACTTGAAAGAAGTGGTGAGGCGGCCTTCTGTTTTTATGCACCTAAGATCTGGAATAGCCTGCCAATAGGAATTTGCCAGGATAATACGGTGAAGCAAACTGCTAAAAACTCATATTTTAACATGGGTTTCTCATAACTTCATTTTAGTTTAATCCTAATACTCTGTATATGCATTTAATTATCAATGTCATTCTTGGTGGCTCCATAATCCATACTAACCTCTACTTTATCTTCTGTTCTTTTTCTGGTTTTCTGTGGTGGCGACCTGTGCCACCACCACCTGACCAAAGCACCATGATGTCCCTACATTGATGGATTGAAGGCCGGAAGTCCACATGACCGTCATCATCAAGTTCTTCCATGTGCACCCTGAATACAATGAGGACTGATTGAGATCATTGATGTTAGAATGTCTAGAGGGGGCTGGGTGGTCTTGTGACCCTTGAACCCCTGCAGATTTTGTTTTTTTTTTCTCCAGCCATCTGGAGTTTTTTTTTTTGTTTTTTATGTCCTCCCTGGCCATCAGACTTTACTTTTACTCTGTGTTTATTAGTGTTCCCTAATTCTATTTTCTTATTTATTTTGTCTTTTTTCTTTTTCTTTATCATGTAAAGCATTTTGAGCTACATCATTTGCATGAAAATGTGCTAAAGAAATAAATGTTGTTGTTGTTGTTGTTGTGCAAGATGGGTACCCGAACAGCTTACTGATCTGCACAAGCCAATATCCTTCATTGAATTTCAACAGGTTTCACTCCTTCTGTCCAAGGAAATCTCACTATACTGCATGGTTCAATGACGGTGCAATCCCGCAGCTGTGCGTCCATATTTATTTGTCCTTGGTTTCAACTAGACTAAGTGTAGAGCACTGTGCTATGTGTATTTGAATTAACCAAAGTCATCACGAATGTGTATTGCGTCAGCATTTATCTATTGCGGTCACCGCGTAATTTTCAAATTGCCTTTACTTTTTGATTTATAACTGAATCAGAACTCACTTAGAAGCCTTCTGAGTACCAACTGGACCATCAAAAATCCATTCCCACACTGCCGGCCTTATCATTTTAGAACATTTATACACATATGAGTTAATGGTGCTGATGTATAGCATCAACAAGGCAATCCTGCAAGCATTTCTGCTAACATCCTAACACACATTTTACAGAACAAGACTCCACTTCTGGCTTCACAGACTCGAACAGGCTGTACAGCTGAAGAGAACTGAAGTGGAAACATCTTGCTTTCTTTTGTGGCGGTAGATGTCACATTGACTGAGTGCAGACTAAAGACACTGAAGCAGCAACAGAAATGAAACGGGAGAGCTTTGATGCTGAACAACAGCCACAAATAAACAGAAATATTTCCATCTCCTTAAATGTGTAATTTTGTATGAGGCGTGCCGCTGAGCACATCATGCGAAATGTGTGCATGTACGGTGTAATATGATATGTTTCTAATTAAGCATTCAAGACCCTTTTTCCCCAAATTCTGCATATTGTTAATTTGATGGATCTACAAGCTCAGATATCAAACTTGCGCTCTAAAAAGCCAAAGCTTTATGTAATTATGTTTGTCTAGTAAGAAAGGGGTCAGATTTTTACTGTCAGCATCAAAGAAATTACAAGTTTAGCTTCATTGTTTCAGATAATTCTACCAGCACACTAAACTTCACATAAAGTCCGTACTGAAGTACAACGACAATTCAAAAAAAAAAAAGAACTGTTAGAAGTTCACCGTCTGGGCTCATCAGAGGTATGTGATACTCTGACAGGACGAGACAGGGTATTGTTGCTAACGGTATTGTCTCTTCTGTCTTCCACAGTGCAGAGAAAACGCTCAGTAAGGGCAAAAACTACGCCCCTTCTGGTCGGGGCCCTATAAGATTTGGATACCCCTGGGAGGAGGCATCTCATTTGGATCTGAGCTTACCTAAGAATGGAGCTCCAAACCAAGACCTTCTGATCTGTTGAAGCCAACAGGACTGTATTCTTTAAGTTGCTGATTGTTTTCTGTTTTGTGCCCTCAACAACAACATTTATTTCTATAGCACATTTTCATACAAATGATGTAGCTCAAAATGCTTTATAAGATGAAGAAAGAAAAGTTTATAAAAACAAAAGAAACATAAAAATAAGATTAGGCAATACTAAATAACAAAGAATAAAGTAAGGTCTGATGGCCAGTAGACAGAAAAAAAAAAAAAAAAATGTGCAGGGGTTCCAATTCCACAAGACCACCCAGCCACTAGGGCATTATACCTAACATAAATGATCTCATCAGTCCTCAAGGTTTTCAGGCTTCACATGAGAGAATTAGATGATGATGGTCACATAGACCTCTGGCCTTCAATCCATCAATGTAAGGACTGATCAGGTGGTAGTGGTGTGGATCGACACCACAGAAAAACTGCAGAGAAAGTAGGGGTTAGTACGGATTGAAAAGATAATTAAGTGCATATACAGAATATCAGGGTTATACTAAAATGAAGCTATGAGAAAGCCATGTTACAGTAATGGGTTTTTAGCAGTTTTTTAAAGTTCTCCACCATATTAGCCTGGTAAATTTCTATTGGTAAGCTGTTCCAGATTTTAGATGCATAACAGCAGAAGGCTGCCTCACCACTTCTTTTAAGTTTAGCTTTTGGAACTGTAAGCAGACCCTCATTTGAAGATCTAAGATTACAATTTAATTCCAAATAAACCATTAACAGTATTTTAAAGTCAATTATAAATGGCACAAGTAACAAGTGTAGTGACGCTAAGACTGGTGTGATGTGCTTGAATTTTATTTTCTTAATTAAGATTCTGGCAGCTGTATTCTGCATGAGTTGCAGTCGATTGATGTCTTTTTTTAGGGTGGTCCTGAGAGGAGTGCATTACAGTAATCTCACTGACTGAAAACAAAAGCGTAAACTAATTTTTCAGCATCTTGTAAGGGTATAAGGGACCTAAGTTTTGCTATATTTCTTAAGTGAAAAAATGCTGTCCTGATTAATATGTGATTTAAAATTTAGGTCAGAGTCAATATTTACCCCTAAATTCTTTACCTCTGTCTTGATTTTTAAGCCTAATGGATCAAGTTAATTTCTAATAGCCTCACTATATCCATTTTTGCCAATCACTAAGATTTCCATTGTCTCCTTATTTACTTTGAGAAAATTACTACTCAACCACTCAGAAACACAACTAAGACATTGGGGGTCAGTGAGACAAAAGAGTCGGGGTCATCAGGCGCTATTGATAAATACGGTTGTGTGTCATCAGCATAGCTGTGGTAGCTCACTTTCTGCCTTGAGATAATCGGACCTAATGGAAGCATGGAGATCGAAAAGAGCAGAAAACCCAGGAGAGAGCCTTATGAAACACCATATAGAATATCATGTGTCTTTGAAGTATAATGACCACAACTAGCAAAGAATTTTCTACCTGCTATGTAAGTCTCAAACCAATTTAAGACCCTGCCAGAGATGCCCACCCACTGACTAAGGTGATTTTTAACAATATTTTGATCAATGGTATCAGTTGCGGCACTTAGATCTGCAAAGACGACAACAGATAAATGGCCTCCGTCTGCATTTACCCGCAAGTCATTTACTACTTTAACTAGCTCAGTTTCTGTACTGTGATTTGTTCTAAAACCTGACTGAAACTTACCAAGAATAGCATGTTTATTCAAGTGATCATTTAGCTGCGTAATGACTGCCTTCTCTAGGACTTTACTTAAGAAAGGCAGGTTAGAAATAGGTATAAAATTGTCAAGTCAAGAATAATTTTCTTGAGCAGGCGTTCAAGTGCTTGTTTTTGTCCAGTCCGGTTGAATGTCCAAATAAACAGGTTGACCCAGCAGCACCCTAACATTCCCAGCATCCATACCACATGTGCTTCAGAACAGGTCACCCACCTGAAGCTAAGTATGCTCAGGCCCAGCCAGTACTTAGATAGGGACACCGTCTAGGAAAAGCTTGGATTGCTGCTGGAAGAGTTGTTGGTGAGGACAGCAGGGGGCACTTACCTTGTGGTCTGAATGTGGATCCCAACATCCCAGTGCTGTGACGGGGACACTGTGCTGTAAATATGGCGCCATCCTTCAGATGAGACATAAAATTGAGGTCCTGACTCTCTGCGGTCATAAAAGATCCTTGGGCATCTTTCATAAAGAGTAGGGTGTATCTGGATGTCCAGGCTAAATCGCCCACCACGGCCTAGTCATTCTGGCCTCCTAATCATCCCCATCTCTCTGACCACCTAAGAGCTAATGTGTGGTGAGCATACTGGAGACAAAATAGCTGCTATCATATCATCCTGGTGGATGCTACATATTAGTGGTGGTTGAAGTGTCTCATTCACTGAAGCCTTTTGAGTAGTGAGAAAAGCACTGTATAAATGTAAAGAATTATTATTATTTCTTTGGACTCTCCCTGTGTTTTTGCTCGTCCATAGGATAGTATGGAAAAAGCTGAAGAGTGATTTACTTTGATTTGTATTCAAACAAAAACAGTCCAAAGAGAAGGTGTTTCATGTTTACTGAATCAACTGCCTTGTTTTTTTAAATATATATACGAGGTGCAGCAATTTAATTTCCCGAATGGTTGTAAAGTGTCGCCCATGTGCCTCAAATCATGACAGATGAACACTAACAGAGGGGGCTCGAAACTGCGATTGTTTTTTCTGCAAATGAATACATGTTTAACAGGGTTATTATGGCTGATGAAACAAAGAGTTTCCAGTAAAACCCAGAAATAAAATGTTGTCATGTTCGTAGATCAAGACCATGCTTCTGTCTTTGTGTTAGCTGTGGTGAACTCTGTGTTTTCCAGAATGTCCACCTGACAGAAGTGCCTCCTACCAATAAAAGCCTCTAGTCACACCAAAGGACCTCACCTGGGCTGCCTTCCAGAACTCCCATACAGCCATGTGGATGTCCAAATGGGAGCTAATCCAGAGGAATGCTTGGCTCTGGGAGGCAGTCAACCTCTGTCCTTCCACTATATCATCCTTCCGACCAGGAAAAGACCATCTTGGCTGGGATGCATATCTGTCCACTCCATCTGTCCATGACTTCCTGGCCAGGTAAGGATTACAAAATCCATCTCATCTGCATGCTCTATAATGTTTCTAGGTTGTGTATGCTCATGCATTTACTTTACTCATTGCTGTTCTCTTCACAATGCATCCCAGAATGCAAACACAGTTCTTTCAACCAGCTTGGCCTTTTCCCTCTTTTCCAACTTCGACTTGGGTTTGATGTGCCTGATCAACCTTCTCCATACATCTCAGTTCTGCACCTCCTCACCAGTCAAGCACCCTTCCTTCAAAATTTCATTTACTTTACTCCATCCACCTCTACTTCAACCTTTCTTTTTTCTGGGAATTCCATTCCCATCACTCTTTTGATCACATCTTCATTGTCTCTCCTCATTATGTGTTCATACCACTTCAATCTGCTTTCCTGTATTTCTTTAGATATCTCTCCCATTTTTGTTATACCTCTAATTATCTCATTTCTTTTATTGTCCTCTTTTGTAACTCTACTGATCCATCTCAACATTCTCATTTCCATCTCATCCAACTTCTTCTCCTGCACTCCCTTTACTGTCCATGCCTCAACTTCATACATCATTGTTGGTCATACCATTGTCTTAAAAACCTGGCCTTTAACATTTGTATTAATTCATCGATCACACAATACTGCTGATATATTTCTTCTAAGCATTCCATCCACTCTTTGCGTTATTTCTGCACCCAATTCTATATCTTTGGCTACCACTGATCCTAAATATTTAAACAAATGTCCAACTTCTGAATCCTGATCATCATGAAATCTCATATATTCTGTTTTGTTCCTGCTTATCTTCATTCTTCCAAAGACGTTCTCCATTCTTCCAACTTCTCAATTTCCTCCTTTCTGGTGATACACAACACAATGTCATCAGCGAAAAGCCTGGACCAGGGGGACTGGTCTTCTATCCAAAGAGTCCACACATCCATATCAAAGAGGTAAGGACATCAAGAAGATCTCCATTACAGACCTCCTCTCATTGGGATATGTGGTAAAGTGAGGTCTGCGGCTGTTTGGTGTTTTTAATAATCACTGCAACTTCATGTATGGGGGCATGGTAGTGTGGTGAGCGGTTCTTTTTTCTCTTTCATGCACCTCCAGACCTCTTGACATGGCACTCTGTCATAAGCCTTCTTAAAATGAATAAATGACACCTTTCTGGTTTTCTCAACACTTTTCTGTCTCAATGCAAAGACTCCATCAGTTATTCCTCTCCCTGGCATTAAACCAAACTACTCTTCCCCTATGTTGGTCTCTTCCCAGAGCCTAGCTCACTATACCCCTTCTCGTATTTTCATAGCAAATGTTTTAGCCAGTTTATGGCTTAGTCGGGATTCTGACTAGGAGGGTAACTTAAACTTTGCAATGGGATCATTCCATTTGAGTCCCACCATGCATTTCCTAAATTAAAAAAAAACAAAACAATAAAATAAAGTGCTCAATTACTTCTCATTCCTGACGCTTTAGCCAATTAAATCTGGCATTTTAATCTGTGATGTCACAACATAAACAAATCCAGGATGGAGATGTGCGTGTTTTAAAATTGCTCTAGTTGGAGACTAGGATACTAAAAGCCGAAATGTTCTCATGTAGAGGCAGAGTATCAGCCTAACTGATTTGTACTGAGCTAATCAGAAGGTAATTCAGTACACTCTCGAAAGAAGCCACTTTGCTGCTTTATAACACCCACATCTCAACCACTGCCCGCTGCTTTAAAAAGTGCACAGCTTACTATGAAGCACAGATACACAGCTAACATTCCCACTGCTAAAATTACAGAAAATGATTTGAGTGCAAGACATAGAGCATGCTGTGAGATGTTCTCCGCACTGAAACGGAGTGCAATCACTTTAAACAGGAAGGATGAATTCTGTAAAATCTGAAGAGGAAAACTTTTTTTTACATAGTCTTCTTTTTGATCACATCCCATACGTACATAAATACATAAAGTTAAATATTCATTGGGTATTCTGTGCCACACCCAAGACCTGGCTTCAAATCCCAAAACCTGGACTGTGTGGAATTTGCATTTTCTCTCTGTGTCTCTCTGTGGGTGTATCCCCCATATGTTTCAAAAACTCACCTTTTTTAAGAAGGATATCAAAATACTTGTCGATTACTTATATTGTGGAAAACAAACAACTAAAAAATGTCTAAAAATATATTTTAATGATGTGAGGAGATGTGTCCTTCATAGTATGAAGAGGTATTCCATCAAAGGATCAGCTTCAGAGTCAGCAGAAGGGGGGACTATAAAACTGGCAAGCCTGCAATGTCACAAACCATTTGCAATAGTGAGCAGTCATTTTAAGGACAGGGAGCCACTTTAAAGTGACATGAAAAGAGTAGAGAATCCATTCTGGCATTTGACATCGGTGCTACAGCAGCAATACTTTATACAGTCTATACATGACAACTTGAAATCGTACAATACTGATCAAAGGATTCAACTGTTTGCAATACATGTTGCACTGGTGGCACTGGGTTTGTTCTTTGTGTTTTTGAAGTCTACTGTAAAAAGTACTCACTGTTTTAAAAGGTGGTTGGGAATTGATGATCCTGCAATTGGAGAGCAACAACTGTCATGTCTTACACACATGTGCATGGGAGGCTGCTTAAGGGCTCTAGTCAATATAACCACCTGCCAAGCTAGGGGTTGCCATTGTTTTCTGATCTTTTCTCTCTTTCTCCCTCTACAGACCAGGGGCCTCATGTATAAATGGTGCATTTGCACAAAAATGTTACATACAAACATTCCCATGCTCAAATCACAATGTATAAAACCTAAACTTGGCGTAAAGCCACTCATATTTCCATGGTAGCTCCTACCCTGGCGTACGCAAGTTCTGTGCTTGGTATTGCAGACTGGCTGCACCCAGTGTGAAAGCAGTGCTACGGTTCCAGTGTGGTTTCTTTTTCTTTTTTAGATCCACATCCCTGACGCGGTTTTATAAATACACTAAAATTATCCACATATTGTTTATTAGTTAAATGCATGTGATTGTAATTAACCTGTAACAATATAATAATCCACAGAATGGTCAAATTATTCTAAATACAATAGCTACTTTAGTGTTGTTACTCTTACTGCACCTTCTTTTTCTTCTTTCAGCTGCTCCCGTTAGGAGTTGCCACAGCGGATCATCTTTTTCCATGTTACTTTCACTGCACCACTCTGAGTATTTATATCACTGTATCTGAGTGGGGAATCACAGCTCTACAGCAGCTGATCGGAAAGAGAATTATTGGTATACAGCATCAAGCACACGCTGCCTCAGCCATGTTTCCTATTTGAACTGCTCTCATATGACAAATGCTTCAGAGCCTTTCCTGTATGGACCTCGCAGTTCAGAAACTGTTTCACCCCAAGAACTCTAAACGTACTTAATCAAGTGCCCCTTGTAGATCTGTCTGTACTTATGAGTACAATCACCTCACTGTAAACTTGCGATACAGTTATAATATCGCACAAGTTGAGCCACTTTATAAAGTGTGTATTTACATATGATGACAATATCATTTTTAAGAAATAAAACAAAATAAAGCTTTAGCTTAATTTAAATAATCTATATTGTTAATAAATAAGCATGTGAGGACACGGTGTCACAGCGCTAGCAAGGAGCTGGTGCTCCATTCATAGATTGTTCCTGCCTCGCGCTGTATTCTTGCTGGGACTGGCAACACTGGATGGATAGAATAATTAAACATGTACTACAAAGATATTTCAAAGTTCCTTAAAAGTTTTGAAGAATCTGCGTTCTAATCTTACAAATGATTTAACGTCTATTACAGAGCTGATTGGGAATTTGGAGAAAGAAAAGTAAGGACAGGAATGGGAGGTTAGTATGTTTGAAAGAGACAGTACTGATGCAATAAAGTATTTCATCAAAAGTTGCGCATGGTGCAGGAAGCATCTTGCATGAGGCATGAACAATCACTGCGCCACCGTGTTCTCATGTTTAATAACATGCTTTAACTCCTATCATCATGAAAATTATATCACGTATACATCTCAGTATTTTAATTATTCAGAGAGCTGTAATATCACGAATGTAATGGATTCTGTGTCCTGTCGGAAGAAGAGAAAGCCCGTTTAAGAAGCACGTAGTGATTCACACACATAGATCACAAAGAAGATCAAATACAAAACAAAGCATTTAACGTGCTACTTTAGTTACGATGGGACTTGAGAAACTAGTAAATTAAATGCTTTTAAGATGAAGTTTATGATGTTCTATTTTAATGACAAAATAAACTATGTGATTAAAGTGGAAATTTTGAGAATAAAGTTGACATTTCATGCTTTTTTCCCACTATGTGCCTATTTTTTTTCTCTGTTCCCTAATAAGCTTTCATATGACACTCAGACTGTGGGTTACGACTTGCCTTTTCAAAACGAGTTTGATATCTGACAACTTCTTTTTTATTTCGGACACTCTATGTCACTCGATCAGCTTCCTTTTGTTGTTAATATCACTATTTAAACCAACAAATAGTATGTTTTTCCTTTGCCTCCACTTGGTATTCGCTGAAATTCTTCTATTTTCCCTCGTGCTTTTGCCATTGCCTTTTCACAGAACGCTGAACTTAAGGGCTATTTATATTGATTTGCATATTCAAAGAGGCGTAATTCTGGGTGGAGACTGGACGGGACAGCAGGCACGTGCACGAGCGTTACTTTTTACGCTGACCGTGATTTATGTAGCGGAAGAGCGTGGAAGTTGGCGTTCACACCGATTTATGCATCTGGATTTTTTTGTGCGTAAGCACATTTCCACTTTTGTTTGTATGCCATGTTTGAGTGTGAAGGTGGTACACCAACTCTTTATCTGTGTTCTTTGTGTCATTTTACATATGCCACTTGCAAATACTCAAAGCTGCTTGACTGGGCCACAGCATGGACTTGCTCCATCTGCTATTTAAATTCCAACCATACTCTTCGTATTGTCAGCTGGCACAGTGGATTGAGAGTAACCACAAAGATGGTATTGAAATCGGATGAAATGATATGTTTTTGAAAAACTGAAACAAAAGCAGTTTTGTAGAGTACTGATTTCAAAAAACACAAAGCCATTAAACTGTAAGTGACGTTTATAGAAGAACTGCCAGGAGTCATTAAGAAAATCACAAGATTATAAGTGAAGACTGTGAATCGAATCAAGATGTAGCAAGCTATGAATCATTAGCCAGAATAATTAACACCAAGAGCTCAAAACACTCTTCAAGGTTTAAATCCACAATCTTTTCACAGAGAGCTGAGGTCTCATGTATAAAACTGTGTAGACTCAAATGTTAAACAAAAATGACAATTTATGTCTTGCATAGCCCAAAATCACACAAGAACTGCAGCAATGGGCTTTAGCAGGCCCTGTTTTTTGACAGCCCCCCAGCCTTGGCTCCCTAAGAAGACAAGAAAAATTCTCAAACAGAATACCCTTGTAGGGTTAAAGATGGAAGAAATGTTGGGAAAGGTAATTCAGAGAGAGACCTCTTTTCAAGTAGATTGGGTGTGCAATGAGTGTCAAAAAATTGGGTAAATACACCAAACAAAACAACACACAAGTAATCCTATTCACAGAGACAGATGACCAGTCTATCATGGCCACCTCAGAAATACAACACAATAGTGCATTAAAAATAGTACAAACTACACAGCAAAATGCAAGAATAGATGATATCACTCCCTAAACACATAACTATCACATACGAGGATACAGATTTGTTCAGAGTCCTGGAAACCTCAGCCATCAAGCTACCTCCCCAAAACTGGCCATTCCACAACTGAGTAAGTGCTGGGCCAGTCAATCAGATGACAGGATCTTTCTACCCGATGATTCCAATATTCCTTTATCAGAGATGAATTTTCCATAGGCAGACAAAAAATTTGGCAGTAGAGCAGTGGCACAAGTGCCACATTTGAGTGCTGAGAAGAGAAACAGATTGACTGTTGGTAACAAATTATGTTTTAGTACTGACGACTAACAAAAGAGATGTAGTATCCACAGTTCATGAGCAGCTCTAGGCAGGGTATGCTTAACAGTTTTTATACATTAGAACAATTTAGGCAAGAACAGGCCATTCAGCCCAACAAATCTCACCAGTTTTATCCACTTATTTCTTCCCTAAAGTCTTATTGTCTATCAAACTACTTGGTCGCTTATTGCAAGTGTCTATCGTTCTTTGTGTAAAGAAAAACTTCCCAATGTTTGTGTGAAATTTACCCTTAATATGTTTCCAACTGTGTGTCCGTGTTTTTGATGAACTTATTTTAAAATAACAGTCTCGATCCACTGGACTAATTCACTTCATAATTTTAAACACTGCAATCATGTCACCTCTTTACCTTCTTTTGCTTAAACTGAAAAGGCTCATTTCTTTAAATCTAACCTAATAACTCATCCCCTGTAGTCCTGGATCAGCCTAGTTGCTCTTCTCTGAACCTTTTCTAGCACTGCTATGTATTTTTTGTAGTCTGAAGATCAAAACTGCACCCAGTACTCTAGTTGTGAATTTTCAGTCAGGATTTCAAAGCTGAGACTGAAAGGGGAACCTCTTATAGTAGTAGGCACATTGTTTCACAGCTTTGGAACCCTGTAACTAAAAGCTTGCCCTCCCACTGTTGTTTTATTAACCTTTGGAATCATAAGCAGGCTAGCATCTTGAGATCTTGATGTACATTGTAAGTAATGACAAGTAAGCAGGGCCTTGGCCTTTTAAGACTTTACATGTCAAAAGCAGAATTTTGAAAACTGCCCTAAACTTAACCAGGAACCTGTGCAAAAACTTGGAGTTATGTGTTCTTGTTTTCCTGTTCTTGTAATAATTCTTGCAGTAGAATTTTGATTTAACTTAAAACTGTTTAAAAAACAATTTGAACAGCCAGTGAACACCACTTTGCAGCAGTCAATGAAAGTATGTTGCGATAATAAATAGCCTTGGCACACAGAAAAAAGGTTTGGGGCAGTCACCCGTATACTTGAATCCTGGCTTCAAAACACAAAATCGGTTGCATAGGTGTGTACAGAGTTGAGTTCAAAACAGAAATGAATACAAAGTGGAGGATGTCTTGCTTCTAAGGAAGGTCGGCGGAAGTGATGTCATCGGGGCCCAGAACCAGAAGTGACATTCTTGGGGCCGGAACCGAACGTGACAACATCAGAATCAGGTGGAATTTCCCGTGTCTGGTTTGCAAAAATAAAAGAGGAAGGTTTACTGCACCCCTCCAACCCCTTGCCTGGCATGGAATTACCTTCTTTTGGTCCTTCTAGCTGCCTCCCATATGCACATGTGACAATGTGTACACCAAAAAACAGGAAGATGCAAAAGCCAAAACAAAATATTATTTATAAAACCTTTTACCTTTTTCACAATCATCTTGTAAATGCATGTACCTGAATGCACCCTTGAACCCTGCCTAGTTACTGACCTGACAGACCTTCATTAGCTGGAAGAACAGCCTCTCACCTCAAGTGGTCCGAGATAAACGTTCTCGCCTCTAAATTAGAGACAGGGGTCTGCGCTGTCCATGTACAGTATATTGAATGCCAACATGTTACTGCTGCCATGAATGTGGTGAGCTCTACCAGCTGCAACACTCCTGAAATAAAACAAAAATAAAATAAATAAGGGTCCGATCTGAGGCAAAGAATCAAATTACCATTTATAGTCATGTTTAAGTTCTTCCGTTGATAAGCTGCGGCTTGATTTTACTGTATAATTTCCAGTATTTTAGAAAGTCGGTCGTATAGGTTGACCCTATTGGCCCAAGAGATTATGATATGCTAAGGCCCACCCGAGAGAGTAACCACAGAGCACACGGCCTTTTTTTGCTATGTATCGTGCCTATGTGACCACACGGTAATACCCAAACTATTGTGAAGCGACATTTGCACTGTTTTGTGTTTTTTGTATCTTACAGCCTCATACGCCTTTATCGTAAGAGCATCCATTATCTACGATGGAGCGTTCGATCAGAAAATATGACGCTGTTTTTTGGTAGCTGTGCTGCTGCAACAAAATTTTTGAGCGGGCATATAAGTTGAGGTCTGATTTTATGATCGATTTTTCAGGTTTCAAGACCTGACATACGGGAGTACAATGTATACCGTATTTGTCATCAATAGAGTGTGCTTGCAATGTGAGGAGGAAAAAGCACATCTACTCTCTGTGATTTCAATCTGCAAATGGCATCTCATAAACAGAGATGCAGTCCTGATGTTTGTTGGTCTCATCTTGGCACTGCAGATGACTTTTATGTTAATAAAGTAAACTGTTTATGGTTAAGAAAAGCAGTTTCATTCTCTCTAGGTGCCTTTATTGTAATAGGTACAAGGGGTGTTCAAAATGAGTATCAAAAATTTGTGTTACAAATTGAAACTTGTCACTGGAGATCAGAGCATGTTTTGAAAGGCCACACATGCAGTTTAACACTAGAATTCCCAAAGCCTGCGGAAATTTTCAGATTCCCTGAAAAGCCAACCTTCCCAAAACACGTGAGGAAAATGATGTGTCCATATCAGCTCAGCAATTGCCCACTGATAACTGCCTTTGTTTTGCACCCATCAATTAGCAGCACCCATCCCCTGTTCAGCCAGCCATTTGCCCCTCCTGACACTTACACTCTCTGTTTAGCTCCGCCAGCCCGATTCCTCTCACATACAGCTCAAGTCTGCATTGAATATTTTATATGGCAAAGACTTGCAGGGAGATATATTACTAATGATTTATTGTTATTTGAAATACATACAGTACATTTCATGTGTGTTCCATGTCTACAATGATCCATGTAAATGTATAACGAGAGAAGAAATGTTAGATCTTGTAGACTGTAAACAAATGAGTCTCAACAGACTGGAAAGGTTTGGGGCAGCCACCCATATACTGTATTGTCCCTGGCAGCAAAAAGTGTTTTGAAATAAGCACTAATATGCATGGATTGAGTTCCAGACTCAACTGAATTAGTGGTGGAAAAGATGGCGGCTTTAAAGGGTGATACCAGAAGTGATGTCATCTGAGCCCGGAACTGGAAATGATATCATTCTTGGCGCCAGAACTGGAAGTGATATTGTTGTTAAATCAGGTAGGTTCCCCGTACTTGGCCTGTAGAGACAACAGAAGAAGGTTTAGCGCACCTCGCCACCCCCTAGCCTGGCGGATGATTACTTCCACTTGGTCCACTCAGCTTCCTCCTAATCTCACGTGTGTGACAAGACACAAAGCAAATGTATGTGTTTATTATATCAAATATAGCCACTTAAATCTGAGTTTTAACTTTTTTTGACAAACACTCTTTTTATTTCTCATACCATTTAATCCTGATAAGAACCATGCAATACATCCCAGCTCAGTGAAATTGAATCTTTCTATATACGGTATTTTTGATGCTTTTATACTTTGGTATTAGTAAATTCATTTATCTTGCTCTAACTCTTGTAGCAACAGCCATGCTTTCATTTTTCATTAAGACTCTATTGTGAGCCTTTTTTTATTACAGAGAACTCAGACAGAGCGTCAGTGGACAAAAAGGCCATGCCTGAAGTGAAGAGGGTCTCTGCCGCCGCACTGACGAATTGATTTGAAGTGCCGTCATTCACTTAGGCGCAAGTCAGATATCATTTCAGAGCCCAGGAAAATGGTTGACACCGAGTTGTTTCCACAGGCTTTGAAAGAAAGTTTCAATTATCCTGAAAAGGAAGAGTGATGATGAAGACACCTGTATTTTTTTGTTTTGTTTTTTTTTCTCATCCATTTCAACAACAGTTCATTCAGGTTTAAAATAAGTTGTATTTTCCAATACTGGAGAAAAGATGACTTAGGTTATTTTAAATGTTAAAAAAGCCACAGCCAAAGAAAATGAAATTGTAAGTTTCTTTCCTGTATTTTATGTCACGGAGACACTGACAATATAACAACATAGGCAAACTCATTTAGTCCCCAGTGCTTTACACTTTGTCAGCTTTGTTATGACCTTGAGGTCGCACCTTTTCCCTTATGTGGATAGATTGCCTAGAGTTTTAATAGATCCTTTCATTGGATCCATGTGACCTTGGCTGATAACTATCTGCTGTCCCCTGCTGGGCTGACAGCACTTGTTTCATTTTGATTTGGCTGGAGAAGTGATTCGGAAGCTTAAATGAAAGCTCTGGAATCAGTCTTGGCAGTTATGCTTTGGAGAATTCTGATCTTCTTTAACATTCAGCATGATCAAACCCGAAGCAGAAAAACATTTAGAAAAATATTTCAAGAAATATTCTTGTTGTTATTATTATTATTTGGCAGAAACCTTAAATCATCAAAATATAATACAAAATGAGCAGATGTAAGAGAGAGTTACAGACATGGACAAATTTTCTGGCCCCCCTTACTGTTCAATGAAAAAATGGTGACCTTTATTCTTTCAAGACGTTTCCTCATCTTTAAGCAAAAACATCTCAAATAATCCACACAGTGCTTGTAGAGCCGTTACTCCTCCGCATCGAGAGGAGTCAGATGAGGTGACTCGGGCATCTGATCAGGATGCTTCCTGGACGCCTCCCTGGTGAGGTGTTCCTGGCACGTCCAACCGGGAGGAGGCCCCGGGGAAGACCCAGGACACGCTGGAGGGTCTATGTCTACCGGCTGGCCTGGGAACGCCTTGGGATTCTCCCGGAAGAGCTGGAAGAAGTAGCCGGGGAGAGGGAAGTCTGGGCCTCGCTGCTTAAGCTGCTGCCCCCGCAACCCGACCCCAAATAAGCGGAAAAGGATGGATGGATGCTTGTAGTTTTTCTGCAACATTTTTTAGTCTGTTAAGCATTTCCTTTGTATTGCATTTTTGTCTAATTGTTCTAAGTAGAATGAAATCATTTTGTATATTGACTACTAAGCTAGCCTCAGTCCTTCAGAAAGAAACATTAGGTATCTCTGCACGTAACCTGCTACAGGAGGATCTAATGTCCCATATATGGACTTATTTTATATTAGACTAGCTGTCTCCCACGGCTCCGCCCGTGGAGTAGTGAAACAGGACAAATTTTAAAAATCAATCAACAAAAAGATATTGCTAGATAAGCAGAGGTAGACCGACTACCAACTCCTGATGTCACATTTCCCACTCCCTCGCCCACAGCCTCTGTCTTGGATTAGCATGAATAAATCACTCCTGCAAGCAAACTATGATTCTTGGCACAATGAGAGAAGTCGCAAAATCAACCACAATGTTCAAGCAAATTCTAGAAAAAAACCTGATCTAAATCCGTTAAGTAGCTCTTAAGTAGTTTGTTTTCTAGCTAAGCAGAGGCAAGGTACGCTCCAACGTGTAGCGAGAGGTACAGCGACTCTAACGGAGGCTGACGCATGATTAAGGAGGGCTTTGCCCCCCCTCCTTTGGTCTGCTGTACCTCTCGGATTCTTACAAATAAATCGTTACCACAAGTGAACTATGATACATACCGCAATGATAGAAGGTGCAAAATCAACCAGAATGTTCAAGCAAATTGTAGAAAAAAAGCCTGATCTAAATCCATTAAGTAGATCTCTCGTTTGCTAGCTAAGCGGATGTAAGGGAGCGTCAAACATTACTCCTTAACAATCTCTAGATGATAATGTCTGTTGAACAAACAGGTCTCACTACCTAAGCAGAGGCAAGGTACGCTCCAACATGTAGCGAGAGGTACAGCGACTCTAACGGAGCCTGGCGCGTGAATAAGGAGGGCTCAGCCCCCCTTCCCTTTGTCTGCTGTACCTCTCTCGGATTCTCACAAATAAATCAGTACCAGAAGTGAACTATGATACATACCGCAATGATAGAAGGTGCAAAATCAACCAGAATGTTATTAGAAAAAAAACAAATCTAAATCCATTAAGTGGTGTCCCGTGAAAAGAGGACAGACATACAGACAGATAGAAAGACATTGGATTTTATATACATAGAGATCAACATGTTACCAACTCCATGCTAACTAGATATTGTATATATTCATACACTATAAAGGCTTTATCTAACAAAGGATTGTTAACACCTTTGTGATTGCAGTGCACGCAGGGTGCCCTGAAGTTGTCTTTGTTAAATAAATTTCTTATACTTAGGTATCGTTGGAGTCTGAAGTACCTTTTGATGTACAAGAATACCCAGGATTGGGATATTTTCCTTTTCCTGTAGAGAAGACGTAAGCCTGCACTTCAGTTATGCTTTCCTTGTCTTCTTATTTGAAAAATAAACTGGGTCACTCCTAGTATACTGGCAGGTAAACAAGGATGCATGTGGTGCTTTCTGTGGTGATAACAGTTTTTTGCTTGGCTATCATCCCACTTCATAACAAGAAAACAGGCACCTGTCATGTGTTAGGAAGCCCAAAATATGTAGAAACACTTCTAAAAATGCACATTAGAGGGGGAAATCCTTTCTCACACATGAGCGCATGGGAGACAGCTGAATGGCTTAAATTATTATAATTATCTACCAGACCAGAGGTTGATGAGGTCCTCAGATGCTTTCACTCTTTCTCCCTCTGCAGACCAACTAAAGGAACTGCCCAATGATGACATCACTTCCGATTCTAGGTCACCTGAATACACCTCTTCCTGTCCTTATTCTACTTAGCCACCATTTTGTTACTCTGTAATTATTTCTTTCATGAGCTCTGTTCTGCAAAGACCTTCTTTCATTTGTTTTGCCAAACTTTTTCAAGTGTACATGAAAAATTAAAGATGTATTCTCTGTGAAGTCAAAATGGAATTACCTGTAACAAGAAGGCAATCCAATCTAAAGAATTCCCAATACAGGTTTCAATGAGGGCAAAACACAAAGCAGAAAGTCAAAAATCCAGAAATACAATAAATCACAGAATTAAAATAAACACAAGTAAACTTAACACTAGCCTAATATATTCACAATGAACCGCCAAGATCTGTAGGAGACCCTCTGGAGATCAGTTCCTGGCAGTGATTGGCAGGTGAATCCACCTATTGGGGACCACCCATACAACACATGGAACATAAAATCAGCAAAGATGATTATAGTAGATAATTAACAAAAGTAACATTAACATAAATAGTACAAAAAGATCCTTTCCACTGTCAGAGACTGCTGGGGAGGCGACCCGGCTGGGACACCCAGGAGGACCGGAGGAGGGCATGCACCTTCCCCAGACCATGTGGGGGCAACCACCCTGGTTGCTTTGGGTACCACAGGTAGGGGGCTTGGAAGCTCAACCCTGTAGGGGCTCATGGTCACCACCAGAGGGCGCCCCCGTGTCCTTGGAGCCCTGGACCCGGGTGTGTCGGAAGTGCTGGGGGGAAGAGGAGCAGGGACATCCGGAGTGCTTCCGGGGATACAGCCGGCACGTCCGCCACAGTGGGGCGTGTCGGTAGGAGATTGCCGGGAGACACCTGGAGCACATCCGGGTGTGGATAAAAGGGTCCACCTCCCTTCATTCAAGGCTGGAGTCGGGTGAGGAGAGGACTAAGCAGGAGAAGAGAGTGGAGGCGGTCTGAAGACAGAGGCAAAGTGTGTGCGAGGCCTGGACTTGTGGTAAAGAGGGTTGTGTGGCACTTGTTGACTTTTGTAAATAGTTTGTAAATAAATATGTGGTGGTGTTTTACAACATGTCTGCCTGTTTGTGTCCGGGGCTTAGTCCACACCACACATATAGCACTTTTTCACGTTTTCTCCTAGTTTTGAAGCTTTTCTTGAATTATTTTTTCTGCCTTCCAAGTGTCTATTATTTTTCTAATGTTAGTGTTATCTGATAAATGTAATGGGTTGGAGACGGTGGCACTGACCAAAAAACAGATGACAGAGCTGGAGATGGCAGAGTTAAAGATGGTAAGATTTGCATTGGGTGCGACAAAGATGGACAGGATTAGAAACGAGGACATTAGAGGGTCCGGTCAGGTTGGATGGTTGGGAGACAAAAAGAGAATTTTCATTGGTCAGGGCATGTGCAGAGGATGGATGCTGGGATATATTTGGAGAAGAATGTTAAGGATGGAGGGAAAGAGGAAGGCCTAAGAGAAGGTTTATGGATGTGGTGAGATAAGACATGCAGGTGATGGGGGTGAGAGGACAGGAGGATATGGAACAAGATGATCTGCTGTGGCAACCCCTAACGTTAGAAGTGTTGTCTGCTAAATTCACAGGTTTACCAACAAAACTGGAATCAATTAATTATTAAATCAGAAATAGATTTTGTGAAAGTTTAAGTCAATTTAGTCCTATGCTTTGTTCCTGTCAAATACTTGAGTTGCCTTTTCAATAGATTCTAAAATATTGGTTTGGCAAGATCTTCCTCTCATAATCTCATTGTGGCTGTTTTTTAATATGTTATTTTTACATAGGTCATATTCTAATTTATGGGAAAGCCATCATTATACAGGGTGCCCACAAAAACACTCCTTGATTTTAAATGGTTACAAAATCAAAATTTATTGGAATATTCTTTCACCTTTGAGGCTACAGTTTCATCAAGTCATATAGTTTCATATGGTATCTGCTGATTACATACACTCGATGTGCGTCCCACCTGTTACTCAACAAACATCAATGCGGTAATCGAGCTCTGACCAGATTCTCTGAAGCATATCCAGCGTGATCGTGTTTATAGAATTCAGTGATGTGTTCCTGCAGATCATCCATAGCTGCAGGTAGTGGAGGTACGCACACTTTGTCTTTCACGTACCCCCCAAAGGAAAAAGTCACAAACAGTAATGTCCGGTGATCTTGGGGGCCACTTCAGGAACACCTGGTCATTTTGTCCAGCACAACCAATCCATCTGTTCATTGAGAAAATTATGGACAATGAGATGCCAATGTGGTGGTGCCCCATCTTGTTGAAAAAAGTAGTCACCTTCCTCAGTAAGCTGTGGAAAAGAAGAAATGTTTTGAGTTAATGTATTTGCTGTCATCTTATTTATAAACATATTCCAATAAGTTTTGATTTTGTAACCATTTAAAATTAAGGAATGTTTTTGTGGGCACCCTGTATATGAAATTCAAACACAGACATCCTTTATTTGGACCAGTTGCAAAGTCCCTTGTGTTCCTGTTTTTGAGGCATGGCGGGCTAAAGTAATCTAACAGAAAGGTTCCTTTATTCTGCTAGGTTCATTTATATAAAATGACTCCTGTACATTGTGAGGTGGAGTTGCTTTGGATCTCTCTTGTTGCTCCAATACATCTCACAGATGCTCGACAGTATTGAGGTCCAGGGAATTTGAAAGGCAGGACAACACCTTGAACTCTCATCACATTCTTCAAACCATTCCACAACAATTCATGCAGTGCGGCAGGAAACGTTATTCTGCTACAACATACCACACTGCCATGAAAGGGCATACTTTGTCTGCAATGCCGTTTTAGCAGGTAGTACCCCTCCACCTACTTTTTTCTTTTTCTTAACATCTCACACATACTAAGTGGACTTTATCCAACCATTTTTCATTCCCTTCTGAATGACCTACAGCTCTACATTTCCAGAGACGGAAGGGTTTGATGCATTGTGTGTCGTGACATAATACTCCTGTAACCATCATTAAGATTATCTGTGATTTGTGACACACTAGCCCTTATGCTGGTTCACACCAAACAGAATAGCCTTTGTTGACCTCTTGTATCGATGAGCCTTGGCCACTCAGCGGCTTGTCAGAGGTTCTCAGTATTTTCCTACTCAGACCAATGTTGGTAGTGTAAGGGACAGCTCGTAACCCAACCCGGCCAGGATGCCCAAGAGATGGAAGGATGGGAGAAGGCAACTTCTTTGGGGTACTGCCTATTACCCAGAATGCTAGATGGCAACTACCCTGGAATGCAGCACTGCCCCGAATCCCCACAGGGCACCATGGGACTTGGAATTCTATTGCTCAGCCCTGTTGGATACCACGGGTGCTGCCGGGGGTGCTGTGAAAGTGGAGTAGCCTTGTGGCATTAGGTTTTTACCTTACCTGGGAGTGCTTGCAGAAGCACTTCCAGGTTGGCCAATATAGGAGGACTGGACTGACCTGTCAGGAATGAGCCAGAATTGGGTGCAAGGTGGATGAAGCTTTCTGGGAGGAATGGAGGAGAAAGAGACCAAGAAACTCTGAGAGAGAATAAGAATTTTGTGCTGTGCCAATTATTTACTTGTGGCCGTGGTGGTGGGAAACACTTTGTGAAGAGTTTTTTCCTTACAATAAATAAGCCATTGTGCTTTAAACTTGTTCCCTGTGTCTGTTGTCTTGGGTTTGAGGAGCAACAGTGCCCTCTAGTATCCAAAGTAGGTACTTGTCATGGCTGACTGAGAGCACCTCACAAGCCTTGCTATTTCAGAAATGCTCTGCCCTTATTAAAGTCATTCAGCTTTCTACACAAGGTGATGTCTTTCTTATTCATTCAACATGTGGACTGTGAGAACCTAATGTCAGAGTACCGTGAAAAATATCCATGACCTTGACATGTACTGTTTGTATGACACGATATTAGGGAAAACCTCCTGTGTGGGTTTGTGAGGTGTTTCTGACTGTGTCTGCTTGTATAATTAAGGCATTCTGTACCATTTTATTTCTAGCACATTTACTGTGAAGATGATGAGATAGTGACGATGTATTATTTTCATTTTCTTCTCTATAAGAATTTTTATTAAAACTTGTCTCATTTAATGATGTTTGCTAATGATTTCTATTCTTTATACCTATTTTTAAACTTGTAACTTTTTGTAATCTTTAGAAATGCAATAATATAGAGCATGTTATAGATTATACCATTATGCCATTTATTTGTATGCTGATTGGTCCAACTAATGTACTCCTTAACTGAGTTATGCAAATGAACCCAACTTATTTACGATTTGTACATTGCAATATATGTCAGTCTCCACAGAGCAGTGTTTCTTAAACTATGATTTGCAAACATATCTGTGAAGTCTTGCCCCATGATTGTGCAATAAAATTTGCATAGCTCATCCAAGCATAAATTCTGTAGCGAGTGATATAGTGCCCTCTCTTTAGTGTAGTATTTATTGTAGGTAGTATGTGGAACAATACTGTTGATGCATCACAGAAAGTCTTCATTTCTGTGACACGAAAATATAAAAAATATTCCCCATGACTCAACATGCCCCTCTTAAAACCAGTAAAACAATAAAATTGTGATAACTGACAAGAAAAGACAGGAATGAGAAATGTGAAAAGAGTAGGGCATAAGAGCCAAGATGGTTATGTGGAGGATCTGTGGCATTAATCTGAAATGATAACAAAATAATTAGAAAATCCCAATTCAATTCAACTTGTGGGGGCTGCAAGAACCTCCCATTGGCTATGCACTAATATATAGGCAAACATTTAATGTACCGTATATACTTGCAGATAAGTTATATCCCGCGGATAAGTCGGTGAATTGATTTTACAGTATAATTTCTGGTATTTTATAATGTCATTTGTATAAATCAAATGCGGAAAACTCTCGCTATTGGTCCAAGGGATTATGATATGCTAATGCCCACCTGAGAGAGTAACCACGGAGCACACTGCCTTTTTTTCTTTATGGGTGTGGCAATGCGCTGTATCAGAGTGAGCTCCTGACCTCTCTCTCTCTCTATTGTGCCTACGTGACCACGATACTATTCCGAAGTGATGTTTACACTGTTTTGTGTTTTTTGTATCTCACAACTTCATACGCCTTTATCGTAAGAGCATCCCTTATCTACGATAGAGCATTTGATCAGAAAAAAATATGAAGTTGGTTTTAAATTAAACGTCGTTGAAAAAGCAAAAGAAATTGGTAATTGCGCTGCTGCATCAAAATTCTATGTGTGTGGGAAACTGATGTTTTTAATGTTAAAAATAAATTAAGTGTTGCATTTTTGAACAGGCATACAAGTCGGGGTCTGATTTTATAATCGATTTTTCGGGTTTCAAGATCCGACTTATAAGTGAGTAAATACTAGGGTGGAAAATTAGAAATATGGAACACTCTTAAAATCTCTCTCTATATTACTATATATTAATTTATACATGTCCCCTACACATCCAGGCTAATATACCATATTATATAAAAGTAGAGACATAAGTTAAAAACATAAAACAACGATTTTAATGGGTTCTGAGGAAAACAAAAGTAAAATCATTTGAAAATGATTTAATACAAGCTAAAAAAAATGATATAAAAGTGAAATCATTTGAAAATATTTATTTAATACAGACAACAGAGAAATATTATTGTTTAATACAGGCAGTTAGAAATAAAGTGGGCTGTGGCAAGTAGTAACAACACTCTTTGTTGACACTGTATGTTGCAATGTGGATACAGAACTGCACAGCAGCGCGGCTAGTAGAAAAAACGGTAAGAGTACTGTCCTCTGCCAACCACAGCAACTGAACAAGTTGCAGGCAGGCAGCAAACACTAGTTTCCTCGTAAATTTGGGTTATTTTCATCAAGAGAATCTGAGAAAAGAAAGTATAATTACATATAAAGTTACAACTAAGTACCGTAAGAAGGTAGTAAAAATATATATTTATTAGGAAATGTGAAAATGAACTAAATACGGAACATGTGGGTGCCCCTGAAAGGTCAGTATGGAACAGGGGGACAAAATTATGAAATATGGGACATGTCCCATATATAAGGGACGTCTGGCAACCCTAGTATATGCAGTAACTTGAATAACTAGGAAATGGCTCTTACAATAAGTACAAAAAAGAAAATTAAGGTCAGATGGCTTGGAGGACAGAAATCCCCCCAAAACAAAACCCCAGTTAGGCCGGATTAAAAAAAAAAGCCGGAAGACTGTCCAGTCACCACTGGGCATTCTATCTAACATAAATGTTTGTAACTCAATCCTCTTAGTTTTTATGCGTCACATGATGAAGTTTGTCTCGTGGAGATCTGAGATCATGGATGGTGACTTCATCATGTGGCAGTGGTGGCGCAAATTGCCACCACTGAAGAACTGGAAAAGACAGAGAGAATAGTGGAGATTAGAACAGATTGTGGATCCCTGAAGAATATCCTAGTTCTCTGCCCATATAGGAATACATCTAAAATGTAATAAAAGATGTGCGACTCCTGAGTCACTGCAAGCGTAAATGACGGGAAGCAGAAAGCAGGTCAGAAAGTTTTGGCTTATCAGTTGTACTGTACATTTCATTGTATCTGTTGTCACACATGCGCAAATAGGTGGTAGCCAATGGGCCTGATGCAGCATGAACACAAGAATGTCTCTCTCTCTTACTTTCCAGGTAAATGGAAGATTAGAAGACTTACCTTCCCAAATTCAAGGCCCTGCCTTTTGACAGCCCTCCAGCCTTGACTCTCTGAGAAGACAAGGAAAAACTCCCAATAAAAACCTTGTAGGGAAAATGGAAGAAACCTCGGAAAGGCAGTTCAAAGAGAGACCCCTTTCCAGGTAGGTTGGGCGTGCAGTAGGTGTCAAAAGTAGGGGGTCAATACAATACAATATACACAACAGAACAATTCCTTAAGACAGCATAATAAAAATTTTAGAATTACGGTTTAACAGTAGATGATATGACATAATTAGGTTTGGATATTTTTAGAGTCCTGGAGACCTCATCCATCTAGCTGCATCTCCATTTGGCCATGCCACGGCTGAAACATTGCTCCGATGAAAGGACCCCTCTTTCCCATGATTCCTGTGATCCTCCATCAGGGATGACTTTACCATAGGCAGGCAAACAACTTGGCAGGTGGGCCGTGGCACCAATGGCCACATTTGGGTACCGAGAAAAGAAACAGAATAGGTGAGGGTTAGTATTCAAATATAATTATCATGTTACTTATGTTATAGTGCTAATGACTAACAACAGAGATGCAGTATGTACAGTTAATCAGCAGCTCTAGTCAGGATATGCTAAACTGAAGTAGTGAGTCTTCAGCCGGGATTTAAAGGCTGAGACCGAGGGGGCATCTCTTATGGAAGCAGGAAGACCATTCCACAGTTTAGGGGCCCTGTAACTAAAAGCTCGACCTCCCACTGTTATTTTATTAATCCTTGGAATCCTAAGCAGACCGGCATCTTGAGATCTTAATGTGCGCTCAGGTTTGTAAGTCATGATAAGTTCAGACAAGTAAGCGGACCTTGGCCATTTAATGCTTTATATGTTAAAAGGAGGATTTTGAAATCTGCCCTAAATTTAACTGGGAGCCAGTGTAAAGATTTAAGAACTGGGGTTATGTGTTCATATTTTCTTGTTCTTGTAATAATTCTTGCAGCGCATTTTGGATTAACTGGAGGCTGTATAGAGAACAGTTTGAACAGCCAGTGAACACCGCATTGCAGTAGTCAATCCTACTAGAGATAAATGCATGAATTAATTTCTCACAATCCTGTTTATTTAGAAAGCGCCTTAATTTCCTAATATTTTTAAGATGGAAAAAACATGTTTTGGACGACTTTGTAATATGCTTTAAATGACATGCTAGAGTCAAAGATAACTCCTAGATTGCGGGCTGATTCAGTAAAATTAATTGGGATTCCAACTGAGTTAAATGACGACAAAATATTGCTGTGATCAGCGTCATTCCCTCCAACAATTAACATCTCTGTTTTATCTGTATTTAAAGACAAGTAGTTCTCATTCATCCATTCCTTTAATTCACTAACACAACTAATTAAAGACAACATCGGAGAAACTTCATTTGATTTAAATGAAAGGTATAACTGGGTGTCATCTGCATACAGTGAAAATTAACATTATGTTTCCTAATGAGAGATCCCAGTGGAAGCATGTAAAGTGAAAACAGTAAAGGTCCCAGTACTGAGCCCTGCGGACACCATATTGAACTTCTGTGTATAATGATGGAGTACTGTCAGCACATTTCTGTACATACTGGAATCGATTTGATAAATAAGAACTGAACCAAGCGAGCACGGGGCCTGTAAGCCCAACATCGTTTTCTAGCCTGTGCAGTAAAATAGAATGGTCAATGGTGTCAAATGCTGCACTTAAGTCCAACAACATAATTACAGTGGAATTTCCTTCATCAGAGGATATCAGAATGTCATTTACAACCCGTGTTAGTGCCGTTTCTGTACTATGACCAGTGCGAAAGCCAGACTGGAATTTCTCAAATAAATTGTAATGCGTAAGGTGTGACTGAAGCTGACTGGCGACTACTTTCTCTAGTATTTTAGAGAGAAATGGTAAATTTGAAATAGGCCTATAGTTATTTAGTATGTGTGGGTCTAGGTCTGACTTTTTAAGTAAAGGTTTAATGACTGACACTTTTAGTGCATCAGGTACTGTGCCATGCAATAATGAACTATTGATAATGTTTAGAATAGGTGCTACAAGAACATCCATTGCACTTTTTACTAGTTTTGTTGGCAGTGGATCTAGGGAACAAGTAGTGGGCTTCATTTTAGAAATTAAAGTTAAGACTTCCTGCTCAGTTACAGGATTAAAATTATTAAAGTGCTGAATGCAATGTGAGCAGGGTCTGCTAAGCTAGTATTTGGTTTGTACTGTGATGCTGAGATCTGGGATCTTATATTTTTAATTTTCTCATTGAAGAAGTTCATAAAGTCTGTACTGCTAATATCTGTTGGTATTTTGCACTGTTGATCTGAATTCCCATTTGTTAATTTAGCCACTGCTCTAAAAAGTACCCTAGGATTTTTATTATTGCTATCTATTAATGTAGAATAGTATTCTGAGCGAGCTTTAAAGAGGGCCTTTTATATTTATTAACACTCTCTGTCCATGCAATTTGAAAGACATGTAGCTTTGTTGTTCTCCATCTGCTCCAGTTTTCGACACTCTAATTTAAGAGCTCGAGTATTTTCATTAAACCAGGGAGAGTTTCTATGTGCTTTGATCACTTTTGTTTTAAGGGGAGCCACTGTGTCCAGAGCATCTCTCAAGGTCACATTATAATGTGATATTAGCTGATCTAAATTGTTTTCCACGTTTACATTTGATGTTAACTGATCTAAATGGTTTTCCACAATTACACTCGACTTACTCAAGGTATCTATAAATTTTGAAGCAGAATTACAATCTAGATGTCGCACTGTCTTTGTTTTAATCTGCGAGTGCTGGCATGGGCAGAACTAAATCAAACGTAATTAAGAAGTGATCGGAAATAACTACATTTAATGGAGTAATATTTAAATTTTGAATTTCAACTTTGTAAGTTATAATTAAATCTAATGTATGGTTATGATTATGAGTTGGACCTTTGACAATCTGACAAAATCCTACTGAATTTAACAAATAAGTAAAACATTTGCTGAAAGTGTCAGTTTCCACATCAATGTGTACATTAAAATACCCCATCAGAACTACGTGATCATAATTTATAGCCAAATCAGACAGAAGGTTGCTAAATTCAGTCATGAACAATGAATATGGCCCTGGTGGTCTGTAGACTAGCACTATAATTGTGTTGGAATCTGTTTTAATATTTAAAATGAATGCCTCAAAGGATGTAAAGTTGCCTAAATTTTTAGGAGTGATTTGCATTTTGTTACAATGAATTATTCCAAGGCCTCCTCCTCGACCAGAATCTCTAGACTTATGAAGGAACGAGTATCCATCTGGTGACGCCTCAGCTAGGGAACAGTGTCACATTTACTAAGCCAGGTTTCAGTAAGAAGACACAGATCAGATTTTGTACTTAATATTATATCATTTACCAAAACAGCTTTAGTGCCAAGAGAGCGAATGTTCAATAAACAGCATTTAAAACTGCATGGTTCTTTCTGAACTGCTGATATATTTTTTGTTTTAATTTGAATTAAATTTCTATTACAGATGCCCCTGGTGGAGTGTCTGGTTTTATCCCTTGGTCTAATTATACACCTTATTTTTTGGTTATCAATTAATTTATGGTTTGTTTCAAGACTAAATTTACTGGATGCCCCACAACAGGGATTATGGGTAACAGCTTCAGGAAAATAACAGGTGGGATAAACAACAGCCTGTGATTTAAGATCACATGACTGCGGCCTGGATGGTGCTCTAATCAGTCAACCAGGCAGTTTTGCTGCCATATTTTGGGATAATACATAAGATCCCCTCCAGTTAGGATGAAGACCATCTCTTCTGAAAAATCCAGGCCTTTCCCAAAAATCATCCCAATTGTTCACAAATGCTATGCTTTTATTTGCACACCAGGTTTCTAGCCAGCAGTGAAAGGAATGCAATCTGCTATAAATCACATCCCCTCTATACAATCTTGGTAAGGGACCAGATACAATTAAATTCCGACATTTTGTTTTAGCTTTGGTGCATAGAGAGATGAAGTTCCGCTTTAATACCTCAGATTGCTGTAAATAAATATCATTAGTGCCGACATGCAGCAATAAGGTAGATACTTCATCGTCGGCAACACGGTCCAATGCGGCCTTTATGCCAGAAATCTTGGCCCCTGCAAGGCACTTAACATTAACTGCTGGTTTAACATAGTTTGGAATTCTAACATTCCGCACTATGGAATCGCCAATTATGAGCACTTTGTAAATTAAACAGTAAACAGTAACGATAAGACTAATCTCTACAAGACCTACCGTATACGGGACCGGGTCCCAAACCTTTATGGGTGTCTCTTGTGTCCTCTCTGTCTTCATACTGTATACTGTATGCATTGTTTGTGTGTGTGTGTTTTTTTATTGGTGATGTGTTACTTCCACAGTTTTGAGGAGACATACAAGCCATAATTTTATTGTCTGATATAAACATAACATTGAAAAGTTGAAGTTTGGTGCTCCTTAAACTCATTATTTTTCTCCATAAAGCACTTTGTTTCCATATTTCAGTTTACATTGATATTTTATCTTCAGCATTTTTGGAAGGTGCTTCTTTTTCTATTAATATTTAAAAATTTACATTGCATTTTTGATTACAACATGTTGCTAATTTTGTTGATTGCACTCTTGTGCCTAATCAAGTAATTTAGTGTAATAACTTAAATTATTTAATGAATGAGTTAAGTGTTTAAATGGCTCCATATTTTTTCTGGCTTTTACCATTGCTTCATAACAGCCTCTTGCTTATCTTTTTCTTCCCTTTCACCTCTCATTTTGCTTTATTTTTTCTTTACATTTTTGTCCTGCTCTTTAGTATATGACGTTTGTCTACTACTTGCAGCAAGTTAGCGCCCATACAAATTTGAGTGATGTCAATTTTCAGTGTTTGTTTGGTGTTTTTCAGGCTTGTAAATTGCATTTTGCAAGTATATTTTCAAGTGTTTTCCAGCATTTTTCAAATAAATGTTTTGCAGCGAAACATTAAGATGAGTACAGGCCATTCAGCCCAACCAAGCTTGTTTGTCCTATCCATTTAATTCTTCCAAAATAATGTCAAGCCTAGCATTTAAAGTCCCTGAAGTCCTACTGTGTACCACACTGCTTGGTCACTTATTCCATCTGTCTACTGTTCTCTACATGAAGACAAAATTCATGTTTGTGGAAAATTTACCCTTAACAAGTTTCCAACTGTGTTCCTGATGACTCATTTTAAATTCACCGTCTCGATCCACTGGACTAATTCCCTCCATAATTTTAAACACTTCAATCAGGTCGCCTCTTAATCTGCCTTTGCTTAAAATGAAAAGGCTCAGTTCTTTTAATCTTTACTTATGATTCCAAGGATTAATAAAACAAAAGTACGCTACTATAAGAGATGCCCCTTCAGTCTCAGCTTTCAAATCCCACCTGAAGACTCACGACTTCAGTTTAGCATACCCTGACTAGAGCTGCTGATTAACTGTACAGACTGCATCTCTGTTGTCAGTCATTAGCACTAAAACATAAGTAACATGATAGTTAGAATTTGTTACTAACCCTCACCTATTTAATTTCTGCTCTCGGTAATCAAATGTGGCACTTGGCACCACTGTCCACCTGCCACCTGTGGAAGTGTTTTAACTGGCTATGAACTTCCTACTGTTAATCATGGTATTGTCTTGGAATCTTTTGATCTTGTTTCACTTTTACAGTTAAAAAGTGCCATTGACACCCTTAAATCTACTCTCGGTCCTTCTGATATTGTACCACCACGCCTGTTAGTGGAACACTTTGATGTTTTGGGTCCATCTTAACTGCCCATTATCAATGGTTCTATTAGTGAGGGGGTTGTACTCTCATTTTTTAAACATGCTGCGGTGCTTCCCTGTCTAAAAAAGGCAGAATTAGATCCTGAAGTTTTAGCCAATTTTCACCCGATTTCACAATTGCCATTTCTGACTAAAATATTAGAAATAATTATTTACAGGTATAATCAATTGATCACCTTAACTCCAATAATTTATTTGAGATCTACCAATCTGGCTTTAGGCGTCATCATAGTGTTGCGACGGCCCTCCTTAAAGTATTCAATAACATCTCTATTATTACTGACTCAGGTGGCGTTGCAGTGCTTGTCCACCTTGACCTGTCCACTGCCTTTGACACTATTGACCATGAGATATTGCTTTTGTGGCTTGAACATCTTTTTGGGCTTAAAGGGGCTGCTCTTAACTGGTTCAGGCCATATCTAACTGGTAGACACTTTTCAGTGACTTTAAATTCCTCGTTTTCGTCTACTGCTCCTCTTAAATGTGGTGTTCCTCAGGGATCCATTTTAGGTCCTATTTTATTTTCTATATACCTTCACCCTATTGGAGCTGTTTTTAGGAAATTTAACATTTCTTTTCACTACTATGCTGATGATACTCAGGTTTATATTCCTGTCTGCAACTCTGCAATGAATCAACTGCACAACTGTCTTTCTGAACTAAGATCCTGGATGGCTAATAATTTTCTTGGTCTGAATCAAAATAAAACAAAGGTGCTTATAAAAGGGTCCATCAGCTGAAGCCCAAATTGGTCTTCTCTGCTCTTTCTCTGTCTTTTGTAAACCTCAAGTCTGAAATCTTGGTGTTATTTTTGACAGTAACCTCTCTTTTGAGAAATAAGTTAATTCTGTAGTCAAGAGTTTCTTTTTCCAGCTTCTTTTAGGTAAGATCAAGCCATTTTTAACTTCTAGGGATCTTGAGAAAGCTACTCATGCTTTCATCTTTTCTCGCCTCGATTACTGCAACTCGCTGTATTCTGGGATTAGCAAATCTCTGATACGCAGGTTATGGTTGGTCCAGAATGCTGCTACTCACTTTTTGGTTGGGGCAAGAAAGTCTGATTCTGTTTCTCCAATATTAGCTTCTTTACACTGACACTGCCTGTCAGTTTTAGAACTGATTTTAAAATCTTGTTGCTAGTTTTTAAATCTTTACATGGGTTTGCTCCTGCCTATTTATCTGAATTGTGTGCTTTACACCAGCCATCTAGAGTACTGCCATCTTTTGGTCAGTTGTCTCTTGTTGTACCTTGTACCAAGTGTCAAACTAAGGGGGACAGACAGGGCGTTTACAGCTGCTGCTCCTCACCTGTGGAACTCTTTACCTTGTCACATAAAGGAGTCGTCTACAATTGAAAACGAGATTAAAGACTCATTTCTATTCACTTGCTTCCATGACCTTCAGTAATACTGATGGTTTCCTCATTGTGATTATGTAATTTTACTTCTATTTATTATTTATTTTATTTATGTTTCATTTATTTTATTTCTATTTATGTTATTTATGTTAATTGAATGTTTTTTCTTCTTTTATTGTAAAGCACTTTGTCCACAGCATTCCTATGTTGTTTTAAATGTGCTATATAAATAAACTGACATTGACATTGCCAAGTTGTTTTGCCTGCCTAAGGTAAAGTCATCTCTGATGGAGAATCACATGAATCGTCAGTAGAGGGGTCCTTTCATCGGATTGGCTAGCCCCGCACTGACTCAGCTTGGAATGGCCAATAGGGGGAGCAGCTTGATGGCTGAGGTCTCCAGGGGCCTCATGTATAAACAGTGCGTACGCACAAAAATATTGCGTACACCCGTTTCCACACAAAAATCGTGATGTATAAAACCTAAACTTGGCGTAAAGCCACGCACATTTTCACGGTACCTCAAATCCTGGCATACACAAGTTCTCCACTTGGTTTTGCAAACTGGTGACACACAGCATCAAAGCAGTGCTTTTGTTCCAGTGTGGTTTCCCTTTCTTTTTTAGATCCACATCCCTGACGCGGCTTTATCATATACACTGAAATTATTTTCATTTTTTTTTTTCATTTTTCATTTTTATTACTATTTAATTTATATATATATATATATATATATATATATATATATATATATATATATATATATATATATATATATATTTTGTATCAGTATGCTGCTGCTGGATTATGTGAATTTCCCCTTGGGATTAATAAAGTATCTATCTATCTATCTATCTATCTATCTATCTATCTATCTATCTATCTATCTATCTATCTAACCACATATTGTTTATTAGTTTAAGGCATCTGATTGTAACTAACCTGTAACAATATATTGGTCCACAGAATGGTCAAACTATTCTAAATACCATAACTGCTTTAGTGTTGTTACTCTCACTGCACCTTCTTCTTCTTCTTCCAGCTCCTCCCGTTAGGGGTTGCCACATCGGATCATCTTTTTCCATATTACTCTCACTGCGCCATTCAGAGTATTTATATTACTGTATCTGAGAGGGGAATCACTGCTCTGCAGCAGCTGACTGGAAAGATAATTATTAAGATACAGCATGAAGCACACGCTGCCTCAGCTATGCTGTCTATTTGCACTGCTCTCATACGGCAGAGCCTTTCCTTTACGGACCTCACAGTTCATAAAGAGTTATATCACAAGAACTATAAACGCACTCCATCAGTCCATCAAGTGCACCTTGTAGAACTGTTTGTACTTATTAGTACAATCACCTCACTGTAAACTTGAGAACTATACAGTTATAATATTGCACAACCTGAGCCACTTTATAAAGTGTGTATTTACATATGATGAAATGCAGCAAAATATGTTTATTATATTATACAGATAAAACTTTAACTTCATTTAAATAATCTATATTATTAATAATTAAGCATGTGAGGACACAGAGCTAGCTAGTTCAGGGATTGTTCGTGCCTCATGCTTGCCGGGCTGGCACGACACTGGAAGGATAGAAGGATAGAATAATTAAACATGTACTATGAAGATATTTTCAATGCTCCTTCAAAGTTTTGAAGAATTGGTGTTCTCAGCTTACAGATGGCTTAACATCTAATACAGAGCTGATTGTGTGGTGATTGGGTACTTTGTACGTTTGAAAGAGACAGCACTGCTGCAATAAATTATTTCATTGAAGGTCATGTACGGCGCAGTAAGCATCTTGCGTGAGGCAGGAACAATCTCTGGACGGGATGCCAGCTCAACACTATCACTGCACCAATGTGTTCTCATGTTTAACAACATGCTTTAAATGATATGATATGAATACTGAAATGATATCAAGTATACATCTCAGTATTTAATTTATTCAGAGAGCTGTAATATCACGAATGTAATGGATTCTGTGTTCTGTCAGAGGAACAGAAAGTCTGTTTAAGAAGCACGTAGTGATTCACACACATATAAGAACACATACAAAACAAAGCCTTTAATGTGCTACTTTAGTTACAATGAGATTTGAGAAACTAGTAAATTAAATGATTTTAAGATTAAGTTTATGATGTTCTCCTTTAATGACAAAATAAACTACCTGATTAAAGTGGAAATTTCGAGATTAAAGTTGACATTTCGAGCTTTTTTCCCCACTGTATCCCTATTTTTTTTTTCTTTTCTCTGTACCCTAATAAGCTTTCCCATGACACTCAGTTGGTGGCTATGACTCTGATATCTGACAACTTCTTTTTTATTTTGGACACTTTGCGACTTTCTGAACTTGAACTTTCGAGTTTCTCCGCCACTCTGTTACTGGATCAACTTCCTTTTGTTGTTTATATCACTGCTTAAACCAGCAAATAGTACGTTTTTCTTTGCCTCCACTCGGTATTCGCTGAAATTCTTCAATTTTCCCCCATGCTTTTGCTATTGCCTTTTCACAGAACACTGAGCTTTAGGGCTATTTATATTGATTTGCATATTCAGCAAGGCATAATTCTGGGAGGAGTTTGGGGAGTGGCAGCAGGTGCATGCATGTGTGTTACTTTTCATACTGACCGGGATTTATGGAGCGGAAGAACGTGGAAGTTGGCGAATGCATAGATTTATGCATCCGGATTTTTTTGTGCATACGAACATCTCTGCTTTTCTCTATACGCCATGTTTTAGTGTGAATTCTACGCACGGTGTTATGCATGAGGACCCAGGACTCTGAACAAATCCAAATCATATTATGTGATATCATCTACTGTTGAATTTTGCTCGGTACTTATAATATTTCTATTGCACTATTATATTGTATTGAGGATTACTTGTGTTCTGTTCTGTGTATTGTTTTGTATTTATCCCTTTTTTGTGACACCCACTGCACACCCAACCTACCTGGAAAGGGGTCTCTCTTTGAACTGTCTTTCTAAAGTTTCTTCCAGTTTTTTCCATACAAGAATATTTTTGGGAGCTTTTCTTTGTCTTCTTAGAGAGTCAAGGCTGGGGGACTGTCAAGAGGGATGGCCAGTTAAACCCATTGTGGCACTCCATGTGTGATATTGGGCTATATAAAAATAAATTAAATTGAATTGAATTGAAATTCTCCGGATTTTTTGGACTTCATGCTCTGTTTTGACTTTGTATTTAGCTTTCTGTATGGGGACTTTGGTTGCATTGGATTGCCTTATTGTTTAGGGCAAATCTGCCTTTACACTCCACAGGGCTTTAGTGTTATTGAAGTGCATATTTGTCCTTTTTGTGTCTATCTGGGGTCTTTGATAGCATTTCCCGTTGTAGTGGGCATTTTTGGAAGTAAAGTTTATGACTTATGTGCTCTGGGACTCCTAGTTGTAATTACACTACTTTTGACACCCATTGCACACCCAACCTACCTGGAAGGGGGTTCATCTTTGAATTGGTCTGTCTAAGATTTCTTCTTTTTTTCCTGCAAGGTGTTTTTTTCTTCTCTTCTCTTCTTACAGAGTCCAGGCTGGGAGGCTGTCAACCAAACCAGATCTTTTAAAGCCCATTGAGGCAGTCCTTGTGTGATTTTGGGTGATACAAGAAATAAACTGTTCTTGTCTATAAAGCATTGTAGTGGAACACAATTGGTTACCAATATAAACTTATGACTCCAAACATAATAACGGAGAGCTTTAACTGCCCCTTTTATCACCATTAATAATAATTACATTCAATGGACAACAGTTTATGGCTTAAATACATATTGGTTTTCCTGATTATCAAGAACCTAGGACAGAGCAATGCCTAAACCAGATGCGTTTATTGATTTGTGCTCTGAAAAAAGTATGACCTGAGTCATAGAGTTCAGGGTGCTGCTTGGCCAGATCAATTAAGACTTCTGTCTCTACACTGTCCAAGGAGCATGATATGCTTTTGCTCTGCGTAGTTTAGAAGCTTCCTGCTTCACTCCTGGTTCATCCCCCTGAAAAAGGCTGTATTTACCCATAAAAAACACTGCAAAACATTCTTTGAGGAGCTGAGAGGAGTTTTCTAAACTGGTTCTTGCCAAAACACTTAGATGTGAATTGTGTTATTGAAAATAATGGCAAATGACTTTATACGTGATTTAGATTGCTTAGGTGTGAATGGGCTCTTAGTCTGGAAATAGTTGATGGTTTTGTGAAAGGCTAGATTTTCTGTACAAGTTTGTCTATTTTGCCAAAGTTACATTGGCTGTTGCAAACCCTCAGTAGAGAGTAATATGTGACATCATCGGCTTGACCTTTTTAAAGACCGGCAGTGACAGTTTTCAAACTATCCGAGAATTGAATAACAACTCCATCAATGTAGTTTCTTGTTTTTCAAAAGTTTTTTCTAGACATGATGATCACTCGGTTTGATTTTCAGTTGTGACTTTGGCTTCTCTTTCACTGTGCTTCCTTCCTATTTTTAATTCTCTATGACCCCTTTGAGGGCAGAACAGCCACCTGGTGGTTGCCTGCCCTTTTGCCCATTTGCTATTTTCATTGGAGGGGCAGCATGTCCCCATATTCTCCATACGTTTCCACTAGAGGCCATGGTTTTAGTACAGATGCCATTTACTCCCTGACCTTATTCTCTCATTGGAAATAATGCCAAATAACTTTACACTCTGAGCGGTTTAGGAGCATTCTGGGCTAGCATTAAAAATTGTGAGAGGACCCTTGGTGTAGGGACAGTAAGTTCCTTGGTCATGGGGCAAGAAAACATCCTGGCTAACTTTGAAGGGCACCCATCAGCTATTCCCTGGTGAGGCTAATTGTTACCTGTTGTGTGAGACTTCTGAACTCTTTTGAGACTCTCCCCAATGGGAGAACACACAGAAGCGCCACTGCCATGTCACTTGAGGGTCGCTGAGGCAACCGCAGATTTACAGTTCCACAGAAACAACTATAAGTTGACCACACTTGATAGGTGATGCAGAGAACATTATAACTTGGCTACTGACCTGGCCCCGACACTGCCCGTTTACAGTGTATAGCAGAATGGTAGATCCCAGTGCAATAAATGACCTTGCTGTTCCTGTTTCAAGTTGAATAAAGATGGCTTTGCTAAAGTACTGAAATGCAGCCTTGTCTTTGGGGTGCAAGATGCTGACTCATGCATCGCATGGTACCAGGAGTGGGGTGTTACACTAGTGGAACCCAAGAGGCACATAACATCCTGATTCCAGTGGAGCAAAATGAGGCTCCTATAGGTGCTCCTGTCTTCGTGCTCCCCAGGGATGTGCTATTGAAGATGGTTCCCTCAGATGACCCAGAGTGCTTCTTTTTCTGCTTCTAATGCATATCAACATTGATATGCTGGGACAGGGGAGCCTGGGTAGCTATTGTGGTCCTTTTTTTTAACCGGGAGGGCCCTACAGGTAATGCGAAACCTCCCTCCAAAATACTTGATGATTATAACTTCCTGAGGCAACAGGTCCTCTTTCTCACAGTTATCAGCCCAGTGGTCAAGGGGCACGCACCCGTTTTGTCTGTGGCACATTGACCCAGATCACCCTATATGGGGACATATCCAGGACTTAATGGACCTGATTTAAAGCTGGATCCATGGGGACACTTTCAAGCAAATTGTGGAGAAGCTCGCTATTGACACAGTCCTATCGGGGATAGACAAGGGACTTTGTGATGAAATGCTCTCGAATGATGTCCACTCACTGTTAGATCTGACCCACAGAGTGGAGGACACCCAAGTCACCTGAAAAGAAAGAGGCTACCTGGGCTTGGCCCAACTTTCGATCCAACCAGCACAGGCTCGGGTGGAAGACACCATCCTAGGAACACCATAGTGCATACTGAATGCAGCTGCTTTCGCTGTGATCAACTGGGACATCTGGCTTGGGAGTGCCGCCCCTCACCTCCACAAAACATAGTCGTTGGTGTGGCCCAGGTATGCGGCTAACAAATCTCCCCCAAGATGTTAAAGGAGGACAATTTTAAGGTCTCTATTACATTGGCCGGACATGAATTCCCGGCGCTGTTGGACTCTGGTAGCGACCTCTGTGTAGTCTGCCGTGACTTGCTCTGGCAGACCCTTTATAGGACCACAGACCAGGTGAACATTCTCTGCGTCCATGGGTAATGTTAAAAAACAAAAGAGACTATATTACTCCCTCTGAAATTAAAAGGGAAGAACTTTAAGGTTTGGGCTGTCATTTCAGACACTTCACCCTGGCCCCTTCAAATAAGAAAAAAGAATGCCTTCTTCCCACGGGTCTTGGCCACCTGCAAAGTACCTACCTACCTACCTCCTGTAGTGGATAGAGAGGGGCTTGCCACAAACAATTTCAGCCAAAGAGCTGGGTTTGGAATTGAACCAGAGTTGTCCATTGAGGTCAGGGATAAATCCTCAAGTGAGGAACATGGTAGCTAAGGGACTTTATCACACCATCTCGTGCAAACATCCTCACCAGACTGGACACCAGCTACGGACCCCAATGAAATAGCAGCGGGCTGTGAGCGAGATGCTGTATCAGGGATAGAGGAAGCAGAGGCTGCGACTGCCATTCAGACAGTTTGCTCGCCTGCCTTGTTATACTAACTCCATGTGCCGTCTGTCTCACCCTGCCATTACCAACAACCATATTTCTTTCTTTTTTTTTTATTTTGCATTTCAGTTTGCGGTATTAATTTTAACTGTTTAGGTTAACTCATTCCTGGAGATCATAAGAGCAGTATGAAGACCTGGGTTCACTTCCCAGGTCCTCCCTGTGTGGAATTTGAATGTTCTCCCCGTGTGTGCGTGAGTTTCCTCTGGCTGCTCCGATTTCCTCCCACAGTCCAAAGACATGCAGGTTGGGTGCATTGGCGATCCTAAATTGTCCCTAGTGTGTGCTTGGTGTGTGTGTGTGTGTGTCCTGCGGTGGGCTGGCACCCTGCCCGGGATTTGTTCTTGCCTTGCACCCTGTGTTGGCTGGGATTGGCTACAGCAGATCCCCGTGACCCTGTGTTAGGATATAGCGGGTTAGATGATGGATGGAGGTCATAATTCGTTTCTTGTTGAAGTTGCTCCTGCATGTAGTTTTTCCTGGGACTCCATTACACATAGAAAGGACACTGCTCCTTGATGGCGACCTTCCTTCTGGCTGTGTAGTGTAAGACATCATATGTCATCCATGTCTGTGAGCCTTTTCTTCTTTTCACTGACGCTTTGCTTGGGTGTACCCAAATCCTCTGTCTTTATGAAATCCCGTTGCTCATCATATGACCTTCTCAATTTAAATGATCTTCTTCTTCTTTCGGCTGCTCCCATTAGGGGTTGCCACAGCTGATCATCCTGTCAATCAATCAATCAACATTTATTTATATAGCACATATTCATACAAAAAAAATGTAGCTCAAAGTGCTTTACAAAATGAATAGAAAAATAGAAGACACAATAAAAAATAAACATAAGTCAACATTAATTAACATAGAATAAGAGTAAGGTCCGATGGCCAGGGTGGACAGAAAAACAAAAAACTCCAAAGCTGGAGAAAAAATAAAATCTGTAGGGGTTCCAGACCAAGAGACCGCCCAGTCCCCTCTGGGCATTCTACCTAACATAAATCATCATATTTTCATGGAAGGACCTGATGATGATGGTCACGTAGACTTCTGGCTTTCAGTCCATCATTGTTGGAGCATCATGATGCTTTGAGTAGGTGGTGGTGGCGCAGGCCGCCACCACAAAGAAACCGGAAAAAGAAACAGAAGAGAGAGTAGGGGTCAGTACGGATTTTAGAGCCACCATGAATAGTTATTATGAAGAATTGAACATACAGAGTATCAGGATTATGTTAAAGTGAAGTTATAAAAGGCCATGTTAAAGTAATGTGTTTTCAGCAGTGTTTTAAAGTGCTCCACTGTATTTGCCTGGCGAATTCCTATTGGCAGGCTATTCCAGATTTTAGGTGCATAGCAGCAGAAGGCCGCCTCACCACTTCTTTTAAGTTTAGCTTTTGGAATTATAAGGAGACACTCATTTGAAGATCTAAGGTTACGATTTGGAATATAACGTGTCAGGCATTCCGATATATAAGATGGAGCGAGATTATTTAAGGCTTTATAAACCATAAGCAGTATTTTAAAGTCAATCCTGAATGACACAGGCAACCAGTGTAGTGACATCAAAACTGGAGAAATGTGTTCGGATTTTCTTTTCCTAGTTAGGATTCTAGCAGCTGCATTCTGCACTCGTTGCAAATGATTTATGTCTTTTTTGGGTAGTCCTGAGAGGAGTGCGTTACAGTAATCTAGTCTACTGAAAACAAAAGCGTGAATTAATTTCTCAGCATCTTTCAATGATATAAGAGGTCTAACTTTAGCTATGTTTCTTAAATGAAAAAATGCTGTCCTAGTGGTCTGATGAATATGCGATTTAAAATTCAGATTACAGTCAACGGTTACCCCTAAATTTTTTACTTCCGTCTTAACTTTTAATCCTAGTGCATTAAGTTTATTTCTGATAACCTCGCTGAATCCATTATTGCCAATTACCAAAATTTCAGTTTTCTCTTTATTTAGTTTGAGAAAATTACTATTCATCCATTCAGAAATACCAGTAAGACATTGTGTTAGTGTATCGAAAGAGTCGGAGTCATCAGGTGCTATAGATAAGTACAGCTGTGTGTCATCAGCATAGCTGTGGTAGCTCACGTTGTAACCTGAGATAATCTGACCTAACGGAAGCATATAGATTGAGAATAACAGCGGACCCAGGATAGAGCCTTGTGGAACACCATATCGGATATCATGTGTCTTTGAGATTTGATTACCACAACTCACAAAGAATTTTCTCCCTGCCAGGTAGGATTCAAACCAATTTAAGACACTGCCAGAGAGGCCCACCCATTGACTAAGGCGATTTCTAAGAATATTATGATCAATGGTGTCAAATGCAGCACTCAGATCTAAGAGGATGAGAACAGATAAATGGCCTCTGTCTGCATTTACCCAAGTCATTTACTACTTTAACGAGTGCAGTTTCTGTACTGTGATTTGTTCTGAAGCCTGACTGAAAAGTATCAAGAATAGCATGTTTATTTAGGTGGTCATTTAACTGCATAATGACTGCCTTCTCTAAAATTTTACTTAAGAAGGGCAGGTTAGAAATGGGTCTAAAATTTTCAAAGGCAGAGGGGTCAAGATTATGTTTCTTAAGAAGGGGTTTAACTACAGCAGTCTTAAGACAGTCTGGAAAGACCCCGTATCTAATGACAATTTACTATGTCCAGAATATTGTCAATTAGACGCCTGATATTTCTTTGAAAAACCTGGTTGGTATTGGGTCAAGGACGCAGGTGGAGGTTTCAGTTGAGAGATTATACTATGTAATTCAGGTAAATCTATCCTGGTGAAAGCATTTAATTTGTTTATAACGGAGTACCGGGCTTTGGAGGTTCTGCAGTGTTGGGGAGATATACTATGTTATCTCTAATATCATTAATTTTTTGAGTGAAAAATACAGCAATGTTCTCACAGGTTTCACTGGAAGTATTCTGGGGGCATTCCTTTGTGTTACCTGGGTTTAACAGACGGTCAATTGTTGAAAATAAGACTCTGGGATTACTAGCATTGTTATTTATAATATTAGAGAAATAGCAGCCTCTCAAGACGGACAGTGTTATTGTATTCTGTTATTTTAACTTTTAATATTTCATAGTGGATAGTTAGTTTAGTTTTCCTCCATTTACGCTCAGCTCTACGACATGTTCTTTTAAATCAGACACTCTTTGGGTCTTCCATGGAATAACAGTACTAGAGGATTTTTTAACTGTCTTTTCAGGTGCAACTATGTCAACAGCAGTTCTTACTTTAGAATTAAAGTTTTCCACTTTACTATTTACATTATCCTCGCTATTATAGCTGGCATTATAAACGGACTGATTGCTTAGAATAGTTGTAAGCTTTAAAGCTGCTGATGAGTCAAAGAAGCGTTTTTAACAAAATGCTTCTCATGAGCGTTTTCTATCTTTATTTCTATATTAAATAGTAGAAGGAAATGGTCTGATAGACCGATATCAGTGACCTGCTTTATATCAACTTTAAGTCCTTTAGTAATCACTAAGTCTAACGTATGACCTGCTTTATGTGTAGGCTGATTTACGAGCTGCCTCAAATCAAAAGAGTCCAGGAGGTTCATGAATTCCTTTACCTTTTGGTCACACTGATTGTCGACATGAAAGTTAAAGTCGCCGACTATTAAGAGTGCATCATAGTTTGTAACTAAAATTGACATTAAGTCAGAGAATTCCTCAAGGAAAGACGCGTTATATTTAGGAGGTCTATACACGGATAATACGAGAACGTGAGAATCTCCATGAATAACAACGGCGAGATACTCAAAGGACTTAAATTTACCAAAACTAACATCTTTACATTTTAATCGCTCGAGTAAATGTTTGCCAAACCGCCCCTTTTCCCTGGCGGTCGCACGAGTAAAACTGTAATCCGGAGGCAGATTCGATTAAAACTGCCGCCCCATTGAATTAAGCCATGTTTCATTTAGCGCAATAAAATCAATGTTTCTATCACTAATAAGATCGTTTATAAAAAATGTCTTGTTAGTTAAAGCTCTAACATTTAATAGTGCCATATTTAATGTTTCTGAAGGGCAGAGCTGAATTTTATGCGTGTTATCGGTAATGGAACAAAAATTAAGTTATTTTTGTTAACGCCGCTCTGTGTGTACTTTTTATGTAATCTACAATCCGTTTTTATAGTCTTAATGCAGTGTTGATCTGAAGTAGTAATTTCAATTAAATTATTGGTGTTTTGCCGCACTGCCTAGATTTTTACGTGCATTAAGATTTGTTATTAGATTATTAATGATGTGCACTTTAACGGAAGACTCTGTTAAGCCATTATGTCCTATCAAACCAGTAGCATTACGTAAGGGGTTAGCAGTAGTAGACAGTCAAGATAGACGAATTACCTTAGCGATGTTTTCGGAGAGGACCCGGGCGCCAAATCTATTCGGATGCAGTCCATCCCGCTTGAAGAAGCACGCCTTTCCAAAAAAGATCCCAGTTGTCTATAAACCCGATGTCTTGATTCTCGCAGAAGCCTCTCAGCCAGTTGTTTAAACCCAGCAGACGACTGTAGTATTCATGCGATCGTCTGACGAGAGGTAGTGGACCCGAGATGAAGATTTTTGCGGATGGGGTCCTCTCCTTCGTGTCTTCAACTAGTGCTGCGAAGTCAGCCTTGAGAACCTCTGACTCTCGGTGCCTTATGTCGTTTACGCCGGCATGTAGAATGATGGATCCAATTGCCCTCTTGTGCTTCTGGTAGAAGGTCGGCGCCCGCCTCATCACATCTCGAACTCGAGCACCGGGAAAACAAGAAACAAAGGATTTTTGATTAGGGCACGTGATATTCAGGTTTCGTACAATGGAATCACCTACCACGATTATATCACCCGGGTTGAAGGCAGACTGGGGACGGAGAGGGTCGAATTGATTCTGTATTTGAATGCTCGCCTGTGCCGCTGGAGGTGTTCTAGCCTTGAACCCCCGCCTGCAAAGCTGAAACCCGTCGAGGTCTTCATCAGCGTTGTTCCTACGAGGCGCGGGGGCGAAGCTTACTTGCCCTTGGACTTGAGCGGCACGAGGTGGGGTTGATGTTACGCCGGCTTCGGTTGTTTGGTGTGGTTTGTCCAGCAGCCGAGTCTTCAAGTCTCTGAGGTACCTTCGTCTAGACAGGAGTTTCTGAATCTGTTTGTCGAGTGCCTGGAGTTCCTCGACAACGATGGCAACGCGATTCATCTCACTGTCGGCCATTGTCTGCTTCTACTTCCGCTTCCGCTTCCGCTTCGTCACCTAGGAAAGAAAGCTCTATCACACCCATCACCTGCATGTCCTCTCTCACCACATCCATAAAACTTCTCTTAGGCCTTCCTGTTTTTCTCTTCCCTGGCAGCTCTATCTTTGGCATCCTTCTCCCAATATACTCCTCATCTCTACTCTGCACGTGTCCAAACCAACACAATCTCTCCTCTCTGAATTTGTCACCAAATCGTCCAACCTGAGCCGACCCTCTAATGTCCTCATTTCTAATCATGTCCATCCTTGTCACACCCAATGCAAATCTTAGCATCTTTAACTCTGCCACCTCCAGCCCTGTCTTTTGTGCCACCGTCTCCAGCCCATATAACACAGCTGGTCTCACTACTATCCTGTAGACCTCCCCTTTCACTCTTGCTGATACCCGTCTGTCACAAATCACTCCTGACACTCTTCTTCACCCATTCCACCCTGCCTGCATTCTCTTTTTCACCTCTCTTCCATAATCCCCATTACTCAATTAAAATGATCAATCCATTAAATCAATCAATAATGAATTTCATGATTCAATTCCTCCTCTTATTTAAAGTCTTTTCCTAATTTTCTTTCCCTCACTTACATTGTTTCCTTCTTTGGCTGGATCTGATGATTTGTCTCTTTATGACATTGACTTTCTTCAGTAGACTGCACTGTCCCTATTTAACCTGCAGTGATTTTTCATATATTTTTTTTTGAAGCACTATTTAATTTCGCAATGCAGTCATCATCAGTTAGTCCATTTTAGAACATTAAAATGTTTTTGCTTACTGGGGTGTATCGAGGTATCCACTACGCTGATATAGAATATCGGTAAAAGCTGCTCCATGCCTCCCTCGTGCTGCAAGTTTTTTCTGACTCAGCAAAAGACAGCTTAAAGAATTGAAAGGCTTTGACTTCTAGAAGTTCTTTGTTTAATTGCATAATTTTAAATACTTTATTTTAGCATACTTAGGTTATCCTGAGTTGCATAAAATCTCAAAAGCGAAGTAATCTTCTGGACAAATAGACTAAGAGGACAACAGAAGTCAACTTGCAAAAGATTCATGACTTAAATAAAACCATTGTAAGTGCCCAGGAGGATGGATGGGCATCCCGGATGGGTCAGGATCAAGGAGCATTTCTTGCCCAGCTGGGAAGCCTTAATGGAAGGATGGCCAGATTGCAGACACTATACCGTACGCCTGGGGCCCCTTATAATTCCCATCCTGACTGGGAAAGCAGAAGGAAAGATGGACTGGTGAGAGCTGGAGGTCAGGAGCAGTTCAGGTGGCAGTGTTCCTTGCAAGTAGTGCCAATTTGGATACTCACTGGGATGCATAGGTTTAAAAGCACAAACCCATAGGGGTCCTTAGGTGATGGTAGACACTATTGCAACAGAAAGACCTCCCTTGCTTTCGTATGACTCAGAAGTGCTTCCAACACGCCAAGTCATGCACCCAGAAGTACTGGAAGACTAGCTTAATTGAAGCCCGCCACTATACCTCAGTGAGTCAGAGTCGGGTGGCAGCGGGCATCACTCAGATAGAGTAAGGAAAGAGAAAATAAGAGAATGGATCGGTTTCGTGATTTCTTTTGGCTGAGTTTATTATATTTTTGCAGCTAGTAGGATTAAAAATCCTTATATTGAACCCAGAGTTGTGTTGGGCCTTGTGTGTCTGATGTTGGGGGGCTTGGTGGCACCCCCAACTGCTGAAAAATCCATATTTTAATCAAAAAAATAAAAAGCACAACTTAATCTTTACATGATCAAAGAAAGTTAGTCAAATATTTGTAATTCCCAGCTTCCCATTAAGAATCATGGCGACAGCAGACCAAGCAGGTCTGGCCAGACTTCTCTGTCTCCAGCTACAGATTCCAGCTCTTTCTGGGAAATTCCCTTGTGTTTCCATGCCAGCCAAGAAGATATAATCCCTCCAGAGTGTCCTGTATTAGGTCTGTACTATGTGAGATGTGCCCTGATCAGTTCCTGGGGAGCTGTCTGGGGGCACCTTTATAATATGTCCCAATCATCTCATGTGGTTCCTCATGATCTGGTGCAGCAGCATCTCTGCTCTGAGGTTTTCCTGCATTGCTAAATGCCAGCCCAGCAACACTACAAATACACTTCACTTCTGCTGCTTGTACTCTTGATCTTATTCTTTCAGTCATTATCTACACCTCATGACCATAGGTGAGGACAGTACTTTGTAGATTGCCCACTAAATTGAGTCTATGCTTCCGCCTCATGAGTACAACGCCTGTAGAACAGCTGCCAACCCTTCAATCTACTTATCAGTCTTACACTCCACTCCTCCATCATTCATGCAAGCTTATATAACTTAAGCTTAATCTCCCTTTAACTTCGACTCCACTCACCTTCTTAGTTTTTTTGATCGCTAATGTACACTGTCCAGATGTAGACAGTGCTAAGTTCACTACGACTCCTAGATCCTTCTCATAAGATGTACTTTCAAGATTAAAACCTCCCATTTTGCTTTAAAATGTAACATTTTTGCTTCTTGTATTTAGAACTGTAATTTCCATAATGTATAGATTGACATCCCAACTTGAATGGATGATGATGCCTTACCTGGACAAGAGGCCATAATGAACACTCCACAAGGATGGAGGTTCAACCATGCCAGGATGCTTCTCGGTTCCTATACAACCTGTAGTCTAGAAGGGCTGACCTGCCCAGGGTTGGTGGGTGCCACCAGAGGGCACTCCCTGGATGTCTCCCTACTTTGTGGAATTTCCACCTGACAATGTCATGGCATCAGAAATACCCCTTTGTCAAATATAGAAAAGCCGCCGTACAATGTTGGATGAGTCAGAGTCAGAAGGCTGTGAACAAAGAAGCAAAAAGAGGGGGAAAGGACTGAATAGTATCTTTAGTTATGTTAGTTTTTCTTTACGTATTGGAGAAGGTACTGTGTAAATAATAAAATAAATGTATTTGAACCTTGAACTGTGTCTGGTGGAATTTTTCCTGAGATTTGGGCTCAGTGGCACACCCTTGTGGTCACATACTTTACACTGACTTACAGTAAATTGCATCTAACACAAATCTGCCCAAACTCCTGGACCATGAGAGGGCAGTCGCCCTGGTCTGCATTGGGGATACAGGATCAGAGCTTAGAAGCTCAACCCTGTTGGTGCCCATGGCCACCGCCAGGGGGCATCTGGAGGATTATGGAGCCCTGGACTGCAGCACTTCCACCACACCAGGAAGTGCCACCAGAAGATCATAAACAAAGCACCTGGAGCACTTCGGAGGTGTTATAAAAAGGGCCACCTCACTCCATTAGTCGAGCAGGAGTCAGGAGGAAGAAGACAGAGCTTGTGGGAGGAGGAGTAAGGGTGACAGAGAAGAAGTTGAAAGAGAAAGAAAGGACTAAGCTGGGTTTATTGTGGTGGCTTTTGGACATCGTTGTGCCTCAGTGTCTGTCTGTAGCCGGGCTGGTCTTTTACAGCGAGTAATGTTGTGTCTTTCTTTGCATAATCCTCTGGAGGATTACCCTGATTAACTCAGTCGAGGTAAGCAATTCCATTCCCATGCACGAGGGGGCGCTGTCACTAGCCGAGTCCTTTTTCTTTTCCAACAGCTCAGAAAACAAACCCAGGGAGGGTCAGAAGAAAGTCCCACTCTTCTGATCCCGAGAACATAAAAAGCAGAATTCTGGGAAGGTTGTGTCATCTTGAAGCAGACTACAGAGGAGAGAGAAGCTCAGAAGAGCGAATACAAACTATAAAAGCCATCTCTGATACGATCATTTCAGTTCTTTGGAAGTCTGTGTTCATTAGTATCAGGACTGCATCTGTTCACTTTTTTTCCTTTAAAAGTAAACAGGAACTCATGCATGCATATCGGAGAATCTCCTCGTTGGCTCAATTGAGTTATGTAATAACCTGCTGGGAAGAGAGGTAGTGCTGTTGCTAACATTCTCTTCTCCTTCTCTCCCTGCAGCACTGAGAAACTCCCCATTCAGGTCACATTTCCCCCTCCTCTTCCAGTTCCCCAACTATAGGTAACCCAGGTACCCAGAAGGAGGCATCTTTTGAGACCAAAGTGACTTACCAGCTGGAGTGCTTGTCAGATAGACTCTGAACTTGTGGCTAAATCCAAAACTTTTTGAGTCAAACCTGAGGCCGAAAATCTTAGATGCCAAGAGACGTTATTTTTGTTGGAAACTTTCAGTTAATTAAATTGGACGAGACAGTTGGAATCCTAACTTTTATTTTTTATGATATTGCATCCCTGCAGACTGCTCTTTGTGGTCTTCAGCTTGCCGTTTAACACCATCTTCCCACAACGACTGGTGTCCAAACTGGTAGATCTGGGACTTGCATCACTCACCTGCAGTTGGATACTGGACTTCCTGTCTGGTCGCTCCCAGAGGGTCAGGCTGGGTCTCCACACCTCGACTGCTCTCAGTCTCAACACCGGGACGCCACAGGGTTGTGTGGCCCAGTTTTGCAGCCCGCTCCTCTACACCCTCTACACATATGACTGTGTCCCTTCTCACCATAGCAACAAGATCATAAAGTTTGCGGATGACACGACGGTGCTTGGACTAATCTCAGGCAAGGAGGGTGAGCTGGCATACAGGGATGAGGTGGAGTGGCTGTCAGAGTGGTACACAGTCAGTAACACCACAAAAATGAATGACCTTGTTATTAACTTTAGAAAAACAAAAATGACATCCAGCCACTCATCATTGGCGGGGCCTGTGTGGAGAGGGTACCGAAGTTCAGGTTTCTGGGCATTGAACTGGAGGATGACCTGACCTGGAGGGCCAACACCAAGGAGCTGCTGAAGAACGCACAGCAGAGACTGTATTTTCTGAGAATCCTCAGAAAGAACCATCTTCCCAAAAATCTGCTCCTTGCCTTTTATCACTGTTCCATCGAGAGTGTGCTTACATATGGACTGTGTGTGTGGTACGGCAGCTGCACTTCCTCAGAAAGGAAAACGCTCAACAGGGTCATTAGGACAGCGGAGAGAACAATTGGTTGTACCCTCCCCACTCTGGAACAAATCTACACCTCCCGATGCCGCAAAAAAGCAATAGACATCTCACAGGATTCATCAAATCCTGGTCATTGTCTCTTCAAGAGATACAGAGCAATCTATCTATCTATCTATCTATCTATCTATCTATCTATCTATCTATCTATCTATCTATCTATCTATCTATCTATCTATCTAAAATGAGGACAAGGCATTGAACACTAGCCTTGGAAAGCTCTTCTGAATGTGGTAGGCAAAGTAAAGCTATGGGAGAACACATTTAAAGTGAACCTACTGGAGACAATGGTGGACTAAAGAGTCTGAGTTGACTGATCTCAGGAGGTGGAGGAGCCATTCTGACCAACAATCCAGAAGGGACAAAAAGTGATCTATGGCATCCTATTATTTTAAAAGCAAGTTTTGTCCACTGTATCTTGGGAAATTCATTCAGGATAGAACTGTACACTTTATTCCTGAGATCTGTTTCAAAACCATTTATATGAATATAAGCTGGTGCATTAAAGTCCATCTCTTCATCTTTTACTTATTTATTTTCTCCAAAAGCAATTGATGAAATGTTTTGATAGACCATCCATTCCTCAAGTTTAATGTTTTTGAAAGTCAGTTGCTTGACTGGAAACCTGCAGGGTGCTGATAACAAATCTTTTCTTGTAGCAGTTTCCTCGCCTTTTCCCAAAACCGTCGCCTGGTCAGATTATCAGAAGGAATTCTCAACTGTAAACATTATCTTAACCTTTGAAAATGAGAAGGTCCCATTTTAATTTACAACGCATCCATCTTCCTGTCCTTGCTTTACAAAGAAATAAATAAATAAAAGCAAATCCTTGGATCAGGGTTGCTGCTTCCTATTTGCAGAAAGAATTATTCAAAGCTGTGAAAACCTGGTGAATATTTTGAAAGGTGACTTAAATATGTTAACCCTTTAAACATTAGTATTGGACCGAAATGCTGTATAAATTAAGAAACATCCATCCACCCACTCATTTAATAAAACGCTCGCACTAACAAGCAAATGTTACGGAACAAGGTCTGCCCTGAAGCAGATGCCAACCAACTACTGGGCACACACACATTATAATTCTGAGAGGTGGAATGCACGTTCCTCAGGCACCAAGACACAAAATAAGGAGCACTTCTGATTTACAGAAGCTATGATTGTTGCCAGAAGTCAATATACACATATACGTATTTATTTATTTATTTATTTCAGCCACTGTAATCAGATAGGACAGCACAGGGCACACTCATTCACACCACCACATTTACTCACAAACAGTCAATTTAGATTTGCAAATCCAAGTAACCTCAAGGTCAAGGTCAATGTAAAATTTATTATCTCACAATAAAAAAATCATTTGCTTGTGCATTACAAATACATGAAAAGAAGACTTTAACGTAACCAGAGAAATCCTGCACAGAAACAAAGAGAATGAGCAGATTGAATCTGGCTGGGAATTTAAACTCAGCAAGCTATAAGACATGAAACACTTTGCACAAATTCCCATAAATATACTGCATGAATATATATATATATATATATATATTGATATGTCTGAATCACAATCTGATTATTTGGATGGTTACCTACCAGGTATTGCTTGTGTTTGGTCAGCCAGTTACTCAGTTGTGAGAAGCAGATCATAGATATCTGATACGGTACCCGCCAAATTAATACAAAGAGTACACAACATATGTTTCACCATAAATTGGGGCTCATCCGGTGTACACACCTTTGCTTCCCTTTATTGGGATTGGATTCAGACCTATGAATGTAATACTCCGATCTTCACCCTATCACGTAAGCAAACCAGCAGCTGTCGCAAAATCTCAGAAGCTTCGCCGTCCAAAGTTTGATCCCCATAAGGGGAAGCAAATGTGTTTACGCCTGATGAGCCCCATTTAGGGCAAATCACGTGATGTGTACGCTTTGTATTATTTAGCTGGTACTGTATCACATATCTGTGTTCTACTTGACTGGACATTCATTCACCTCGGGCAGCTTGTCATTGCAGGCACCATGTTAGTTTTCCCAGACACCCTCAAGAGTCCCTACGTGACTGTCCTTGTTGAATAGGGTCCCAAGATTTATGTAACTAGATCGGCTGGACTGCTCCTCGTCGCCATCTTGTCCAGGAGGGTTGTAAAATGAAAAGTTAAGAGCAACATTTTCAGTGCTTAAGAGGCAGGAGTCTGGAAAATAATTAAAATGATTCAAACAGAGTAGCGGAACATACCTCCGAAACCAGTCCTTTCTCATATATGTTGCAGAGGTTGTCCTTCATGTGTTCCTCCAGTCGGTAATCCTGTCTTTGATACTGTCAAGGTTCCGTGGGTAGTATCGCCACCCTGTCCTCCTTGCTTCCCACCAGATAAATCCACAGATGAACGGCACTCTCCAATGCCTGGCTTCTTGAGGTTTTCCTGTTTTTCTTTCCAGACATTTTCCCCATTCCAAAACAGATATGACAGTCACAGAAACAAAGTGTAGAGTCCGGTTGGAGTGTCCTCTCAAAATAAATTTGTTTAAAACAAGTTTCTGCCAACCAGACAGGCAGAAAATCCTGCTAACTTTGCCAGTTTTGAAAGCTAGGGGTACCAGAGAGCCCCAAACCCACAAGACAGTCCGGGTTCAAATAAAGGGTGTTTAATACACCCTTGTATACACAAGAAAAAACACAAGTCATCTATCCTTCCTCTGCCTCTCTTTCTTTTACCACTACGCTGCTCTCTTCCAGTCGAGTTTTGCCATCCTTTCTCCCAGCTCTGACTGACCTGGATAAGGCAATATGGTCCTTTTTATTGAGAACCTGGGAGTACGTCCAGTGCAAGGTCTGTTGCTCATTGGAAGCACTTCTGGGTCACACGGAAGTCCCACATAACAGGGAGTTATGCTCTCTTGCAGCACCTACAGACCCCAACAGGGCTGCACTGCTGGACTACAATTCCCAATATTCCCTGCTGGTTTCCGTATAGGCACCGATATTGAGGGCGACTGCCATCTAGCGACTCAGGGGAATAAACTTCCCTCAGAAACAGTCCTTCCCTGACCTCCTCTTCTGTCCCTGCCAAGGATGGTGCTACACATATTTCCTGTCCATTTATTTGGGGCTTCCCATCTGAGTACTTGGTCCAGGTAAGGTGTCTTCCTAAATCCTTGTGTGCCACCTATTATATACACATAGTAGTGACACAGGACAAACTTTAAAAAGCAATAAACAAACAGGTATCGCTAGATAAGCTGAGGCAACTTCTGCTTCAAAATATGATGAGAGATAGAGAAATTCAAATGGAGGCAGGCATGTGAGTGAGGAGGGCCCTGCCTGGCACCCCAGTCCTGACATCACGCTTTCCCCTCCCACAGCCTTTGTCAAGGATTAGTGGGAATATATCGCTCCTGCAAGCAAACTACAAATCTTACCGCAATGAGAGAAGTCACAAAATCAACCGGAAAGTTCAAGCAAATTCCAGAAAAAACCCAATCTAAATCCGTTAAGTAGTTCTCTCATTTGCTAGCTAAGAGGATGTTAGATAAGCCCAGAGGCTGGTGTGCGAGTAAGGAGGGTGTGTTCAGCCCCCTTCTTCACAATGGCACGTAGCGCAGGCGGTGGGGGTGGAGGTTGGCAAGCAAGGCACACACACACACATATATATATATATATATAAGGCTATAAGGAAAGTATAAGTCCCTGGGCCTCCCTGCAGCGTCCTCTGGTGGCCCCTGTGGTATCCATCAAGGCTGTGATGAAAGACTCCAAGTTCCATGATGCCCTGTTGGAATTCGGGGCCCTTCCATGTTGCAGGGATGGATCCATCTGGTGGTTTGGGGGTGTTGGCCGGGATTCACAGCCAGCAATCCCTCACAGGAGTTAGCATTTTCTCGCTGTGTTTGAATGGATTTTTTTTAGAACATTAGAACAATCTAGACAAGAACTGGCCATTCAGCCCAATCTTATTCACATATTTCTTCCAAAAAAATATCAAGTCAAGTTTTGAAAGTACCTAACGTCTTAGTGTCTACCACACTACTTGGTCGCTTATTCCAAGTGTCTATCGTTCTTTGTGTAAAGAAAAACTTCCTAACGTTTGTGTGAAATTTCCCCTTAACAAGTTTCCAACTTGTATTCCCATGTTCTTGATGAACGCATTTTAAAAAACTTTTGGCCCTGAATTTTCTGTTTTTATGGGAAAAAATATTTTGTGAGATAAGAGAATTCTACCTTTGGGGTTTCTAGAAAGCCCAAAAATGAAAAAAAAAAATATATATATATCACTATTATTATACAATAGATGCCAAATACTTCAATCTTCTTGAGGAAACTAAATTGAAAGTGGAGCTACTTACTATATGGTGAGCCCAGTCCAGATGTTTCCATTCTCACTTCCATGTTTCACGGATTGTATGCCAGTCTCTCCAGTCTGCACTAATAATAGCACGCCCAGTTCCAACGGATGCAAACATACCTGTGCTTTACAAAAATTTCTGCATATACTGTATGTGTACTATTAATAGATGTCTGGGCCGAAAGGGATAATTATTAATTAAAATAACAGTCTCTGTCTACTAGACTAATTCCCTTCATAATTTTAAACACTTCAATCATGTCATCTCTTAATTTTCTTTTGCTCAAACTGAAAAGGTTCAGCTCTTTTAAACCATCCATCCAGCCATTATCCAACCCGGTATATCCTAACTACAGGGTCACGAGGGTCTGCTGGAGCCAATCCCAGCCCAACACAGGGCGTAAGGCAGGAAACAAACCCCGGGCAAACTGCAACTGCACACACGCAACCACAAAATAGGGACAATTTAGAATCGCCAGTGCATCTAACCTGCATGTCTTTGGACTGTGGGAGGAAACTGGAGTAGCTGGAGGAGGACATGCAAACTCCACACAGGGGAGAACATGCAAACTCCATGCAGGGAGGACCTGGGGAGTGAACCCGGGTCTCCTAACTGCGAGGCAGCAGCGCTACCCACCAAGCCACCATGCTCTATCAATTTTTCTTCATAATTTACTTTTTTTTTTTTTCTGCATGCTCTGGTTTCCTGTATTGACAATACTAAATTGGCCCTAGTGTGTGCTTAGGGTGTGTGTTTGTGTTCTCCCTGTGATTGGCTGGTGTCATGTCCAGGGCTTATTTCTGCCTTGTTCCCTTGTGACAAATTGTGTAGTGGCAAGGTTGGCACCAGACCACATAGTGGGCGTCTTGTAGTGCAGAACTGACCGGGATCAGATTTGTGAGAAGTCAGACATGGAGACACAGACACAAAAAGGTGGTATTTCCAAACAAAGTGGATTTATTTACAGGTGCAAAAAAATAACAAAAATAATATCCCAATCAAAAATAATGAGCAATATATACAATGAAATTTTCAGGTCCCAAAAAATGAAAAATACAGACAAAAATGTATTTTTATTATAAAAATAATTTTTCTATTATAAAAAAATCTTGGAAGGAGACAAGTGAGATGAGTCTTTGTGCCAAGAGATTTAAACAGACCCGGGGCCGGAAATAAAAGACAAAGAGTAGATGACAAAGTAGAACATCATAAAGAATTCAAAAACGTTGGTGCGATACACCTGCAGAACAGGTTAGAGATAATGAAAGTACGAAAATTCAAAAATCTCAAAAAAAGGATAGTAAAGATCACATTAGCGCAAAGAAATGGAAATTATTACTCTATGAAATAACAGAACAGCGATTTAATATATTGCTTGGCTTTAAACTTTAAGTCGGAGACTTGTAAATTGTCTAACCCGTGTTGCCATCAGGGAAAAAAAAAAGTAGTGTTTCTTCCCAATGAAGAGGCGTATCCAGAAGAATTAAAAGATTTGTTTTTTGGTGAAATTGGAAGACTGCAAGAGAAAATTTCAAGCCCCTTTAGATAAGAGCTTATGCAAAAAGTTTTGGAAGGTCCTGCCCACATAATCACACACACGGTTCAATCATTTCTCATTCATTGATGGGCAGTTATCATGAAGTAATTCCAAACACAGAATCAAAATTCAATGCGATATTGATGAAAAGGTAAAAGCGAAAAGAGATCGAATATATACAGTAGACATAGGTGATATGACAGAAGTATGTAGATATTGTTTGGCTTTAAACTTTAGGTCGGAAGACTTTTAGATCATCTAATTCGTGTTGCCATCAGGGAAAAGTAGTGTTTCTTCCCAATGAAGAGGCCTACTCGTGAGAATTAAAGGTTTTGTTGTTTGGTGAAAGTGTAATTCACATATGCAAGCGACAGAGTTGCAAAGTTGCTGGTGCAAAGGTGCAGGCAGGGGGGTTGGTAAGTGAAGCGAACAGGGATCAAAGCCTCCTAGTAGACATCAAAAATTTGGTAGTCTTCCTAAATGAAGAAAAGGTCTTCACTACACATAAAGTCCAAAGAATGCAAAAAAATATTATATAAAGAAAAAAAAAGTGCATATACAAGAACAAAAACAAAGTACACAAAAACCCAAAATCTTAATAAACATCCATCCATCTATTTTCCAACCTGCTAAATCTGAACACAGGGTCACGGGGGTCTGCTGGAGCCAATCCCAGGGCACAAGGCAGGAATCCAATCCCGGGCAGGGTGCCAACCCACCGCAGGACACACACAAACACACCCAGCACACACTAGGGCCAATTTGGAATCACCAATCCACCTAACCTGCATGTCTTTGGACTGTGGGAGGAAACCGGAGCGCCCGGAGGAAACCCACACAGACACGGGGAGAACATGCAAACTCCACGCAGGGAGGACCTGGGAAGCGAACCCGGGTCTCCTAACTGCAAGGCAGCAGTGCTACCACTGCACCACCGTGCCACCCATCTTAATAAACACCTCCATCAAAATAGAGCTAAACAAGGAGATATCTATAATATATATTTAAGAAATTTACAAAAATAAGGCACAAGCCGCTGTGTGGTAAACTTATTGAAAGAGCTATACCAACTATGCTAACCACACCACCAAGTCTAAAGATGACCCTTAGGAGGCAAGAAGTGTCACTTTTAGCCTGGGCACAAGTCTTCACAACACGTTTCTCTCTTTAACCAATCGCAGCAGACGCTGGTGCGTTCTGCACAGGTGCTCTTCTCAACCTTTGCAAGGCATGTAATAAATAGGACTAGCGCCCTCCCATGCGCTGCGAGCGAGCACGGGCACGAACGAGCGCGAACTGGTCCGCATCCCAATGCGCTCCCTCAGAATAGCCGCTACACACTACAAAAGTAAGTACTTGTTTCCTTTGGGAATTCCCTTCTCACACTAATGCATGCATGGAAGTTCTTACCTAAAAACTCTTTGCACCTCTCTTTGTCAATGGCAGGACTAGAGAGACGCTCGCCTTTATGATGGGGTTATCGTGCGTGAACCTGCTGAAGACAAAGTTAAAATAACAGCGAAAGTGCACCCTGCACTTAATGGCTTAAACAGGTAAGTGCCTTAATGATTATTTTGAAAAAGCCCACTTTACCCTATTCCTATTGTTATTACTTTTTCCTTTAAAGTGGTAGTGCCTTGTAGGCGAATTACCACATCCCTATACTAGCTAGTATAGGCTTCCTGTTAAGGAATGAGCAGGTTAGAAAATGACTGACTGATATTTTTCCCTTTTGCCCATCTATCTGCTCTCACTAACTCATAAGTGAAAACTTGTTTTCTGAAAAGTTTGGAAATTCATTAAAAATCAAACACTGAAATCTCTCATTCCTAGAAGTACTCAGACCCTTTTCTGTGGCACTCCAACTTGTGCTCAGCTGAATCCTGTTTGCTCTAATGGTCCCTTGAGATGTGTAGAATTTGATTGGAGTCCAAGAGTATGGAGTTAAATTGACTCAACTTCATTTAGAAAGGCACACATGTATATGCTGTCACACACACACGTCTAAGGGCTTAACTGGGAGTAAGGCACAGAGACTGAGGTCATTGCGTGGTGCTAATATATTCTCCTTCCTCTACAGACCAGCAGAAGAAATGCCTGCCTCAGAATACACCTCCTCATGGACCTCACTTCCGGCCATGATCCCACCCCTTCCTGTCTCCTCTGTACATAACCAGACCCATTAATCCTCTTGCTTAGTCTTTCTTTACACTTGGCCTTGAATGATTACTTACCTGATTTGTTGATTTTGCCTACGGTATACAGGGTAGAATCCCCAAGCCTTCATCCAATTTGTTATGCTTTCTTTACAATGTGTATGAAATGTCCTATGATCCACACTGCATGTGAGGACAAAAGTGAACATGAAGTCCAAGGAACTTTCATGTAGACCTCTGTGCTGAGGCATAGATTAGGGACAAGTGTATAAAACCATTTCTAAAGCTTTAGTGTTCCCAAGAGAACAGTGGCCTTAGTAATTGGAAAATGGAAGGTTTGGACCCTCCAGACCTCTTTCTAGAGGTAACCAAGCACCCATACTGAGTAACGTTGCGGGAAAAGGACTCACTCTCCCTTTGAAGTAAAACTTGGGGTCTTGAGATGGACAAGCAGAATGGACTTTATTGCAAAGAAGTGCAACAGCCGTCTCAGTTCATGATGTGAGCCCTCTTTGTTGGGGGAATCTTACATTTATTACAATTCTTATCAGTATCTCTTTTGCACTTGAAAATCCCTATGACTCCAAAAACACTTCATTTTTAAAATGTATCCATACCACCAATATTTTCTCCTGCTTTAACAGAAAAAAATACGTCTGCCCCCTGACTTTGCCACCATTCTTCTTAAAACCAAAACACAGTTACACCCATCCCTAGTGACCTTCACTTAAATCAACGTAAAACGGAGATTGTGCTGTTTAGTCTAACCAGCGCATCTGGTACGTCTGTCACTAACCTAGGCCCAGTAGCGAAATATCTGCAAAAAGTCTGGGCGTTATCCTCGACAATAGTCTTAGTATTAGAATTACCAGAGCCAATGAAAAAACTTGAAAATCTGGCCCACCTTAAATCCCTTCGCACCTCTCCATCAGCGTCTTTTGTCTTCTTAATGTGTCGATAAGCTCAAGCAGCAAGCAGCCTGCTATACCGTCTTCCCCCCACCACCTCAGAACGAAGTTCTCCCAGTTCCTGCTTTGATTGATTATCTGGGAGTAAGCTACCCAGAGTTGTAAGGGGAAATAAATTTGATGTGTGTTTTGTGTCTACAACAATCTTTTGTAAACACATCTTTAAAATAGAAACGTTTTTCATGTTTTAGTAATAAATAACAAAATGTAGACATGAACTGTATAATGTGCAAAGGCTGATGGCCAAATGGCCAGAGCTGCGAGGGGATTTAAGGTGGGCCAGATTTACGAGTTTTTTCGTAGGCTCTGGTAATTCTAGTGTTAAACTAGATAAGCAAATTAACTCTGTTGTAAGAAGCTGCTTTTTCCAGTTAAGAATCATTTGAAACATCAAACGTTTCTTTTCCTTGTCTTCCCACTTCATCCACCTCCTCTACTAAATTTTCATCAGTCATAGTCACATCTGTATTTGCTAATGACCTGCTTTGTAAGATGAGGCCGACTACTTGTGTACTGGACAGAATCCTGACCACACTCCTTAAATCCTGATCTTCATGCCATAATCCCTATTGTCATGACAATAATAAACTCATCCCTTGACACCAGCTTTGTGCCAGCCACTTTTAAAATCGCTTGTGTAACCCCAATTTTAAAAAAAGGTCTGGTCTTGATGCTGACAATCTTAACAATTTTCGGCCCATCTCTCACCTTTTATGTCAAAAGTTCTTGAGCGTGTTGTAGCTTCCCAACTTACCAATTACTTAACCTCTAATAATATGATGGTCTGGTTTCAGAGTGCAGCCCAGCCTTGAAACCGCTCTGCTTTGGGTAACTAATGATTTGCTTATGGCAGCAGACTTCAGGAAGCAGATGTTTGTGTGTGTCAGAGACGACTATCAGCAGAAGATGTCAAGAACAGAAATACAGAGGACACACTGCAAGATGCAATCTACAAAAGCATGATTGCCAGATTACAGTTGGCAAAAAAAGGACTTTCAAGAGCCTGCAGAATTCTGTGAAAAGGCCTTGTGGCAGACGAGACAAGGATGAACCTGCATCGGAGTGATGGCAACAGCAAAGTGTGGAGATGAAAAGGCACTGCCCAAGATCCAAAATAGACCATATCATCTGTTAAACATGGTGCTGGGGTGTTATGGCTTAGACATGTATGGCTGCCACAGGTCCTGGCATATTTCTTTTCATGAATGATGGAACTACTGTCGGCAGTTGCACAATGAATTCTGAGGTGTGTAGAAACATCTGATCTGCCAGTAGATGCCTCCAAACTCATTGGACGGCACTTCATTCGACAACAAGACAATGAGCCAGAAACACTGCTGAGACAACACAGGAGTTTGTCAAAGCTAAAAAATTGAAAATTCTTGAATGGCCAAGTCAGAAATCCAATTTAAATCCAACTGAGCAGGACAAGCCCCCTTAAACAAGCAGAAGCTGAAGATGGTTGCATGAGAGGCTTGGCAGAGCAGCACCAGAAAAGATCCTCAGCACGTGGTGATGTGTGTGACAAGGGCATGCTCAGTAGTGTGACGGCAGCTTCCATCTGCAGCTATAGACTCTTCAGTACGCGAGTGACTCTCCACGCTAGTGTTTAGATCTGGATTGTGTACTGTATGTGCCCGGAAAAGAAGTCTGGCTGCATTCTCGTACCATTGCTCGCATATTGAAGTGTCAGCATGCACTTTTCATGGCATTACACATGTACTTTGTGAGCATGCCTGTGTCGATCAAACACAGGAAGCTCTGCAGTTTTGTCAGAGGGGGACATTTTTTGTACACTAGTGGTTCCATTTCTCTCAGGCAAAGGAACATGTAAATATTACACTTAAAACACAGCAGATGAAAAGGCAAATTTCCTGGGTAATCCTGTTACTGATTATTGTGATGGCTGTCTTCAGGATATGCTGCAGGTATTTGCTGTCTTGCAAAAGAATCACCACTTTGAGGTTTTAACTGCTTAAACATACAAACAAAGTTGTGATAACAGACCTGCTCCTTCCTTGGAGGATGTTTGTATTTACCTGACTTGGAGATTACATGTCTGACACTATTGGTTTCTAATCAGCATATCTGTACTTATTCATGGTTGGTAACAATACATTTTGTTAATTTGTGTTTTCATTAATTGTTAAACCCAAGAAATTTAGATGTGCTATTGTTTAATCCAATTGTCCAGAACTGATAATGGCAGGGACTGAAGGAGATTTAAACCTCTGGGAGAAGGCAAAGAGAGGGACAGTCCACTGAGAACGTTGCCAAGACACTCGGACAGAGCACAGAGGCTCGCAGGCAGACGAGGGTATGTGGCTGGCAAAAGGACGGCAGCACTTACTTCCAGGGAGGAAGAGACAGCTCCGCCAGTTGTGGGTCCAGCGAGAGAGGGAAGGGGCATGAAAGGACCGAGCAAAGCTGGCAGACGAGAAATGAGGCGTGCCAAGGTCACAGCAACACAAGGAGCCCAGAGTGGGAAAAAAAGGAAAGACGAAGAGACACTGACAGGGATTCCACGATTTTGATAAAACTTCTGTTGGGAAACGAGTGTCTGGTGAACAGAGTACATCCATGGACAGTTGGAAGATGTATCCTTCAATACTTGTTTTTAATGGACTTTAAGAGTGTTGACTGTGTGCTTTCCTTTCTAAAAAAGGAATTTTGTTCCTGATATTGTTAGATTTTGTTTATGTTCATTTATTTTTTTAATGTAGTTATTATTGTCTTATGTAATAGAAGTTACTGTTGCTTTTCCTGAAATTACTGCTGTGTCTTTCATTGTGTGTTTACTCACCGCCAAATTTAAACAAACCTGTGTGCTATTTTCTGTAAATCTCAAGAGTCCCCAGTCTCTTAATAAAACTGGGTGGAGTAGTCAGATATTTGAAAGGTGTCTAGGTTAGATTCCCTGTAAGTGTGACCAGACACCTGCCACAGTCTACTTGTGACTTTACGCTGTAGGGAGATAAGTAAATAAATCATGGCAAATAACATTCGATCTGGCTTTTATATAAGTAACATATAAATGCTTTTTATGTAAAGACCATCATAAAACATAATAACAAACAGGAGTTTGCACGATACGTTGGCAAGCTCTGTAAGCCATGCTGTTTCTTTGAAGGACATGCATGTGGCACATTGACTAGCAGGATGATGCCCGACCTCTTGCTGCATCCAAACGGTGCCATCTTTCACCTTTATGCCTGGTGCAGCTGCATTGTTCTTATGTGTGAGTGGACATTTCATGCGGGGAGGTCTTCTGTTCTCTTTCTCTGATGTAGAACCCTCATCCTCATCTGAGTTCACCTCTGTTATAAAACGTCTTTATGTGAAAACAGGAGTGTCAGAGCGGGGGAAGCATGAACGTGACTGGGAGAATAAAACTGAATTAAATAAACTTTAACTTTTACAAGTACCATAAATTTACATTGGCTGTAACAGAGTCAAATCAAATGTTTGTTTTTATTGTATAATAGTAAGAATAAAAGCAGCTCACTACTCAAAACGGGCGTGCTTGGAGCCTTTTGGTTATCAGTCAGCAGTTCTTACTGCTGTCCCAACAAAGCTCGTGTCAGTGCTGTACCCTAACCCAATTTCTTTTTCTACATTCATATTCTTGAATAAAAGTGCACTTGTTTTGTTATACTTGTACCTTTTGTGAAAGTGTTTATTTGATATTCAGACTCCAGTCTTCTCACATTATACACTTAATGTCTACATTTTGTCAATTATTACTAAAATATGAAAAGCGTTTCTTTTTTAGTTATGTGTTCAACGATTCCTGCCTGGCACTTCATCCTACAATTTACCCAGATTGCTGTAGACACTGTCACACATGTTCGCTTAGGAGGCAGCCAACAAGCCCTGAGGTGAGTAGAGTATCATGAGATGAGGTGTTGCTTAAGAGTACTAACGTCTCTCTCTCTCTCTCTCTCTTCAGAATCAAAGAAGAAAAATAAAATACCAATGTTTACACCTTCCTCCATTACAATCCTTCAAAATGGCTACTCTCCACATTCGTCTACCAGTTGATGAAGTCACTTCCGGTCCCACAAATTCAACGTCATTTCTGACCTCCTGTATTTGACATCACATCCTCTTAATCCATTTCCTGTCACCATTTTGTTTGCTATAAAAGCACATGCAATCATGTCTTTGTTGTCAAATGCTTATTTTGATCTGCTTTGCATTTATTTTTGCATCCGTCCTTTGGACATTATACAGGGTTATTCTCCAACTCTTGACATGTTGTCGTCAACTTATTTCACTTATTACAACACAGAACACACATGAAATGCATGTGTTCCAAATAACAATATACGAGGGATACCCAGAAAAAAAGGTTACAAGTGCCCTGGAGGATACAGGGAATTTTTTTTTTTTCGAAGGTTGGCATACCTGCGTGTAGGGGGGTCCTAGCGGTCAAAATAAGCCCGGGAACGCGTCAGTCAGTTGTGAAATGTCATCACAACAAGTGAGTTCGTCAACCTCTGCTGAGGCCGTTTGCTCTACATACCGCCGATGCAAGATTCGTTCGGTCATCAAGTTCCTCACTTTGCGTTGCGAATCCGTGGCTAAGATCCATCGTCAGCGTGTGGAAACTTATGGAAAGAATTCTTGGGTGGGAAATGTTTCTCCAACGATGAGGAGGTGAAGGAGACAGTGGAGAAGTGGCTTTCGGAGGTGGAGCGGAGCGTATTCGACGAGGGTATAAAAAAAGCTGGTGACCAGGCTGAAGAAGTGCATCGAAGTTGACGGCGATTATGTTGAGAAATAAACACCCTGTAAATTTGGTTGAAATATATTCATTTTTCGATTTTTAACAGCTGTTGTAACCTTTTTTTCTCAATATCCCTCGTATTATTTACCCTCTACAACTCCAGGCATCTCACACCCAGATAAACACACTTCAGCTGGGAGAACTTTTTGCCCTTTCTGCATTGGTGGGGGGTAATGGGATAGCAGGCTGCTTGCTACTTGTGCCGATCCACACATTTACAACACAAAAGATGCTGATGGAGAGGTGCAAATGGATTTAAGGTGGGGCAGAATTACGAGTTTTTTCCTAGGCTTCAGGAATTCTAGAGTTAAATGAGTCTGCAATGTGTCTGCAATATGCACTTTAATCATCTATAATTTTTTTTATTTGTTATTTTAAAGAGAAAGGTAAATCAAGGAAAAATGTGTCATTGTCCCCAACATTATGAAGGGCACTGTCATGTAACAAAACCTTGACAAAGGCTTCTTTTTCTCTTGATAACATTGACAAAGCATAAATGAAGTAGATATTTATCTGTGAAAAGTCATCTGCTAAAATAATACACTATGGAATGGCCAGAAGTAGCTTAAGTGAGACAAATTTCTCTTGCTATTGAACACTTCAGTATAATAAATTTAAATCCTTCATATTCACAATGTAATTTTATGCAGCATATCAATGGCTCTTAAAATGCCACACTGCTCTGAAATGAATAACCACTAAAAAATTAAGTGTGGGCTGTATTGAATTGATCCATTAGCGCAACATGGAATTAAGTGTGGACCGTATACCCCAAAGTGCGGCTTAAGCTCAGAGTCAAAGAGAATTAGACATTACACTGTGGGTCTGTGGGTCCACATGAAAAGTTGTCTGCTCAGGGAAGTCAAGTTATATATTTTGAGGAGAGACGTCCCCCAAAGACAGATTGATCCCCGCTCTTCATTCTTTCAGAACGTTCACTTCTATGTTTGTAGGCATTGGGATATGTCTTTGTATCTATCTATCTATCTATCTATCAATTATATAGTGCCTTTCATCTATCTATCTATCTATCTATCTATCTATCTATCCATCCTTGAAACAGGTTGTGTCCACTAGGGGAATGAGTTCTTTTGTGATTGCGGTGTGTTGCTTAACCATGAATCTATATAGATATAACATAACAGGCAATACACCTCCCTAGTGATACGGCAGTAAGAAATCACGCAAAGAGAAATAACTTAGCTTTGTTTAATGTCAGCTTACTCTGCATAACAGATGAAGGAAGCCAATGACAAAACCCAGTTTGGGAGTGGTGGCCCGAGGTGTTGAGTCTGTCGATGTTCATCGGTGCAGTGTAAGGCATTTTCAGGATCGGGTGATGATATCTTTCATCTGTTCATCGGCTTCAAAGGTGTGCTTGGGAATGTTCCAAGGCATTATACTGTTTTCTCTACTTGCAGGGCCCTCATGCTCTTCCAAACAAGGCAACGGAGCTTAAACAAGGATACAGTTCCATGCTGACTTAAACAGATAGAAATAGTATACAGCATCTGCACGCTTTCCATTTGTTTCAATCTGTCTTATGTCATACTTCTTGCCTAGCAGTTCTATATGGTCAACCCCTGTGCTTAATCTTGCTATGTGTCAGTTGTGCATTTGAATTGGAAAAAAAATGTTTTATCTTTTTATGTAATACGCTACCGTGGCTGTTCGTTTTTCTGTGCAGGATTTTAAATCACCTGTCCCATTGACCTGAAATTTGGTCCACATATACTATGTAATGTCTACTATACGCTTTCAGGGTGATGATAGACCTCCAAGGTTATTAGTCTTATAACGGCCGACCCTTTACCAGACCGGCCACTACACTACCAAGACTTATTCCTTGGATTAGCTGAGGTTTTGCTCTAATAACAAGCTGTACTCCTTATAAGTTGTCTTATATTTTTCCTGACATGACAAAACAGTAAACAGATATGTAAAATATAACACTGATATATAGGAAAATGAAAAGACAGGTTTGTACTTAAGTTGAATTTGTATTTAAGTTGGAACAGGTACATTATTTTAATAAATGCTATGGTTGACCAACTGTAACCAAGTTATCTGCCAATGAATGATGGAGTTTCACATCTTTCGGACCTTTTTATTATTTTTAATTTATTTTCAATGGTGATGTTTTTCTCTTCTTTACTGTATCACCAGCACTTGCACAGATTTGTGTTTCAGAGACATTCTTGAAGGGTGAAGACAAAAGGTTAAGATGAGCTCTTCTGTACAGCACTGTACATGCTATCATAGCAGGAAGGCACCAGATGTCAACACGTCTGATGTATAGGGTGGTCCAGATCTTATTATGCAATTTTTATTATGCTATAACGTATTCAATTAATTACATAGAAAATCACCCGAAAAATCCCAGACCATCGAGAAGTGTGCAAACTAACAACATGAAAAATCGTCTTCGTGCCGAACTGCAATCGTCTCTGCATAAATCAAAGTCCTCCAGACAATCTGGATCTGCATAATTAGATCTGGGCCACCCTATACTGACAAGAGACAACTTCCTGCTGTTTGCGTAAAAGTACAAGCGGGCTTGTTATTGAGAATGAATGGGGGCAGTGAGGGGCGGTTCACCAGCCCACCTCACTGTCACCTCCACTACAGTATGCTGCCTGCAATGTCCGCTGCATCACTGTCCCCATTCAACATGCAGCCATCTGAGGCACAGTACAATGCTACCCCCCGCCGCCCTATTCACCCTAAATGGCCTCCGTTCAGCAACAACCGGGTCACCTCTTGCAGCTTTACCAGCCGCCCACCTAGCATGAACTGGCAGCCGTGTGTGGTAGGCGGGCAGTGAAACAGCTTGCCGCCAGGACTACTGCTACACTGCATGAGCAGCGAAATCGCCCCCCTCCAGCCTCCGTCCAGCCACCGCTTGCAGCGTCCCCAGGCAGAAGATGATGGAGCGGCAGTTACTGAGGCGCATGTGTCGCAGCTGCGGCCCCGGTCGTATGTTGTAGGTCGAATGTCTGTAACCTGGGGACTACCTGTATATACTCTATATGTGTGTACAAAACCCCAAAATTCCCAAAAACACCAGTGACTAATTACTATGTAAGAACACAGATATACAAATATTTACATTAACCATCCCTTGCCCCTAAACAATAAACAAAAGCACATAACACAAATACAAACACAGATTGGATAAACATAGCAATTGAAAATGTGGTGAAAAATGAGTCCAAAATAAAGTCTGGCGGTACTGAAACTGACTGTAGTAATATTGTGCTTCTTCCTGACAACAAAATTACCTCACCATAAAATGTCCTGGCAATGGCTGGTATGAATCCAAACCCCAGGGTTATCGGCTCTGGCTGTCATGATGTAGAATCAGATGGGTGAAAAAAGCAAGCAGTGGACTAAAGCAATGATCAGCAGTGATCAGTTGATAAATGGATGGTTAAATTGTCTTCTTTTCCTCTTGATTTGTCTCCTATCTCTCTCCTCACCTCCTTTTTCGCCTTCGCTCCTCTTTTTTAAATATAGAATGTCCCGTATGTAACTGGTGGATCCAACAGGTGATTTCTGTTTCAGGGCTGCAGTCTCTCTCCCTCATATCCTTCCCCTCTGCACTTATGGGGACAACACTTACTGATGCACATATAACGGACAGTAAACGGGACGATGAAAACAAAACGCACTCAGCACAAACTTAAAACATACTATTATGTAGCCCCGCTACACTCTTTTTATTTTTATTTTATTGTAGAACCCACTCTCGGCAGTGGCCAACCAGGTGGCAGTGCTGCGCATGCGTACTAAGTAATTGCAACACAAACACTGACTTGATCAGTTTTAACACGAGCAAATATCCTGCAGTCCGCTGTTACTGGTAAGATATATTTGCACAGAGCACAGTGACATATAAAACGTATGCTTATTACACAGATGGGGTTCATGGATTATTTCAGGGAAATGTTAAAGATGCCATTGAGGATAATTGGTAGCTACATGTTTTCAAAACAAAACCCTAACTTCCAATCCAGATGGCATGCCTTGTGGGCATTAATTCTTTTAAAAAAAAATTATTATGTCATTCAACGTCGTGACACATTAGATGATTTTCCCTTGTAGCCTTTATTTATATAATCTTAGCGAGTTGGAGGCAGTCGTCTAGTCTGATGTACCCAGCAACTCACTCCAATTGGTCAGCGGCTCGCTCCAACCACACCAAACCGGTTTAATTTTGACTTTAGTTGCAGGGGGCGGCTCTGTGAACGTGAGAGCTAACAAATGATGAACGCTCATCTAGAAGTACAAATCTGACTGTGAACTTACGATATGTAATGCCATACTAGTTGGATGTATTAACTCTTTGAGGGCTGAATAGTTTTTCCAAAACATGCAATTTTCTGAAAAGCACCCAAAGCAAGGGTCTCACACATAAATCAACCTAAAATATTAGTTGCTGGGTGCTGTGGTCCGCCAGTTCATTGTCTCTTGTGGCTCGAGACGCTCACGGGCGGCATTACGGCTGGCAGGAATGCATGGCAGGCTGGTGGGTGGCAGTCATGGCCACAGTGCAGTGCAATCTGGTTTGTACCTTGTGTCATTATGAGTGGCGGACTTCATCTACACAAATGTGTTCGTCACTACGATTACCTGGAGATCGATCGGCTGATGCCGGTACCTCACTTTCGTTTTCGATCTCGATCTTTAGATCACTTGCGCCAGAATCGGAGTCCGCCAGGTCAGAGTCCAAGTCATCCATGGAATACTTTGCTTTGTGCATTCGCTTTGATCTCTCGCCAGATGTTGATGCCATTTTTGCCATTGTTTGCTCTTCACTACTCCCACAAGTGCATGGGAATCTCGGTCAAATGAACGAAGCTAACTTTCCTTTTAGCAAAGAGAGTCGGACTCAAACATAATGTTGGGTTTCGTCACCGTTTGCAGTTGCTTACTGCTGTCAACCGCTCCTGATGACAAAAGTGGACATCCACCTTGAAAGTTAATGAACTTAGTAGTTAGCTGCAGTGACATAACGTTAGAATTATTCTTTTTTTTTCCAAAAGCAGGAAAAGAGAAAAATGTGATTGGTGCTCTTTACTACCACTCTAAGTATAACATACATTCTCTTAGTTATCCAATGAGATTCTGTCTCATTCCGGAGAGGAGCGGAAGGAGAGAAAGAAAAAGAAAAAAGAAAGATGACGATGGTGTGGAGGCAGAGAGATGTTGTCGAGTGTTAAATGAAAAAAACAAACGTTGTAAAGAAAGTGTGTACTAAAGTTGTGAGAGAGATTTGAAAAAAAAAGAAAAGGGTATTTTCTGTTCATGTTAATGTTAATCGTGAGGAGGTATTGTGCAGGTTTGGCTCACTGGAATGCGGATAAAAAGGGGAGCTCAGGCTTTGGGAAGAAAGGCCAAACTGTTGGGTGGCTGCCTTGCTATAATATGCTAGCTAAAAGAAATGAGAAAAAATAAAACACTGAATTTATCACACGCATCAAGACAAAGATACTGGTGATACCACAGATTCCTGTGTTTTATCGAGAACGTTAAAGTGGATAGCGACAAAAGTTCCAAAAGGATGATATGAGTAACTGTGCAGATGAGCATGTCAACAATTTCCTTTCATTTAAATTTATTTATCATTATCATTGATTTACTTGTGTTTATCCCAGTGAATATTGGCTGAAATGTAACCCAGACCTTTGGTGGGCTGGCGCACTGCCCGGGGTTTGTTTCCTGCCTTGCGCCCTGTGCTGGCTGGGATTGGCTCCAGCCGACCCCTGTGACCCTGTAGTTAGGAAATAGAGGGTTGGATAATGGATGGATGGATGGATGTAACCCAGACCAAGTAATTGAACTTTATTTTGTAATTGAATTGAATTAAATTGTGAGGATATCTCCTGAGTGGTGTGTTTAATACATGTGTTGTGTTGTTTTTAACATATTCATCATTGTGTGGAGTATTTACTCTCTGGATGCTTAAAGATATCTTCTTATATAAAACGCTACCGTGGCTGTTCGTTTGTCTGTCCAGGATTTTAAATCACCTGTAGCTTGCAACCCGTTTGACCCATTGACCTGAAATTTGCTACACATATACTACGTGACGTCTAATATCCTCTTTCGGGGTGATGATTGACCTCCAAGGTTATTCCTCTTTTTATTTTATTGTAGAATCAACTCTCTGGCAGCGGCCAGTAGGGCGGTCGTGCGGCGCATACTTATGGGTGCCGTTCTCATCGCTACCACCTTCGCCATCACGTCCCCTAACTTGACATATCTTAAATCATTCCTGAGGCAGATTGAAGACTCAAGTGCCAGCTTAAGTGAAAAATTAAAGAAAGCAGACTAAGTAATTGAAACACAAACACTGACTTAATCAGTTTTAACATGAAAAGATGCCAACGAAAGAAGAGAAGAAGCGGCTGCTAGGGTGGAGAAAAGAAGAGCTGCTCAGGAAGCAGCAAGCACATCAACCTCTGAGCAAATGAACGCTAAACGTACAGAGAAAGAGGATGAAAACTAGGAATGCTCAAGTCAAGTGTATTCCCTGCTTATTATCGTGCAGTGCGCCCTTACTGGTAAATAAATAAGTGTTGTCACATACTTTATGGGCGCCTGAGGATCACCTTACATGCCCAGACAAGGTTTTCCAATTACCAAAGCTATCCGTATCTTCCATTTTCTCATCCTTAGCACATAGAAACTGCCCAAGGAGGGCAACGCAGCCATACCCCTTAAAGTCGGGACTATATAAAAGTCATGGAGGGATAGCATCTCAGTGGACAGAACTTTGTCCCACATGCACGAGCTGCTTGAATGGGCCCTTTAGAAAAGCCATTGAGGGTGAAAGGACAGATATTACACCTGCTTTTAGTTGCTTCACCACGCACTCATTTCAGAAGACCAACTAAGTCAGGGCCTGAAACTCCAATCAATTTCACTCCAACCAGCTGCTTAATGAGGTGCCAATTTTTGTTGTTAATTAAACTTGTTCTTTAATTTCATGGCTTGTTGCTGCTCTCGTGTTGTATTAGCAGACATTTCCGAAACTGTGGATTTTCTCTTTCTAAGAGCCCCGTTAAAAGTTTTTGTGGACCTTTATTTTCAGATATTGTACTTTGGACACCTGTTGTTTTGGCTCATTTTTATTATCTGATTATTGCTTGGCTGCTAATTAAGGAAAAAGAAACAATTAAGGGGTCTGAGTCTTCAAGAACAAGTCAATTCAAATTAGTTGAAAAGAAGTTAATTAGCAGCAAAACAGGTCACTCATTAAGAAAAGGGTTCGAATGAACACCTGCAGCCACGGTGGTCCTCCAGGACCAGAGTTGGCAACCCCTGCTGTATGGCATTACCCGGAAGAAGCAGTCTGGCACCTTTATTTTTAAGAGTGTATTTGAATCCCTGAATCTGAAGCAGCAGGTGTTGGGGCTAAACACTGAGCCACCATATTGTAGGAGCTATTTAAGCTTGTAAGTATGATAACACCATGGAGTACAAATCAAGTGAGTTCTTGTTAATTGTGCTTTAAAAATGATCTTTTCTACATTTATCGAAGAATTCAATTATTACTATAATTATGTTTGCCATCATTAAATACAGCACAAAGGCATTTTGCTGATTTCATTTTTATTGCTGCTGTAAACATTTAAGAGATCCATATAAATTGACTGAGAAATCTGCATTCCTATAAATGCAGTATCAGTTTAAATAGTTATATTATGAGTGATTTTACTTATAAAACAAAAAAACAAAACAATTGAATTATTTAGTAGGCATCTCTCAAATAATTTATGGCTAATGAATTGTAATTAATGCTGCCTGCTTAATTGTTGCCTCCCCTGATACTTAGTGGATTTAGATTACTTATCCCTGCCAAATGAATGAAAGCAGCTCCATAAAAGTTTTGTTAATTCATTTATCATTACACTGCAGTTAACTGCACTTTAATATAATCTGATCGCGTTATTAATGACTTCATTTAGATTTCAATTTAACTGAAACGTTTCACATGATGAAATACTATTCTTATAGACATTCACAATGAAGTGCCCTGAATTTAAGCCTCTTCTTCTAAAATGGCAAAAACAAAAATCCAAGTCTCAACTAAGTCCCAGTTTTCATCAATTTTTGGCAGTTTTTTTTTTTGCTTGGTAGGGTCGCTAATTGCAAATGGGCTTGAGTGCCTACATGACAGTTTTGAGGAGCTAAAAATGCAAAGGGGAGGCATTACATTTTAATTGCAAATTACAGAAATGTTAGAAATTGTGGAATGATGATTCATTTAGAGCCGATCTAGAATTTAACTGCAAGCTTGCCATTTCTTGTAGTGGCTGTGTTAAATGAATTTATAAACAGCAGAAGCAGATTTGTTCATGGAATTTAGATCATCTAAAGCTCATTGTCGTGAGGCAAGGTCCGTGGCAGAGCATATTTTTAGAAAAAAACTGTACGGTAAGCTGGGGGTGGTGGTGGCGGGTGGCGTGCAGGTGTGTCATAGTGTGGCAGAGCGGCTCTGGGATGTCAATGAGGCAGTCAGTGGATTGTTCATTCACATGCAGACACACAGGTGACTCGTAACATGGAGGAGCAGCTCCCGGGTGTTGATAAGGTGGTCAGCAGATCGTTCATTTATGTGCAGACGCACAGGTGTCTCACAATATGGAGGAGCAGCTCCAGGGTGTTCATGAGGTGTTCAGTGGATTGTTCATTCACATTCAGACACACAGGTGACTCGTAACATGGCGGAGCAGCGCCAGAGTGTTGATGAGGTGATCAGCAGGTCGTTCATTTACGTGCAAACGTACAGGTGTCTCGTAACACGGAGGAGCAGCTTCAGACTGTTGATGAGGCAGTCATCAGATCATTCATTTACGTGCAGACGTACAGGTGTTTAGTAACATGGCGGAGCACCTCCAGGGTGTTGATGAGGTGGTCAGTGGATTCTTCATTCACCTGTAGACACACCGTTGTCTCGTAACACGGAGGAGCAGCTCCAGACTGTTGATGAGGCAGTAATCAGATCATTCATTTACGTGCAGACGTACAGGTGTTTAGTAACATGGCGGAGCAGCTCTAGGGTGTTGATGAGGTGGTTATGTCAGTACAAACTGATTGCCTCACTACCACTCTGAGGTACATAACTGCACACCAGTGCCCAGCGATAGTTTGAAAAGAAGAGTCCACCCAGCGCAAGAGAGGACAATTGTAGAACGAGAAAAGAACATTTGGAGGAAGAGTTGGCAAAGTTCAGGAGTGCAGGTAAGCTCAAAGGAGTAGGAGGAGGAGAGAAAGCAGGTGGTTGGGCCCCTGTAGGAGAGGGGTGTCCTCATTGAACCATTGTGTAGAAGTGGAATCTTGGATGGAATCCAGGGAGTGAATGGATGGGAAGACTCTGGGCCGACAAGGTGCTTCTTGGTTGATGCTGATGCGGTCAGGAAGGATGAGAGGTTGGTTTGCAGGTTAGTTTATTCTGTTGAATTTATTCCATTATTCACATTTACTCTGTCAGATTATTCAGTATTCTTTCTTCACCTATAAAACATGTCACACACATGAACATGGGAAACAGCTTAAAGGCTTCAGTGATTGTAATTCTCCACCGAGACTTGAGGTGACACTACATAATAATCTCTCTTCTCCCTCCGCAGAAAGGAAAATTGACATCATCCCATCTCTAACGTTACTTCTGCAGTCCATCCGCCAAGGCCCAACTCTTCCACCCAGAGAGCCTCATAAATCGAGGAACCACTGTCTTATTAAATCTATCCGAGACAGATGTTAGAATGACTCAATTTTGCTTGGTTAACACACTTTTTTTTTTTAAGTCATAGAAACAAGACATTCCATGTACCTACCAGAATGTGCTGCCACAAATTAGGACCCGAGTGCTGCCGTGCAGCGGGTGATGCCTCAGTATCACACCAGTTCTGATCCCAGACAGGCCTGACCCCGTTGGCTCGGTTTTGACTATACGTTTTGACTCTTCCACAGATGGGGCTCCTGAGGGCTTTCCCAAATCCCCTTCATAATGCGAGCAGCTTTCCTACAGGCGGCTGCAACAGCGCTACTCCCATGGAGAGCAGAAAGGAGTGCTTTCTTTTGTCTTAGAGCTGTGTGAATTTTTTTTTTTATAGTGGCTGGAATGCCAATCCTGCCACCAACCCCCATGATTTCCCTGCAAGTTGGAGGACTGCTTGCAGGGCCGGATGAAGTGTAACATCAGGACAGTAGACAGATTGGGAGAGCATGGGGGGTCATGAGGTGGCTGGAAACGGATGTGCGGTGCTCCCGATATCTATACGAAAGGAGTCCTGGTGCTTCCTGTTTTGCTATATGGTTGCAAGACATGGACGCTATCCAGTGACATGAGACAAAGACTGGACTCCTTTAGTACTATGTTTCTTCAGAGAATCCTTAAATACCGCTGGTTTGACTTTGTGTCAAATGAGCAGCTGCTCATGAAGTCCCAAACATTACCTGCATTGTGAGGGAGTGTCATTTATGGCACTACGGCCATGTGGCATGATTCCCAGAGGTGATCTGGCTCACAGGTCCTCATTATTGAGAAACTGGGTGGCTGGACCAGGTCAAGGGGACGCCCACGTAATGTGATATGCCACAGCCTTCTGCTAAAATAATTTAAATTCATTTTTTCCTCATCAAGTGATGTTCAACACCTCAGAAGGACAAAACAAAATCAAAATTTCACTAAGGAATCACTAAGGAACATCAACCCCCGTAAGGCATCTGGAACAGACAAAATCCCTGGGCGGGCTCTCAGAGCATGTGCCAATAAGCTGGCTGATGTTCTCTGCTCCATCTTCAACCTTTCCCTCAGTCAGTGCATCGTTCCGTTCTGCTTTAAGACTACAATCATCGTCCTCCTTGCTAAAAAAAGCCCACCCACCTGCCTGAATGATTACAGGCCAGTAGCACTCACTCCAATCATCATGAAGTGTTTTGAGAGAGTGGTGCTGGCCCACATTCAGAGCAGCATACTGGACATTCTGGACCCCCTGCAGTATGCCTACCGGCCCAACAGGTCCACCTCAGATGCCATCGCGGCCGCACTACATTATTGCCTCTCCCATCTGCAGAACAAAGACTCTTACATCAGGATGCTCTTTGTTGACTACAGCTCTGCCTTTAACATCGTTATCCCCCATAAACTCACCCATAAACTGTCTGCACTTGGCCTGCACCCCGCTCTCTGTGACTGGCTCCTAGACCTTCTGATTGGCAGGCCCTAGTCTGTCAGGATTGGTAGTAGGATTTCAGCCACCATTATCACAAACACAGGGACCCCACAGGGATGTGTCCTTAGCCCCAGCCTCGACATCCTGTTCACCCAGGACTGTGTCACCTCCCACAAAGCTAATATCATAACACCAGCCACTTTTTATCCGTGGGCTTGAAGTTAAGAAGGTGAGCAGCATTAAAAACCTGGGAGTCTACATCAGTGAGGACCTCACTTGGACACTTAACACTACACAGCTGGTCAAGAGAGCTCAGCAGCAGCTGTACTTTCTGAAGAGGCTGAGAAAATTTGGTATGTCGACTAAGATTCTCTGCAACTTTTATAGCTGCACTGTTGAGATCATCTTGACCAGCTGCATCACCGTGTGGTATGACAACACTACTGCTATGGTCCACAAACGTCTGCGGAGAGTGGTAAAGACTGCTGAGAAGATCACCTGGGGCCTCATGTATAAATGGTGCATACACACAAAAATGTTGCATAATAACGTTTCCATGTTCAAATTGTGATGTATAAAACCTAAACTTGGCGTAAAGCCACACACATTTCCACGGTAGCTCATACCCTGTCGTACACAAGTTCTCTGCTCGGTTTTGCAGAATGGCGGAACCCAGTGTCAAAGCAGTGCTACTGTTCCTGTGTTGTTATCCTTTCTTTTTTAGATCCACATTATATATATATAATTAACCTGTAACAATCTAATGGTGCACAGAATGGTCAAACTATTCCAAATACCATAACTGCTTTAGCGTTGTTACTCTCACTGCACCTCGGATCCCACATTGGATCATCTTTTTCCACTCTCACTGCACCACTTGGAGTATTTATATCACTTTATCTGAGTGTTAATCACAGATCTAGAGCACCTGATTGGAAAGAGAATTATCGGGATACAGCATCAGGCACACGCTGCCTCAGCCATGCTGTCTATTTGAACTGCTCTCATATGACAAACGCTTCAGAGCCTTTCCTGTACGGACCTCGCGGTTCAGAAACTGTTTCATCCCAAGAACTCTAAACGCACTCAATCAGTCCATCAAGTGCTCTTTGTAGAACTGTTTGTACGTATAAGTACAATCACCTCACTGTAAACTTGCACTACAGTTATAATATTACACAACCTGCGCCACTTTATAAAGCACATATTTACATATGACAACAATATCATTGTTAAGATGAAATGCAGCAAAATATGTTTATTATATTATACAGATAAACCTTTAACTTTAACTACATGGTGCCGCAGCACTAGCGAGCCACTGGTGTTCCATTCAGTGATTGTTCCTTCCTCATGCTTTATTCTGGCTGGTGCTGAAGTGACACTGGAAGGATCGATGGATAGCATAATTAAACATATATTACGAACATATTTTGATGCTCCTTAAAAGATTTGAAGAATCAGCGTTCTAAGCTTACAGATGGCTCAATATCTATTACAGAGCTGATTGTGTGGCAATTAGGTATTTGGAGAAAGAAAAGTAAAGGACAGGAATAGAAGGTTAGTATGTTTGAAAAAGACAGTACTGCTGCAATAAATTATTTCATCGAAGGTAGCACATGGCACAGCAAGAATCTTGCTTGAGACATGAACAATCTCTGCGCCACCGTGTTCCCATGTTTAATAACATGATTTAACTCCTATCATCATGAAAATGTTATCACTTATATATCTCAGCATTTTAATTATTCAGAGAGCTGTAATATCACGAATGTAATGGATTCTGTGTCCTGTCGGAGGAAGAGAAAGCCAAGAAGCACGTAGTGATTCACACACATAGAGCACATAGAAGGTCAAATACAAAACAAAGCATTTAACGTGCTACTTTAGTTACGATGGGATTTGAGAAACTAGTAAATTAAATGATTTTAAGATTAAATTTATGATGTTCTACTTTAATTATGACAAAATAAACTATGTGATTAAACTGGAAATTTCAAGATTGAAGTTAAAATTTTATATTTTTTCCCACTGTGTGCCTTTTTTTTTCTCTGTACCCTAATAAGCTTTCATATGACACTCAGACAGTGGGCTACGACTTTTCACGACAACTTTGATATGTGACAACTTCTTTTTTATTTTGGGCACTGTGTGACTTTGTGAACTTGAGCTTTTGAGTTTCTTCGACATGTTATGTCACTCGATCAACTTCCTTTTGTTATTTATACCACTGTTTAAACCAACAAATAGTATGCTTTCTTTGCCTCCACTTGGTATTCACTGAAATTCTTCTATTTTACCTTTTGCTTTTCCCATTGCCTTTTCACAGAAGGCTGAGCTTAAGGGCTGTTTACAGTAATCCCTCGCTATATCGCGCTTCGACTTTCGCGGCTTCACTCTATCGCGGATTTTAGATGTAAGCACATCTAAATATATATCACAGATTTTTCGCTGGTTCGCTTTCTGGACAATGGGTCTTTTAATTTAGGTTACATGCTTCCTCAGTTTGATTGCCCAGTTGATTTCATACAAGGGATGCTATTGGCGGTTGGCTTAGAAACTACCCAATCAGAGCATGTATTACATATTAACTAAAACTCCTCAATGCTATAAGATATGCTTCCCGCGTGGTGCTTGTTTGCTTCTCTCTATCTTTCTCACTCTCTCTGCCTGACGGAGGGAGAGTGAGCAGAGGGGCTGTTTGCACAGAGGACACGGAGGCTGCTCTACAAAATGCCGCTTTATCGTGGTGCTTCTGTATACTTAAAAGCACGTATTGATTTTTTGATTGTTTGCTTTTCTTAGTGAGCGCTCTCTTTGACATTCTCTGCTCTTGACGGCGCTCCTTTGAAGATAAGATATTTTTGCTTTCTTTTAATTGTGAGTAAGAAGTGTCATCTCTGTCTTGTAATGGAGCATAGTTTAAACGTTTGACTAAAGGATGTTATTTCATGTCTAGAGGGCTCTAATAATGATAACAGGGTGGTAGAGTTTATAAGGGCTTAAAATATATAAAAATAACCATACAAACATATGGTTTCTACTTCACGGATTTTCACCTATCGCGGGGGGTCTGGAACGCAACCCCCGCGATCGAGGAGGGATTACTGTATATTGATTTGTATATTCAAAGAGGCTTACTTCTGGGAGGAGTTGGGGCAGGACAGCAGGCACGTGCGTTACTTTTCACACTGACCCGGATTTATGTAGCAGAAGAACGTGGAAGTGGGCGTACACACAGATTTATGCATCTGGATTTTTTTGTGCATAAGCACATTTCTGCTTTTGTCCGTACACCATGTTATAGTGTGAATCCTACGCACTGCATTATACATGAGGCCCCAGAACCCCACTGCCCTCTGTGCAGAGCATCTACAACTGCAGAGTCCACAGGAGAACTGCCTCGATCCTCAGAGACCCCGCCCACCCCAAACACGAACTGCTCACAATTCTACCCTCAGGCAGGAGGTACAGGACTTCCAGGCTAAAGAACTCTTTCTTTTCCAAGGCCATTAAACTCCTAAATAACTGACTGGAGTTCATAACCATGGTTCACCTCATTCTATCTACCTCACACAACTGGATTTGACTTGTCCATCACACACCTACCTGCACAATTACACTTTATACTTCTATTATATTATAATTATTAAATTATATGTAAAATGTAACATACACACTTTAATACATTTCATCATGAAAGTGATATCAAGTATAAATCTAAAGATTCTAAATGTGCAGAGAGTTAGAATATCATATATTTAATTTGTTCTGTGTGGTGATCTATTGCTGCTTGCCGCTGCTGTCAGGTCCAAGAAGCTCGTAGCGATTAAAAATTGGGATAACGTTTACGATTGTCTGCTTTAATGATAAAGTAAACTACGAGGTTAAAGTGGACATTTTGAGAATAAAGCCGAAATTTTCATTTTAATCACAAAATACACGTTTTCACCGTGTCCTTTATTTTTTTCTCAGTGGGCTCAAATACAGTGCTATACATTATCTTGCCGTTGTGAAGTTGGAAAAAAAAAAAAAAAAAGGCACAAAAGATGGTATGTGAGACTTTTAAAATTTGCTTCACCACTTTGAACCATTCATCAAACAGCAAAGCATGCACATCGATCCCCGAAGGATCTTCATAGAGGCTTGTGTCACAAGTAGACAGTAAACAGAGACTCTGACGTCACGTTCCAACTTTTAGCACACTGCGGCCCCCGACTTTTTGCTGTTACTGCAACTCACGCACGCGTTGCGTTAATTTCTGAGGACCTGCTCAGAGGACGTGTGAAATGAATGCTGGGAATGCAGGGCAGCCATGATGCGGGCGCGTGCGCGATCTGAGCGTGAAGTATAAATCGGCCCTTAAGACTTGAAACATTGACAGGCACACCTTTGAAGCCAACAAATGGATGGAGAATATTGTCACCTGTTCCTGAGAATGCCTTCCACATCTGCATTGATGACACTGACAGACTCCACTCCTCGGTACACCACCCCAGGACCGGGTCTTGTCAATGGCTTTATTCATCTTTGTACTATCTGTAGTGTAAGCTGACATTAAACAAAGCTAAATCATTTCTCCTACGTGATTTCTTACCGCCTATTTTACTAGGGAGGGGCATCGTCTTTTATATTATATCTATATAGATTTGGGTTAAGTAACATGCCGGAATCATAAAAGAACTCATTCCCAGGCAGCGAGCTCCCTCTAGTGGACACAACCTCTGAAAGCTCTAAAGGAATGAACATCTACAGACTGACAAGAAATTTGACAAACAAGAGGACACCATTCAGTCCATCAAGCCCTTATGTCCAGATTCTTATTAAAGGTTTATCAAGGTTTCTGCTTCCACTCCAAATCATGGTAGTTTCTTCCCACAACTCTTTGCATAAAGAAGTGCTTCCTGTTTAAGTCTTGAATGCACTTACCCTTCATTTCCACTGAAGTCCTCGAGTCTGTGATTCACGTTTAAGCTGAAAGAATGTTGCTGGACCTACTACATCAATGCCTTTGAGGATTTTGAAGGTCTGGATTACAACCCCATTCAGACTAAACAAGTTTAATCCAATGAGTCTGTCACAGTAGGACATGTCCTTAGGTCCAATGATGAACTTGGTTGCTCTCGCTCTTTGTGAAGCCCATGGCCACTGGTAGGGGGGTGCCTGGGTGGTTCAGAAGCCATGGTATGCAGCACTTCTGCCACATCAGGAAGTGCTGCCAGACCAGGAAGCAGGTACAACTGGAGTGCTTCACCACACCAGAAAGTGCTGCAGGAAGACCATCAGGGAGCACCTAGGGCACATCCGGGTGCATTAGAAAAGGGGCTGCCTCACTCCATTCAGGTAGCCAGAGTCGGGTGGAAGAGGATGGAGCTTGCGAATGAAGGAGTAGAGACAGCAGAAGACTTAAGAGAAGTGAAAAAGGATTGAGCCTTGTGAGTTTGAGTATTATGTATTGTGCCGAAGACGAAAATAAAAATGTGTAAGTGTGCCTCTTGTGTATAACGCCATCTACTGTCATACTACATTAAACTGCATTTTCTAGGTGTTCGCCTAGTTCTGAAGCTTGTCCAGGTCTTCTTGACCTCTTTTTGCTGCCTTCTCAGTGTCTGCCATTCCTCCAATTTTAGTGTCATCTGTGAATTTCACAAATTTACTAACTACACCAGAATCAATGCCATTAGTCAGGGCCCCTAAACTGTGGACTTGTCTGCCTGCTGCTATAAGAGATGCCCCTTCTGTTTCAGCTTTTAAATCCCGGCTGAAGACTCACTACTTCAGTTTAGCACACCCTGACTAGAGCTGCTGATTAACTGTACAGACTGTATCTCTGTTGTTGGTCATTAGCACTAAAACATAAATAACATGATAGTTAGAATTTGTTACTAACCCTCACCTATTCTGTTTCTCTTCTCGGTACTCAAATGTGGCACTTGGTGCCACTGTCCACCTTCCATGTTGTTTTGCCTGCCTAAGGTAAAGTCATCTCTGATGGAGGATCGCTGGAATCATCAGGTAGAGGGGTCCTTTCATTGGATTGGCTGGCCCAGCGCTGTTTCAGCTGTGGAATGGCCAATTGGGGGAGGCAGCTTGATGGCCGAGATCTAAATAAATCCAAATCATATTATGTGGTATCATCTACTGTTAAATTCTGCGCCATATTTGTACATTTTTTATTGTTATACTGTATTGAGGATTTGTTCTGTTCTGTGTATTGTATTGTAATAACCCCCTTCTTTTTGAAACCCACTGCACACCCAACATACTTGGAAAGGGGTCTGTCTTTGAATTGCCTTTCCCAAGGTTTTTTCCATTTATTCCCTACAAGCATTTTTTTGGAAGTTTTTCCTTGTCTTCTTAGAGAATTAAGACTGGGGGCTGTCAATAGGTAGGGCAACAATGCACTTCTTGTGTGATTTTGGGCTAAGCAAAACAAAATTGTATTGTATTGTATTAACATAAATCAGAATAAGTAAAGCGGGGACCCCTGAGGGACTCCACTGATGACCTCTCCTCTTCCCTGTACTCTTGGTCTCTTGCTCGTTAAACCAATTTCAGATCCAGTTTTGTTTTGATTTTTAATACCTATATTTATTATATACAATTTCTTGTATTACGAATTTGTCATTTTTCCCATACTTACTCTTCCAACTTACTCTCCAGGACACGCACAGAATTTTGGGTTCAATGTGCAGGGTCAGCTAGTTGTACAGTAACCCTGGAGCAATTGCAGGTTAGGGGCCTTGCTCAAGGACTCAGTGGGGTAGGATCCCTTCTGTCACTACCAGGATTCAAACTGACATCCTTCAAGTTGCCAGCCCAGACGCTTAGCCAGACGTCCATCTCAGATGCCTACAGCTTCTAGATTCAGTTTCCAGAACTCTGACTTTTAAAATTAAATTTTTTTTTACAAATTTGTTAACTGTCTGTAGTTCATCAGTTAGTTAATGGTTAATCTTTGTACTCTCTCTCTCCATGTGCTTTAACAGATCTGTGTTTTTATGTATACTAGTTCTGCATTTAGTAGTGTAAAAAAACACACAGACACTGCGTTAAGGGTTGGGGATCCATCTCCGTATAGTGTATCTTGATCAAGGTTATACAGCAACTTGGTAATTGCACACATATACAAACCACTTCTATGGTGGATAGATGGGCATATTTATGAAGGAAAGGATGGAAGAAAGGATGCCCGGGAATCCTGGAATGATGGTGACGTCATAAGGAAGGGACGATACATGACTGAGGAATGTGGAAGTAGCCTGGCCGTCTGATGGAAGGTTGGAGGTGAATTCATGGTACCGAGCTCTTTTGCTGTTCATCTTTCCTGTGAGAAAAAAGAGAGAGTTGTTAGTACACTGTTCCCTTCCCCTGTCTTGTGGGTCCTTTGGCTTCCCTATAATCGCTCCTGTGTGACAGTAGTTAGTATAATCTATACTTGTGCTCTGGTTGAGAATTGTACACAGCATTCTGCATTTACACTCGGTAAACAGCGCCATACGAAAAATAAGTTGTTGTTGATTGAAGTCCAAAGCCTTAACCAGTACACCCCACTGGCCTGTAATGCTTTCGGCCTTGCACCCAACACAGCTGAGGTGGGCTCTGGCTTTCTGTGACCTCATAATTTATGTCTACTGAAAATGTTTGACAAATGTGTTACACATCTTCCTTAAGAAAACAACTGTGATTAAAACTATAAAGAAATGTGCATCCATTTTCTAACCTGTATATCTGATACGGGGTCTCAGGGAGAAGCCGTGTAAAGAAAAATTAATAAAGACTTTTCAGAACAAAAACGTACTGTTAGAATGTTTATTTAAATGTGTGCTGGACACCTTTAGTTTTTGGTTCTGAGCTAAATCTCACTAAAAGAAGTAAACTTTACATCAGGCAGCATGCTGGCCTCCATTTAGAAGGAGGCAGAATAAAATGGTGTATATTAGAAAAATCGTTTGATGGATAACAGAAATTTTCAGGAGAATTGTATTTATTGATTCATGACTGTGACAGTAAATCGAAATGTCTTATTTAACGTCTATTGAGAATAAATCTGTCTGAAACTCCCCAGCGTCTATGCATTGTCACAAACTTATTTAAGTAATTGTTCTCTGTTTCTATTTATCTTTGTCGAGCAGATTGTTGCCGTCTAAGTCTGTGAATGCTCCAAGGTTGTATTATCAGACAACTTCTTCACATTGCATGAACGTACACGTTTAATGAAGACGATTATGCGGCAGGAGCTGTCAGGCGTATTATGGTTTCTGTCTCCTTAACTTTTTAGACTCTTAAATGGTTTAAGTTTTGAATGCTCATCTATAAATGTTCATACAACATTAAAGAGGTGCTAGGCAAAGTGGAAAAGATAAAAGAAAAAGAATTAATCATCACAGCTCATAATTTATAAAATGGAAAAGAGAGAGTGAATCACACAAAAAGATTTGAGGTGTCAGATGATGCCCTGTTTAATGTCCGAGTTGAAAAATTGATAGAATAGAAAATGGTAGAAGAGTTCAGGTTAAGAGCTCTTTAAACTGTCACATTCTCTTTTCTCTCTCTCAAGAATTGTGTCTTCTTCTAAAGTGAGGTCCAGACTGTTACTGTTTATTTGGAGTCTTTATTGTGATACAAACAGAATGGGTGGGCCTTTATTTATTTATTTAACATTTAGAATTCCAGTTCATGATATCAAGTGCATACTGTGATGTCATTTCCGAGGTGTCTTATGGCATTCATTTATTATTCATTTTTAGTGGGTTTTAGTTCATTTCCTGGTGGCTGAGCCACTATAGACGAGCGGATCGCATGTCTGTAATCATATGTGTCTGGTTAATTATGGGAGTAAATGAACGCCATGATTAACTAGTGTGGTAAACAAATTAGGCAACAGACAGGAAAAGGTTTAAGGATGACCACCCCGTATACTAAAAAAATCAGCAAAAGAAAAGAAACAGATCTTTACGTAAGCAGAGTTCATAACTGAACTTACTAGAAGGTTGAGTTTGCTCTATAAATATGGAGGATAGAAGGAAGAGGTGGAGTCATGGCAGCCGGAACAGGAACTGATGTGGCAGGAAGGTGGATTCTGGGTACTGGAAATGATGTCATCAGGGTTTGCCGGAAGTGATGTCAGCAGTGGGTGGACCGGTGATGATGTCTTCAAGAGGCGGGGCCTTTAGCTGAACTGCAGAGGATCTGGCTGACGAATAACACTGTTTGAGCCTGTAAACTGTCCCCGATGTGCACGTGTGTGACTCTAATTAGCTGGAGTGATCGCGATATAAGAAAGGTGGGTTAGAGCTTAATGAAACAAAAACAAAAAAGTGAATGCTTGTGAGAAGATTAATTTGAATTAGAGGTATTCAAGGGTGAGAGCTCTCTGGAATTTAACAAAGGGAGCAGGCCCTATGGCTGGGGCAGAGGTTTTGTAGTGGTGCTAATTTTACGAAAGAGTGCAGAGGAGAATAAAGAAAGCAGTTGAGAGGATCCATAGTGTAATGCCATCCATGTTGAGAGCAAATAGCCATGATGAGCAGAGGGGCAATGATGGAGGTGGCAGGTCGGGTCTGTGGGTTACCAGCTGAAGTGGCAGACGGGGATGCAGCAGGCTGTATATGATGAGGGATCCAGTATGATCTCCGGAGAAGGGGAATGTAATGGAATATATAGACAGGGTTGTTTGACCTTTAAATGTATTTATTTATTTGGTTTTACCTATGGAGCACCCAAAGACACTGCTTTTTATGGACAGAATTTATTTAATTTTTTATTTATTGAAGCACTGATGTACCTATGAAGTGAATGTCTTCCCTGTCTCCGCACTCATCCAGGTCCATCTCTGTACATAACTATAAGATGTGTCACACAGATGCGCATTGGGAGGTAGCTAAATGGCTCAAAAGAAGGTAATTCCACACCAGGCCAGGGGGTGGCAGAGTGCAATAATCCTTTCTCTTTTATCTCTGCAGACCAAACACGGGAAATTCTGCCTGGACCCGATGACATATCCAGTTTCCAGGCTTGGTGACGTCACTTCCGGGCCTGATAATGTCACACTTCCGGTTCTGGGTCCCATGACATCACTTCCCCGACCAACCTTCTGTCAGACAGTTCTGTTTTGGAACCTGTAACCACATTGTATCAAATTGCCTACTTTTTGCAGCCTTTATTCAAACATATGGGTGGCAGTCCTAAGCTTTTTCCTGTGTCAAGGTGTATTTTTCCACAGATGATAATAATAGTGTTAATTAATTACATTTGTTACTTTCCTCACTACTTTACAGTGCTTTACCTTGACTTTGAATTTCCCCTTGGGATTAATAAAGTATCTATCTATCTAGACAGAAGGGAACCACTTTAACCACTACCAATGTGTACCCCCACCTAGATGATGAGACATCAGCCATTATTGTGCCAGTGCTCTCACTACACATTAGCTATTAAGTGGTGAAAGGGTGAGAGAGCTTATAGTTAGCCAATTACAGACTGGGGGCGATTAGGGGGCCAGATTAACAAGGCTATGGTGGGTAAGTTAGCCAGCACATTGGGATGAACCTTACTCTTTTTGAAACTGGGCATCTTTTTTGACCACAGAGAGAAAGAACCTCAGTTTTATATCTCATCTGAAATATTGTACGTCACCAAAAGTGTCCCCATCACTGCACTGGGGAATTGGGATCCACACACAGAGCACAAGATAAGCACATCCTGATGGATTCACCAACACCTCTTCCAGTAGCAAACCAAGTGTTTTCCTAGATAGTCTCCCATCCAAGTACTGGCACTGCCCCAACATGCTTAGCACCAGGTGGAAGACGTCTTTTGAAGCTCAGGTGTTATGTCCCAACAGAAGGAGTTACCCATGGCTGCCGGCATCAGGGCATCTCAATGCATTCATTGTGGTCAGCATAAACATAATTAATGCGATGTATAGAGTTTAAATAATTATTACACTTCAGTTATTCTGCTAAAGTTACACAAGCAAGTCTTTAATCCATTCGATTAGTTCTGGAATGTTGCAGAGGGCGTCAAATGTTTTTGCCTTCAGTGTCCGTTTGTACCTTTCATCCTCTTATATAATACGCTACTGTGGCTGTCCGTTTGTCAGTCCAGGATTTTAAATCACCTGTAGCTTACAAATCATTTGACCTATTGACCTGAAAATTGGCACACATATACTACGTGACGTCTACTGTCCGCTTTCAGAGTGATAATTTGTATTACTCTTTTATTTTATTGTAGAAAAAACTCTTGGCAGCAGGGTGGCACATGCGTACGGGTGCCGTTCTAATTCTTAACTCCTTCGCCGTCACTTCCTCTACCTCTTCATATCTTAAATCATTCTTGAGGTAGATTGAAGACTTACTGTAAGTGCCAGCTTAAGTGAAAAATTATGAAAAACATACAAGTGATTGCAACACAAAAACTGACTTAATTAGTTTTTAACGCAAAAAAATACTGACGGAAGAAGAGAAGAAACGTGCCGCTAGGGTGGAGAAAACAAAAGCTGCTCATGAAGCAGCAAGTGCATCAACCTAAATGCTAAATGTAAAGAGACAGAGGATGAAAACTATAAGTCAAGTGCAGTGTGCCGTTACTGGTTGTTTTATAATATATTTTATGATAATGCTTACATTCAGTTGCCAGGACTTTTCAAGCTATGGACTGCTTTGGAGAAATCACCTGACACGGAGGGCCAATGAGAGCCACAAATAAGTGAGGGCAGAATCAGAGAGGCAAAAAAAAAGGGAAATACACCACCTGCAGGAAGCCATTAGATGTACCCAACTTCATCTGTACAGTAAGGGAGAAGGTTAATGAAGGATTGGAGGGAGTGGGCCCAGTGGACCTGTGATGAGGGACTGTGAGTGTGATTTTGGCTGGTCTACGGTATATCTTGGCAAGTCCCTCACTAGCACGAACTTCAATGGAGTTTACAGTTAAACTTTTGGACAGCACAAGGTCTTTTTTTACTTTGTTTTACTATCACTTTATATATAACTGTTACTTGGGGTATTATTGGTTTATTTGTTGGGGGGATCAGAAAAGAGAGAAGAGGGGTGCACTGCAGTGTGGAAGTGTGTAAGTAACAGATCATTTTTTGTGCGTTTGTGTATAGTTACTTTTTCTATAATAACATTATCATTGTCTTGCTCATTTTTATCTCAGTTGGTGTGTTCTGTGGTTGCTGGTAGTGGCTAGGAGTAAGTAGTGTTGGTCACTCATACTCCTATTTATTTATTATTTCAAAAGTTTGTTGCCACACTAGGGCTTGGCAGTGCTTATTTTAATTGTACCATCCTGGGAGAAAAAGAGTCTCGATAAGCAGTACAATTTGACCCTTGTCTTCATAATAAGATCGTATGGAACACTCAAAGGCTATGTGGTGGATAGGTGGTTGCTCTGCTTCAGCATTGAATTGAGTTTGATACATTTGGTATCTCATATCCCCCCAAAATCTGCACGTCATTATATTCTTTGCTCTCATGTGATTTAAATTGTACCAGAGCCGATAAGGCAGACTGAAGCAAACTCTATTCTTGTCCTGTTTTATTAAGTGTCATTCCAGATGGGCTTTTGCCAACCATTTATCCTTTCAACTTAGACTGCAAATGAAGTTGTTTACCGCCACAGTGTTCTGGATATTAATGGGTTTTGGTTACTAGGTTTTGGAATTCTTGATATCGATATGAAACATTAGCACATTCAGCCCAACAAAGCTTGCCAGTGCTATCCATTTATTTCTTCCAAAAAAGCATCAAGTCGAGTTGTGAAAGTCCTTAAAGTCTTACTATCTACCACACTACTTGATAGATTATTCCCAAGTGTCTATCGTTCTTTGTGTTAAGAAAAACTTCCTAATGTTTGTGTGAAATTTACACTTAACAAGTTTCCAACTGTGTCACCATGTTCTTGATGAACTCATTTTAAAATAACAGTCTCAATCCACTGGACTAATTCTCTTCATAATTTTAAACACTTCAATCATGTCACCTATTACCCATCTTTTGCTTAAACTATAAAGGTTTGGCTCTTTTAATCTTTCCTCATAATTCATCCCCTGTAGCCCTGGAATCAGCCTAGCTGCTCTTCTCTGGACCTTTTCTAGTGCTGCTATGTCCTTTTTGTAGCCTGGAGATTAAAACTGCACTCAGGACTCCAGATGAGGCCTCACCAGTGTGTTATAAAGCCTGAGCAGAACCTCCTGTGACTTGTACTCCACACATCAAGGCGCTATATATCCTGACAGTCTGTTAGCCTTCTTAATGGCTTCTGAACACTGTCTGGCAGCTGAGAGTATTGAGTCCACTGCGACTCCTAAATCCTTCTCATAAGGTGTACTCTCGATTTTAAGAATGTTCATTGCATATTCAAACCTCACATTTTCACTTCCTATGTGTAATCCGATACATTTACTGACATTAAATTTCATCTGCCACAAATCTGCCCAATTCTGTATGCTGTCCAAGTCCTTCTGTGATGATATAACAAATTCCAAATTATCTGCTAATCCACCTATCTTGGTATCATTTGCAAACTTAACTAGCTTGTTACTTATATTCCTATCTAAATCATTTAAATATATTAAAAATAGCAGTGGCCCTGCATGGACTCCTGTTGGTCACCACTCTTAACATCGGCCAGTTCTGATGAGGCTCCTCACACCATCACCCTCTGCTTCCTGTGTCTGACCCAATTCTGAACCCATCTAAAAACATCACCCTGAACTCCCACTTCTTTTAACTTGATGCCCAACCTCTCATGTGGCACCTTATCAAATGTTTTCTGACAGTCCAGATAAATAATCTCATCTGCTCCACTTTTATCGTATGCTTTTGTTACAACCTCATAGAATTCCAGCATGTTAGTAAAACACGACCTCCCTCCTCTGACTCCATACTGACTGTTCCTAATAACCCCCCGCTTCCTGTAGGTTCCAATGAGAGTCTGGATTGTGGTTGAAGGTATTTTGGACTATTCCTCTTTACAAAACACTCTACTTCATTCAGGTTTGATGGCTTCCGAGCATGTACAGCTCTCTTTAACTCACACCACAGATTTTCAATTCTATTCAGGTGGCCATTCCAGAACGTTGTACTTGTTCCTCTGCATGAATGCCTTAATGGATTTTGAGCAGTGTTTCGGGTCGTTGTCTTGTTGAAAGATCCAGTCCCGGCACAGCTTCAGCTTTGTCATTGATTCCTGGACATTGGTCTCCAGAATCTGCTGATACTGAGTGGAATCCATGCGTCCCTCAACTTTGACAAGATTCCCAGTCCCTGCACTGGCCACACAGCCCCACAGCATGATGGAACCACCACCATATTTGACTGGAGGTAGCAGGTGTTATTCATGGAATGCTGTGTTCTTTTTCCACTATGCATAACGCCCCTTGTTATGCCCAAATAACTCCATTTTAGTTTCATCAGTCCACAGCACCCTTATTCCAAAATGAAGCTGGCTTGTCCAAATGTGCTTGAGCAGACCTCAAGCGGCTCTGTTTGTGATTCCTCTGCAGCACTCTCACATACAGCATCTCCTTGTGTAAAGTGCGTCGAATGGTTGAACGATGCACAGTGACACCATCTGCTGCAAGATGATGTTGTAGGTCTTTGGTGCTGGTCTGTGGGTTGACTCTGACTGTTCTCACCATTCGTCGCTTCTGTCTATCCGAAATTTTTCTTGTCTGCCACTTCGAGCCTTAACTTGAACTGAGCCTGTGATCTTCCATTTCCTCAATATGTTCCTAACTGTGGAAACAGACAGCTTCAATCTCTGGGACAGCTTTCTGTATCCTTCCCCTAAACCATGATGAGTTGTTTTGTGACCCCCCATGTTGCTACTCTTCAGAGAAAATTAAAGGAGGAGGAAAACTTACAATGGACCCCCTTAAATACTCGGATTCACCTGTGTATGTAGGTCAGGGGTCACTGAGCTTACCAAGCCAATTGGAGTTCCAATAATTAGTTCTAAAAGTTTTGGAATCAATAAAATGACAACGGTGCCCAAATTTATGCACCTGCCTGATTTTGTTTGAACAATTATTGCACACTTTCTGTAAATCCAATAAACTTCATTTCACTTCTCAAATATCACTGTGTGTGTCTCCTATATGATATATTTAACTGACATTTTTTATCATAACAACCAACGATTTATACAGGAAAATAATGACCATTAACAAGGTTGCCCAAACTTTTGCATCCCACTGTATATAATGGAAAGATATTTGCCATTTTGCAGTCCTTCGGAATCTCTCCAGTGTGCAGTGACTTCTTAAAAATATGTGTCAAGGGTTTATATCTGTACTCTCTAGCCTCCTTAAGAACTCGAAGGTAAACATTATCTGGTCCTGATGATTTGTTTGATTTCAGCTTATTTAATCTGAGCAGCTCTTCTCCCTCCAAATCACTCAGCACCTCATTAGTAGTCCCATGTTACCACTGGGAGGTTATCCACTTAAAATATAAGTTTAGGGCATCTGCTATTCCATTGTCTGGATCTTTTAGTTCCCCTTTACTATATCTAAAGCACCTGACCTCCTCCTTGACTGTTCTTTTACTAATAAAATACTGAAAGAATCTCTTAGGGTCGTCTTTTGCCTTATTGCTATATTCCACTCCAACTGTCTTCTAGCCTCCCTGCTAACCTTCTCAATGGTTGCTTTCATGTTCTCATGCTATCTACGATTTACTTTCCAGTCATTAGTCTTATATGCATTATAAAGCAATTTTTTCCTTTGCAACTTCTTTTTTAAATCTTTATTAATCCACTGTGGATTTTTTTTTTTAATTTCTTATGAAAGGGTGATGCTTGTTATCTATTATTTTCTTATATACTTGTACCAATGCATTTTGTCTCCTGAGATATGGTGGGGCTATTACAGTCCCCCTAAACTAAATATGAGATACTACACTGTTAAATAAATCTTAAGTTAGATTCTTTTTGTTACAGTGGACCTGGTTGTCCTGCAGTTTTCCTCCCAAAGTTTGTGGTCATGTATAATAAGAAAAACAAAAGAATGTTTATGTGTGAAACTATTGCTTTGTGGAAAACATATTCACTGCTCAAAGAGTTAAATAACCAAGATATGCCATTTTACTGCCCTTAAGCTTCCACGTAGCACAACAAAAGGCAACTTTAAGTAGCATAGTTCATTAAGGCATTCATCAACATGTGAGGAGTAGAAAGAAAAACAGAATACAATATGAGGAAGGGTCATCAAGAGCCCCCTAAAAATCATAACACAACAAAATACAGATCCAACAAATGTATGAAAATAGGGTTTTACATTGAAGATCATCAAAGCATTAAATTACACCTAAAATATTTCGAAAAGGTTAGCAGTTTCTATCTCAGCGAAAAGCATTTTCTAAGTTTCTTGATTTATTTTCACCAAAGGTAGTCGACGCAGGGAAAGCAATCAGAAGCATTACAAATACTGTTTATTACAAGGCACAGAAAGTAAAATTGCAGGTCTCAAGTAAATTGTAGAGGAGAGCAAATTTTAAACACACTTTACAAAAAATTTTTTTATGAAATGTGACTGAATGTGATGAGTGATTTACCAAAAAAAATTCCATTAAATGATGCCTGACAGACATGAAGGAATGAAACGTAGAATACAGTTTCTGCAATTTTCAATCTATTGCTGTTCATGGAACTAGCCATCTGAAAGCAATTTTTTTATGACTGATATAAATGTACTTTCTCTAATAAATACATATAGTAACACTGCATTTGAATAAGTAGGTTTGGAAAAATAAATGAATGATAAATATATTGTATGGAATTGCTTAACTGGAAAGGGATTGCTTGAGGCAAAAACTCACACCAGGTTGGTCAGATACAGGGAACCGTTAAGTATCAGATGGGAAAAAGAGAAGAATATACAGGCTAGGGAATACATGGGGGTGGTATTTCTTACCATGTTAAATGGTGCCCACCCATGGATACCTACCCCTTAATGTGACAGTTTTACTAGGTAGGTACACAGAATAAGTATGTCTGGTACCACATTTGATAGTTGTGGTCTCTAGAGGGTGCTGTTGAGCCAAGCTCAAATGTTACCTGGGAGGCTAAATTAAGTAAAACGAAAATCACTGCACAACAAAGTTTTTGCTTTTTGAACACTGTTGGGTGTTTCGTGTAGATTTTTGGGTGCCGATCATGAATATCACATCAAAATTTACCCATCACGTACCATTTCAGTTTTGTCATGATTTTTTCTTCTATTTGTATCCAAACATTTTCACTCCCTTAAGTGACTTATCAACAACAATTTGTGCAGCCTGGGCATATCCAGGCATGGAATCAGGCCAGGTTGGAAGCTGTTCTATAGAAGTTGACATCCTGGGCCGGTCTGAACAAGCTTGACGCTGTCTCAGCCTGCTGTAAAGGTGGCTTTCATTTGCAGATCCTGCTCATTTGGTTTATATAGATAGTCAGTGTGTATGTAGAGTATTAGTATAGTAAAGTATAGTGTCTGTCGCAATATAACAGTAAGTAAGCTTGATGCTATAGACGTTTTGGTGTCAGGCGATATGTCTCGTCAATGTCGTAACAGCCGTGGTACATTCTGCTACATCTGTGGCGAATATACACATGCGCCTCAGAGACGTTGGATGACTGTTCTTGTGAAGAAAGCTTATCATTTGTATTCCGGCTGCAAAATTGGTGATCAAGACAAGGAATGGGCGCCTCACTTTGCTGTGTGACATGTGCTGTCAGTCTGAGAGCCTGGCTCAGAGGCACTCGAAAGACAATGCCATTTGCTGTTCCAATGATATGGCAAGAACAGAAAGATCATGTGATGGACTGTTACTTCTGTTTGACTAATGTGTCTGGTTTCTCTGCCAAAAACAAGAAGTCAATTGAATATCCTAATCTGCTGTCAGCAATGAGACCGGTGCCAAATGACTATAGAATATGGAACTGTTGCTGAAGCACGTTCAGTATAGTAGGTGCAACTGGAATATTTGTGGAGATCTTAAAGTCGTTGTTCTGTTACTAGGAATGCAGCTTGGCTATACAAAGTACTTTTGTTTCATCTGTGAATGGGACAAGTGTGCCAAAGAGTCACACTATTCTTGACAGAACTGGCCACTCCATTAAAAAGTTAGTTCCAGGAGAGAAAAATGTGGCACATGAATCGCTTGTCAACCCAGCAAAAATATTTTTGCCTCCTCTTCACATAAAACTGGGACTCATGAAGAATTTTGTGAAAGCACTGAACAAGGAAGGTGAAGGTTTTCATTTTTTAAGACAGATGTTCCCAAGAATAACTGACGCTAATATCAAAGAAGGTATTTTTGTTGGCCCCCAGATCAGACATGTTATGAGTGACAAGCGGTTTGAAGATCTGTTAGTTGGGTCAGAAAAAATTGCCTGGAAAGCATTCAAAGACATTGTTGACAATTTTCTGGGCAATTACAAAGCCCCAAACTACATTCAGCTGGTAGACAAACTTCTCAAAGCATACAAGACAATGAAGTGTAACATGTCACTCAAAATAAATTTCCTCCACTCACACTAGGACTTCTATCCCACAAATCTCGGTGCTGTAAGTGACGAACACAGTGAAAGGTTTCAGCAGGACATTGCTACGATGGAGAAACGATACCAGGGCACATGGAATCTGTCAATGCTTGCTGACTACTGTTGGACACTGCAACATGTTGCACCAGACATTGTATACAAAAGAAAATCAGGAGCAAAACATTTTTAATTCTGTTGAATTCAATAGCTTATGCGAAACATAAACGTGACTAAATACGTTATTGTCAGTAAACATATAAATGTCTGTTTCTCAGAGTTCCTACGTGATGCAGTAAAACCAAAACTACATTTGTGCAGTAGGCACCTGTCAGAATCAGCAAAAACTTTTCAGGAAGCAAGACTTTTCAAAAAAATTGTTGTGCAGTGAAGTCAGAATCAGAATATGCTCTATGGGCTAGGTGGTACATTAATGTGTACTTGGAATTTGTATGGATAGTATTGGTGCAACATACAAGGACAACACAGAAAACAAAATATAAAATTTTAAATGTGTCGCACACTTGCGCATGAGAGGCAGCAAAAAGGCCTGAATGAAAGTAATTCCACGCCAGACCAGGGGGTGGTGGGGCACACTGACTCTTTATCTCACTTCTCTGCAGACCAGTTATGAGAAATTCCGCCTGGCCCTGATGACGTCACTTCCGATTGCGGGTCTGAGAACACTACTTCCTGTACCAGCCCCATTGATGATGTTATTTCCTCTGTTGGCCTTTAAAGCCACCATCTTTTTGCTGTCAATTCAGTTCTGTTTTGGACTCCAATCTGTACACATCAGAAAAATTATCGAATTTTTGTCGATTTTGTGACAAATGATAACATATGATGCAAAATATAAAGAGTGTAATGTAACCAGGCACCAGCTGAGTCACCTCGTTTAACACTAGAATTACCAGAGCTTACTAAAAAACTCAAAAATCTGTCCAACCTGAAATCGCTTCTCACCTCTCCATCTCTGTCCTTTGTCCTGTAAATGTGTTGATAAGCAGCAAACAGCAACAACAACAACATTTATTTATATAGCACATTTTCATACAAACAGTAGCTCAAAGTGCTTTACATAATAAAGAATAGAAAAATAAAAGACACAATAAGAAAAACAAAATAAATCAACATTAATTAACATCGAATAAGTGTAAGGTCCAATGGCCAGGGGGGACAGAAAAAAACAAAAAAAAACTCCAGACGGCTGGAGAAAAAAATAAAATCTGTAGGGATTCCAGACAATGAGACCGCCCAGTCCCCTCTGGGCATTCTACCTAACATAAATGAAAAAACAGTCCTCTTTGGATTTAAGGATTCTCACGGAAGGACTTGATAGCAAGCAGCCTGCTATCACATCCCCCACCCCGCACAGTTTTCTCAGCTCAAGTCTGTTTACCTGCGTGTCAGTTGCTTAGAGTTGTATAGAGTGAGAAGTCAAACAAAATGACACCTTTTATAAATACTATATTGTTATTTGGAACACTTGCATTTCATGTGTGTTCCGTGTCTACAACGATGTAACACATCGTTAAAACAGAAACGTTTTTCAAGTTTTAGTAATAGTTGACAAAATGTAGACATGAAGTGTATAATGTGTAAAGCCTGAAGTCCAAATATCAACGAAAAAATTTCAGAAAAGGTACAAATATAACAGAACAAATGCTCTTTCATTCAAAAATATAACTGCAGAAAAAAAGCCATGTTAGCATGCGACATTGACACGCATTTACTACGACTGCCTCCATGGCGCAACGGTATCAGCTGCTGACTGGGAATCAGAAGGTCATGAGTTTGATCCTCCATGACTCTGTTTTGAGAAGTGAGCTGCTCTTATTCTTACTATTTTACAATAAAAACATACATTTGATTTCAGTCTGTAACAGCCGGTGTAATTTATGATACTTGTAAAGGTTAACTTTGTTTTTTTTATTCTGTTTCATTCTTTGCTGTTTTCACATAAAGACGCGCTATAGCTCTGCAGTCTACTTGAGACTGCATTTTTGTACCAATGCTTGCAAACTGAAGTGTCTGCTATTCACTTTTCGTGGCATTACATGTGTATTTTCTGAGCATGCCTGTGTCGGCAAATAACAACTAGATGTGGTTTTTAAGTAAGTAATATATAAATGTTAATGTTTTGGGCACATGCACCATCCTTTGTTACCTATTTACTTTTATTTATTTACTTACTTCCTACAGCATAAAGTCACGAGTGCAGAGCTTCCCATGTACGTATACAAAGTACAGCGATGGCAAAAGTGTGTTCTTGATCTGATGTAGAATCGTCGTCATGATTTGAGTTTACCTCTGTTATATATATCTGTGAACGCGGCTGAGAGAATAAAAAAAAAAGCTGACCTTAACAAGTATCATAAATTACACCAGCTGTTACAGACTGGAATCAAATGTATGTTTTTATTGTAAAATAGTAAGAATACGTGCAGCTCACTTTTGAAAAAGACTTGTCCGGGATCGAACCCGTGAAGCTTTGATTACCAGTCAACAGCTGATAACGTTGTGCCACCAAAGCGCTCGTAGCAAATACGGAAGGGCAGGGAGGAGTGACACTGACTCAGTTTACTTTCCTGGGGAAAGCGACTGTCTGGAACAGAAGCTTGTCGATGTTAAATCCTCCTTTTCTTTTTCCATTGCCTTTTCTAGTAAGATGTGACAACGAAGTTCCTCTGCAAGCTGAGTCATGAACACTCTTCTTTTCACAGTGGCCCCCATGCATGTCTTGCACAGTACATGTGCGTTAATCACCGCCAGCATGTTATAGCATACAGCAACTGGCCACCTGCATGTTCTTGCGTGCACTGAATAAGCTCCTGATCTGACTTTAAGTAACAGCGCCAGCATAAATTCACACCCGATCTGACGCTGTTCGTTTTCAAATAATATTGCATTAGTGCGATAATGTTTTCACACATATTGTCTCTTTCTTTCAGGTGTGTAATAGAAACCACAGCATAGAGAGAAGTGTGTACATTATTATAACAGGTACACATTGTTGTAAATGTATGAAGGATGATCCTTGCGTGTGTGTGAACTGTAAACATTTGAATCTGATGATTGCATATAGCACTGAACTTACTGCTCTGTACTATTCTTTTCTCTGCATGTCTTGGAGTACAAAAGAAACAGTATACAGCAACATGTGGGGACTGGCAAGATCGGGGAAAAAAAAAACTTGCAGTCACTAATTGCAAACAACAAGATGTTATGCAAATGAATATGAATAATATGAATAATGCTGCATCCATGCCACAAAGTTTTCTGAAATTTACTATACAGGTCATAAAATGAATTATTCCAAATATCATATATACCTATGTCTCTGTTTTTGTTTTGTTTTTTTGACATCATAGACCATAAGGTGCATAATAATTCAGTGTGAGCAGGAACACGCAATAAAACAATAAAAAAAAATCAAGTGATGGTGATATACGAAGACGGCAGATTTGCCAGTGTCTGTGTTGTCAGCTTTTATCACTCCAGATCAGAGAATATCCAGTTGTCTCAAAACACCACTCACATCTACAGTAATTCCCAGTTTCAAATAAAAACTAACAACGTCAGATCCCTAGGTGTGTTCGTAGTATGTATCGTGATTGTGATTTAGAAAGAATAAAAGTAAAAAAAAAACTGTAACTTTTACAAGTCCTATAAATGTACACCGTGTGTTACAGACGCACACCAAGTGTATGTGTGTACTGTCTAATATTAACAATAAGAGCAGCTCACTACTGAAAACGGCAAATATAGGAGTGAATCAAGATCGAACTGGGGATCTTACCACTACGCCCCAGAAGCTGTTGTCTTTTCCTTGAATCTTTTGTAAAAGTGTTTATTTGATCTTTGGACTTTAGGCTTCATACATTATATAGTTTATGCCTACAATTTGTCATTTACTACTAAAATATGAAAAACGTTTCTGTTTAAAAAATGTGTTTACACCGATTACTGTAGAAACGGAACACACATGAAATGCGTGTGTTCCAAATAACGATCTATTATTTCCACTCTAAAACTCCACTTCACTCCCGGTTATCAATTCAGTGAAGAGCGCACATTCTAAGTCGTGGGTACGTGTATGGGGATGGAATAGCCGGCTGCTTGCAGCTTGTCTTTATCTGCACATTTAGAGGACAAAAGACACTGGTGGAGAGGTGCAAACGGATTTAAGGTGGGCCGGATATACGAGTTTTTTCGTAGGCTCTGGTAATTCTAGTGTTAACAGTAACAGAAATATAGGCATGCAGCAGCAAAACAAGTGGCTTTGGTTAGCCTTGATTTGCAGACTGGTGTTGTAGCTCAAGGATGGGGTTCTCCATCCTTCTTTCTCACCAGTCAACATCTGAGGCCAGGCTCCCTTGTGGTGAGCCTTTTATATTGCTGCCACTGCAAGGGGCGGAGTCTTCTTTCACAGGTGTGGTTAGGCTTCTTCTTTTGCCAAACCTTTGGCAGTAAAGAGACAAAATAGTTATTGTCAGCTCCACCCTCTCATCCTGGGGTGGGACCGCTTACTTTGCCAGAGCCGGGAAGTTGCTCCCAGGCACACATACTGTACACAACATGAGATGAAATAAAATTTACAAAATCTAGGTAGTCAAGTGTGCAGGTTTACTTCTCACACCCAATTAGCTGGAAAAACTGCAAATGGAAAAAAATATTTAGGTGTTGTTTTAGCTTTCACTGCATTCTTTGGAGTAGGTGACATCCTGGGTCTACTGGATCAGCAATGATCTTCCTCACCCTGAACTCATATAGGACTTGAATGTGCGGCAAGTTAAAGCCTATAATCTTTTCACAGGTTCTGATGATGTAGTGCAGATTGGTCTTACTAATTGGTCAAACCAGGCAGTTAGAGATGAGGTCATAATGACATTTTGATTAACAGTCAGCAGTTCTTACCATTATGACACCAAAGTGGTCGTATTAAGAACGTGTCAATGCTGCACCCTAATGCGGGTTCTTTTTTCTACAGTTATATTCTTGAATAAAAGCACACTTGTTTTTGTTATACTTGTACCTTTTGTGAAATTTTTGTTTCTGTTTCTGTTTTAACGATGTGATTACATAGATTGTTGTAGACACGGAACACCCATGAAATGCATGTATTCCAAATACAACTCTAAGCAACTGACATGCGGTGGTGGGATGTGTTGGTGGGGGGATATGATAGCAGGCAATGCCTGCTGCTTGTGCTAATCGACATATTTGCAAGACAAAAGATGCTGACAGAGAGGTGCAAAGGGTTATTAAGGTGGGCTGCGTTTTTTTTGTAGGCTTTGGTAATTCTAGTGTTAAAGCCAGTAATTTAATTGTTTAATTGCATTACATGGATCAATATCTACACAGTACTTGGTCTGGTGAAATGCTACCTACAAGACAAAATGATTTAATAAAAAAATAAATAACTTCAGATTTTTTTTAATTAATTTAATTTTTCATTTGTACAAGAACATCATATATCGCTATAATTTAAAACAATGACACATTATACTACAATAATTTCCATTGAAAATAATTTCTTTGAAGCGTGAAGTCATAGCAAGCACAAAAGTTCAGTTTGTTGTTTAATATTGTTTAAGTGACACCAACTCAAATCAAATGTGTTTTTATTATAGTAATAATAATAATAACAATAATAATAATAATAATAGCAGCTCACTACTTAAAATGAGGAGAGCCCAGTGTCAAACCCACAACCTTTTGCTTACGTGGCAGCAGCTCTTAACTCTACACCAGCCAAGCAGACAATTGATTTTCTGTCAATTCATATTTCACCTTCAGTTTTTACTCATGAACAGCAATATATAAATTGAATAATTTTTGAGTTTTTTTGGTATATTCTTGAATAAAAGCACATTTTTTTGTTATACCTTTTTTGAAAGTATTTATTTGATATTTGGACTTCAGTCATCACATATTATACACTTATTAGTGTATTAGTAGAACATGAAAAAAGTTTCTCTTTTAGTTATATGTTCAACATTTCTTGCCTCGTATTTCCCTGTCATCCTACATTTACCCAGATTTTTGTAGACACAGAACACACATGAAATGCATGTGATCCAAATAACGATATCTTATTGACTCTATACAACTCCAGGCACCTCACACCCAGATAAAGTAACTTGAGCTGGGAGAACTTTAGCTAAGTTGGTGGGGAGGATAGGATAGCAGGCTGCTTGCTGCTTGTGCTGATCGACACATTAACAAAACAAAAGATGCTGATGAGGAGGTGCAAAGGAATTTAAGGTGGCCCAGGATTAAGACTATTTTCGTAGGCTTCAGGGATTCTAGTGGGCTGCTCAAGTCATTTTGAAGTCATCACATTCCATGTTTTCTGTTTACTTTATTAATATATAAAATAAAAAAGAGACTTGAAAACCCAAAGTGGCATTTTTTTTTCTTATAAATAACAGCCTCACTAAAGTGAACTACACCGTTCTTTCCTGGTCTGCAGAGACAGGATAATCCTGAAACAGAGATACACCTGCAATCCATTTTACAGCAGGGCTTCTTTTGATGCTCTAAAGTTTAAACTATCCAGGGGCTTGTCAGGAATGCTGATTGACATTTGAAAGGATGGAGGCGAGCTGCTGAGAAGAAGGAAGAAGGAAGTAAGTAACGGATAACAGGTTTTGTAAGTTAGAGATTCAAGATGGAGTCCTCCAGAGAAATCACAGCCAAACCGGCTGCCAATCAAAACTAATGATTAAAAGAGGTGACAAAACTCCTTCGGTTTGGCAGCCCATCAAGTATCATTTTTTTTTTTTTTTTCTTAAAAAAGAATTTAGAGGTTTTACATTGACACGGCACTCTGTTTATCTAGGCAGTGTGAGAAAAACAATTACAAGGTGAATAAAATGTTAGGCTATATAGTTTAAACTGCTGAACATAAATTGAGGAAGGCTGTGCTTGGACCCTGTGGCAGACAACCAGGGATCTTGCCCCACTAGGACACCTGGAACAGGGAAGGACCCTGAGAGGGGCAAGATATTCCCCTGAACACAAGAAGGCAGCCTCCCTGGATTTAATCAGGACTACGGATACGGAGCTGGGAAGCTCAGCCCTGTGGGGGTCTCTGACCGCCACCAGGGGGCTCCTGGATGGTTCCTGAGACAAAGACAACAACACCAGAAAGTGCTGCCGGAACAGGAACAATGTACGCCCGGAGTGCTTCCGGGTGCAAGGGCAGCACTTCCACCACACTAGAAGACTATTAACGGAGCACCTGGAGCACATCCGGGGTGGGATAAACTGAGCCGCCTCACTCCATTTGGAGATCCAGAGTCGGGTGGCAGTAGACGGAGCCTTAAGGAGAGGAGCAGAGATGGTTGAAGGAAGGAGGAAGAAAGGACAGAGCTGTATTGTGGTGATTTGGGCACTGTGTTTGTGCTGTGTGCGCAAAAGAAAAATAAACGGTGTGTGTTTTGGACATTTGGACACTGTTTTTCATTTTAGGTGACCTTTGCGCTGTTCTCAGCTGCTGTAAGTTGTTTCCGTAACGATGTTGTGATGTCATCTCCGATGGCAAAAGCATGGGCATCAACATCCAAATTTGTGAGCAAACCCTAAAAATTTCTTGAGCTATTATTTAATGTTTGTCACGCATGTGCACATGGGAGGCAGCTAAGAGGCTCAAAAAAAGGATAATTCCATACTGGACCAGGGAATGGCAGAGTGCACTGATCCTTTCTCTTTTTCCTCTCCTGACCAAACACAGGAAATTCCACCTGGGCTCAATTAGACCATTTCTGGTTATGGGCCCAATGACATCACTTCTGTTTCCGGGCCCAATGATATAATTTCCAGTTCCTATCCGGATTATATCACTTCCAGTTCCTGCTCGATTGCATCTCTTCCACTTCCTGCCCAGATGATGTCATTTCCCCTGTCCGGCTTTAGAACCATCATGTTTTTGTCTGCCTGCCAGTTCTGTTTTCGACTGATGTTTGTAAAGACCTGTGAACAAAATCTTCAATCTTTGAGAGCCTATTTCAAGTATATGGGTAGTTGCTCCCAAACCTTTTTGCTGCATGGCCCTTTCACGTGTGCTTTCTTCTCAGTTAAAGACTCCTTGCTACAAAACCCATGACTATGCCTGTTGATTAACATTTTAGCTCTGTCACTTTGGTTGATCTGATCTTTTGGATTCTGACTTGGGTATTACTTTAGATTTTGCTGTTCACTTCCATCTTTTAGTCAACTTCTCAACGAAACCGTGGAAACTTCTATGGGTGCAGTTGATCAAAAAATGTTATAAGAGCTCATAAACCCAGATTATGACATATTTAAAACTGAAACCAAGAAGCATTACTTTCATAAACAGTCATGAAGTCTTGAGTAAATTACATTATCACAGAGCTAATGCAGAAAGAAAAAATATATATATATATATATTGTGATAAAGGCGCTATATAGCGCCCGACCTGGCACAGACTACGCAGAGGCACCTGTTCACACTCAAAGGGCTTTTTATTTTTTCTTCAGCTGTGTGACATGCCTTTCTGGTGCCACACAACCCAAACACAGTCCAAAGCACCAAACCCAAACACAACCAAACACTTTCCTGCTCCACCACTCCTCCCAGGCAACCTCGTCCTTTTCCTCCCGATTCTGGCCTCGATTGCTGGGACGTAGGCCCTTTTATACCCCACCCGGAAGTGATCCAGGTGCCTGACCAGCTGGTCTTAATTGCACCTCCGGGTGGGGCTGATAAACCGTCCAGTGTGGTGGCTAGTTCTCTGTAGCACCCCCTAGCGGCCACCCCATCTCCCAACCGGGCTGCTGTGATGGACTCCATGTCCCATGGAACCACGGGGGAGATTGAGGAGGAATCCACTGCCAGGGAGATTGCCCCCAAGCGCCCCGGGGAAGGTATTGCAATGTCCATGATGGCTCCCCCAGGACGTATGCGGCAGAGGTGTCCCGGCAGGGCATGGGACCCGGCTGTCCGTCACATAGCCCCTCCCTCAGATGAGGCTTGTGGGGCTCATCGGCCTGCCCCGCGAGGGCCGGTCTTCTCCAGGACGGGGAGTCGGCATTCCTGGTTCCGCGGCTGCGCCCTGTCAAAACAGAATAAACAGGTCTGGGGGTGTTGCCCCGACGTCCCTCGGGACAAGCCCGCCAGACATGGCCACCGCGGCCACAGTTATAACACCGCTGACCCCCTCCAGTACAGCCCCTCTGCATGCGGAAGCAGGCAGGGAACACCTGCCCCTTCGCCCCCTCCGAGGAGGGCTTGTGACGGTTCCACCCCTCTGCAGTGCAGCCCTACTTCAGGTCCAAGCCGTCAGGCATACACTGCGCTATATAGGGGGTTTCCGGTTTCCTCTTCCGGTTCCCCCTTTTCCTCTGGGACGCACTGGCGGTCTGAGTACTGCCTGCGTCCCTTTAGACTACCGAAAGACTGGCGCTGGCGGTCGGGGCAGGGTTGTTTGGCAGCTGGTTTCAACCTGCTGCCTCCCAGCACACTCGTCCGCCTTGCTGTCAGTCATAACAGCAGCCTCTCGTGTGGTGGGCGGGTCCGCCTGACAGGCAGTACTAAGCAACACCGCTGCCGTCGCGTCCCGCCCCCTTTTCTCTGTGGTGCCGGCCTCACTTACCTGCACCGCTTCGTCCTGCCGGTGGGAGGCTGGCCCCCACCGTCACAAAGCCATTCACTCAGGGCTCCGCACGGGATACCGAGGTTCTTCTCCAGCCCCTCCTTCGCTTCCCGCAGGACCTGAAAAACTTGTAAAAGGGACTGTAGGGTGAGGACAACAGATTTCACCTGCCCTACAGCCCAGGGTATATTAATAATGTCGGCCGGCGGTGGATTTGGGCTCTCCATGTCGCCCTCCGCTGACCGTGTGCCAACAAGACCCTGTGGATCCCCCACGGGCCCCTTCGGGTAGTCTGGAGGAGAGGGAAGGGCGTCCGTCATCCCCGTCTGCCGATCCTCCTCGGCGGGTGATTGACACACGTCCCCCCCCGTTTACCTGCTTCTGGAAGCTGCTCCGGTTCTCCTTGCCGGGGCACCACACTGGGAAGCTCGTCCGGGCTTTCCTCCGCCAGCCACTGGCTCAGGCCGAAGGGAAGACACAGCTCCGCCTCGTTCTCTCCCAAGCTGGCTTCGCCGTCACGCCATGGACACTCGTCCCCCTGGCCGCACCGGGTGCTTCACCCCTCGGCGTCTAGGAGGTAGGATGACCCGCAGGCAGAAAAACATACCCGCAACCCGTCACCTACCTCCGGTTGCAACCCGTGCGGCGGACTAGTGTGGCGGCGTCTGCCAGTTGGCCTCTGTGTCCGCCCGGCTTTTTTCCTCCCCATTGCAAAATGTCTACAGCAGCTCCTTGGCGGCTTCGGTTGGTACTCCCGCGCTGGCAGGCGCGTGCCTGCTGCGCCCCTGCGCGTGCGCGCCGCGCCTTCCTGGTGCTGTACTGCGTGTGCTGGCTTGCGGTCCCTGCCGCATGTGCGCGCTTCAGTGCGCTGCGCTGTGCTGTGCTGTGCTGTGCTTTGCAGTCTTGACTGCTCGCCTGTAGCTGTGTCGGGAGCGCACTCTCCGACACTGCTGAGCCGAAAACCGTGCCCCGCGCTGTTGCACTTCGCTATGCCGGGTCAGCAAGAGATTTTCAAAGCAGGTTCTGACCCAAATGGACGGGCCGGGATCCGCACGACTACGCCAGTGTAAAAAAGGCGCTATATAGCAGACTACGCAGAGGCACGTGTTCACACTCAAAGAGCTTTTTATTTTTTCTTCAGCTGTGTGACATGCCTTCCCTGTGCCACACAACCCAAACACAGTCCAAAGCACCAAACCCAAACACAACCAATCACTTTCCTGCTCCACCACTCCTCCCAGGCAACCTCGTCCTCTTCCTCCCGATTCTGGCCTTGATTGCTGGGAGGCAGGCCCTTTTATACCCCACCCGGAAGTAATCCCGGTGCCTGACCAGCTGGTCTTAATTGCACCTCCGGGTGGGGCTGATAAACCGTCCAGTGTGGTGGCTGGTTCTCTGCAGCACCCCTTAGCGGCCACCCCATCTCCCAACCGGGCTGCTGTGGTGGACTCCATGTCCCATGGAGCCACGGGGAAGGTTGAGGAGGAATCCACTGCCAGGGAGATTGCCCCCAAGCGCCCCGGGGAAGGTATTGCAATGTCCATGATGGCTCCCCCGGGACGTATGCGGCAGAGGCGTCCCAGCCGGGCATGGGACCCGCTGTCCGTCACAATATATATATATATATATATATATATATATATATATATAGTATATATATATATATATATATATATATATATATATATATATATATATAGCTTGTGAAATAATAAGCCTCAACACAGGAAAAAGATTTGTTGCAACCACCCGTATAAATTCCCAGGCTGCAAAATGCTTCTTTGTTAAATAATACTGATGTGCATAGTTTGGAGTCCAACACTGAACTGAACTCCAAACACGGCGGCTTTAAAGGCCATGACCGGAAGTGGCATGGTGGAACTGAAAGTGACATTTCTTTGGGCGGCTGAACCAGAAGTGACGTTCTTCTGGGTGCTGGAACCAGAAGTAATTTCTTTACAGTTGAATCAGGCAGGTTTTTCTCATTTTTGGTCTGTATAGAGAACACAGAAAAGGGTTTAATGCACCCCCTGGCCTGGCATGGAATTATCTTCACTTGGTCCCTACAGCTCCCACCTACTTGTACATGTGTTTCAAGCTCTTTTCTCACTATTCAAACTGCTTCGGTGAGTGGGCAGCCACTTCAGCCACCACCACCGCCAATTACAGACAGGTGATGAATAGGGGGCTAAACTGACCAGACCATGGATGGCAATTTAGCCAGGATATCCAGATACACCTTTCTTTTCATGAAGGATGCCCAGGGTTCTTTCATGACCACAGAGAGTCAGGACCTCAGTTTTACATCTCATCCAAAGGATGGTGCCATATTTAAAACACAGTATCCCCATCACTGCATTGGGGCATTGGGATCCACACACACACCCTAGGTTAAGTGCCCCCGTTCGCCTCTCCAACACCTTTTCCAGCAGCACCCTAGGCTTTTCCTAGATGGTCTCCCATCCAAGTCTTGACTAGGCCCAAACCTGCTTGGCTTCAGGTTGTTGTCTTCTGAAGTGTATATAGTGTGGCTGTGCTTCAGAACAGGTCATCCTGTTAAAAAATATCTAAATGGCACTTTGGGACAAATTAGTAAACCAAAAGAGCCTCATGAACTCATTGGCTTCTTCCTCTTTGTGAATCGTCTCATGTTCTTCATACCATATATGATAGAGTGGATTCGGAATGTTTTTGGAACCTTTCATTTTTTTTCACATTTTGTTATATTGCAGCCCTGTGCTGAACTCATTAAAATTCAGTTTTTCACCACTTCAAGCATCACTCGGTACCCAAGAACAATAAAGATGAAGCAAGGTTTTAGACATTTTTAAAACCTTTTTAAAAAATAAATAACTGAAATGTCACATTGACACAAGTATTCAGACACTTTGCTCAGCAGTTTGTTGAAGCACCTCCATCAGCAAATATAGCCTGAAGTCTTCTTGGGCCATTCAAGAAAATTCAACATCACCGGGCCATTCAAGAACATTCTTAGGGTTGTCAGCCAGCCATGATTTTCTTGCCTCGGCTTTGTGCTTAGCGTCATTGTCCTTGTTGCAAAGTGAACCTTCGGCCCAGTCTGATTCCAGATCACACTGCAGCAGGTTTTAATAATAATAATACATTTAATTTATTTGTAGCCGCCTTTCTAAACATTCAAGGACACTGAACAATAGACAAAACACAGATAATAAACAAAAGTAAAATAGAAAAGTTAGAAAATCTCTAAGAAAATTTGAAGAAAACCAGGATTTGATTTCTGCTATACAATCAGTAAGTGAGGAGGGTGGAAAGGAAGCAGTAGGTTTGCTAGTGAGATAGAGCTGGGTGTCATCAGCATAACAGTGGAAGCTAATGTTATATTTACGAAAGATATTTCCAAGGGGTAGGAGGTAAATAATGAAAAGTAGGGGCCCCAGGAAAGTGCCCACCAGAAGTAACAGCGGTGGGTTGGGATGTGAAAGTTTTAAGCTGAACAAACGGAGTGCAGCCTGAGAGGTAGGATCTGAACCAATCTAGTGGAGTGTGGGTAATGCCAATCAAAGATTATCTATTGAGAAGAGTTGTGTGACAAATAGTGTCAAAGGCTGCACTCAGAGCAAGGAGGACGAGAATAGTGATTAAACCAGAATCAGCTGCCATAAGGAGGTCATTAGTAATTTTTATAAGTGCCGTTTCTGTATTGTGGAGGGGACAAAAACCAGACTGGAACTGTTCATACAGATTATTTTGAGATAAATGAGAATGAAGTTGAATAGCCACTATTTTTTCAAGAATTTTGGAAATGAAGGGTAGATTAGAAATAGGACGGAAATTATTGAAATTAGTCGGATCGGCACCTGGTTTTTTCAGTATTGGGGTTATTGCAGCAGTTTTAAAAGATGAAGGAACAGCACCAGTAGTGAGAAAAGAGTGAATTATAGCAGAAATAACAGGGACCAGAGAGGGGAGGCAGGCTTTGACTAGAACTGTAGGGAGGGGGTCCAGTTGACAGGTGGATGGCTTAGACTTACAGACAACATCTGAGATTTCTGAGAAAGTAGGGAGCTGAAAAGAGGAAAATGAGTGAGTTGATGGGTGAAATTCAAATGAAGTACTTTAGGAATCCATACAGAGAGACTGATGAATCTTCTGGGTTTTTTCATTAAAAAAGGACATAAGGGAATTGCAAAATTCAGTTGAGTAAAGGTGAGATAAGGATATCATAGAATTTTGCTCCTTTCAGCTTTCCCTCATTATTGTATAATCTCTCGGTTCCGGTTTCTCTAGAGTGGTGCCTGGTTTCCTCCAGACTTGACAAACTAAGACAAACAGTTTAATTTTTGTTTCATCAGACCAGGGAATCTTGTTTCTCACAGTTTAAGAGTCCTTTCGGTGCCTTTTTGCAAACTCCAAGCTGGCTTCCATGCGTCTTTTATTTAGGAGATGTGGCCACTCCATCATAAAGTCCAGATTGAAGAAGTGTTGCAGTGATGGCTGTTCTTCTGGAAGCTTCTCCTATCTTCACACCGGTTCTCTGGAGTTCAAAAGTGTGGCCATTGGGTTCTTGGTCACCTCTCTCTTGACTCTTTTCCCCCATGATTGCTCGGTTAGGCTGGGTGGCAAGCTGGGTGGCAAACCGACATACAATGGTGCAGAAATGTTTTGCAGCCTTCCCCAAATCTGTGCTTCAACACAATCCTGTCTCTGTGCTCTGCAGGCAATTCCATCGACTTCATGGTTTGGATTTTGGTCAACTGTGGGACCTTCTCTAGACAGGTGTGTGCCTTTCCTAACATCCATCCATCCATCGATTTTCCAACCCGCTAAAACCAACCACAGGGTCACGGGGTCAGCTGCAGCCAATCCCAGGGCACAAAGGCAGGAACCAGTCCTGGGCAGGGTGCCAACCCACCGTAGGACACACACAAACACACCCACCCACACACAACTAGCACACACTAGGGCCAATTTAGAATCACCAATCCACCTCTTATATCAGCAGGCAACTTCTTTGTGAAAAAGCAGGAAATGGCAGAAATAATCTACTGTAGTAAAAAATAATTTTTTTTTTGTCTAAAGTAACACAGATATTTATGACTTCAAGAAAATATCCATCCTGCTATATCCTAATTACAGGGTCATGGGGGTCTGCTGGAGCCAATCTCAGCTAACACAGGGCGCAAGGCAGGAAACAAACCCTGGGCAGGGCGCAAGCCCACCGCAGGGCACACACACCCACAAACCAAGCACACACTAGGGACAATTTAGGATCGCCAATGCACCTAACCTGCATGTCTTTGGACTGTGGGAGGAAACCCACGCAGACACGGGGAGAACATGCAAACTCTACGCAGGGAGGACCCGGGAAGCAAACCCGGGTCTCCTAACTGCGAGGCAGCAGCGCTACCACTGCGCCACTGTGCTGCCCGCCTTGCCTAACATTTCCAATCAAATTAATTTGAGAACAGGTGCACTCCAAACAAGGTGTAGAAACATCTCAGTGATGATGAAGAGAATGGGGTGTACCTGAGACAAATTTCAAGTGTCATAGCAAAGGGTCTGAACAGCCTTTGCGAAAAATTTCAAAAATTTTGCATTTCTGTTCTTTGTCATTTAGGGGTATTGAGTGTTGTTCGACATGGGAAAACGTAAATTAAAATGTTTTTAGAAAAATGTAATCAAAAGTGAAGGGATGTCTGAATACTTGTAGGTGGGGTTTCCACGTTCTTCTGGAATTAGTCTGGAATTTTTTAATGAGTACTGTTGTTTCCTCTCACATCCCAAAAATATTAGAGAAAAGTTGACTGATGACTCTAAGATGGCCCAGCATGAACTTGCCTGGCCATATGTTGGCACCTGAACCATACTTCTCGTCCTTATGCCCAATACTCTAATTTCCACAAATCTTAAACTTGAAATAAGAGGGTTCACTGAAAAGAGGGATATGTTTTTTCATATTCATGCTGGTATTGTGCAGGTGAATTTCCAGCGTCAGTGAGCAGAAGACAACAACTGCAATTGCAGTCATAAATCTGGGTCAATGATATTCAGTATTTCAGAATGAATCAATCAGCCTTTACTAGATACTTTGTGACAGGTTGTCTCCTGTGCGTTTCCAAGCATTCCGGGCTGTTTGTACTGTAAGCTTTGTTAGTTTACAGCAAGCCTTTCTAGAATATTCTCTGTTATAAAAGAAACTCCACATAGTCAGGCCACATCAAATAAAATCATCGTCGTTACCTGCTTTACTCCAAGTCTGGGCCATAGCAACTGGTCAGTGTCTCTCAAAAAATTCAGGTAACCATTAAGAACAATGAAGAAGAATTGTACAGTTGATGATTTGGATCATTTGACTGCATCCATTTTTTTACAAGATGTCTATCTCCTTGAGTGGCTCTTGAGTTGCCAAAAAAAGCCAATTTGTCTTAATAACATACAGTTAAAGGAAGTTTAAAATCCTGTCCCGATTTCATTAAATCAGTTTGTTAGCTTATGTCCAGGACTTGTTACCACTTAAGTGGTCTTGATGTGAAGGTGTTGTTCACAGTCATAAGAATATAAGAAATCTGACCAGCAAGATGAGACCATACAGACCTTCAAGCTTGTTTGTTTAGCTAATAGCTAAGCTTTCTGGCTCCAATCCTATGTGCACTAATTCCACCTCATTTCCACTCCTGTCCTTAAGAACGTGATTCAACATTTAATTGAGAGAGATTTGAGAGGAACCCATTCAGTCCGTCAAGCTCATTTGTTTTAAGATGTCCCAATATCTCATCCAGATCCTTATCAAGGTTATCAAGGTTTCTGCTTCAACTCCATGTGCTTTTAGTTTCCTTAAGGTTCTCACAGCTCCTTGCCTAAGAAAGTACTTCCTGGCTTCAGTCCTAAATAGTCTTCCCCTTAATTTCCACTGGTGTCCTCAAGTACGTAATTCACGTTTAAGCTGAAAGAATTCTTCTGGAGCTACTTTATCAATCAATACCTTGGAGGATTTTGAGTACCTGGATTAAGTCCCCTTACAGTCTCCTCTCCTTGAAACTAAAAAAGTTTAATTCTCTGAGTCCATCACAATATGACATATCCTTAAGTACTGGGATGCTCTTGGTTGTTCTCCTCAGAACAGCTTCAAATGCTGCTACAGTATGTCTTTCTTGCACTGTGGTGACCAGAACTGCACACAATACTACAGATGTGGCCCCTCCAGTGCATGATATAGTCTGAGCATAACATCCCTTGATTTATATTCAATCGTTTTTATGATATGACCTAACATTTTATTTGCCTTTCACTTCTGCACATAACCTAGACAATGAAGATGTTGTTTCAACATAAACCCCTAAATCAGAGGTTGCTTCGTGTTTGTCACTGTCACCCATCTTGCATTTATAATTAATGTTCCTTGTCCTCACGAGTAGAAATTTTGAACTTTTCTCTATTAAATTGCATTTTCCAGGTGTTTGCCCACTTCTGAAGCTGGTCCAAGTCTTTCTGAATTGTTTTTGCTGCCATTCCTCCAATTTTAGTGTCATTGTCAAATTTCACATGTTTACTAGTTATAAAGGAGTCAATGGCATCAGTATAAATCAGAAAATGTAACAGTCCAAGGACAGACCCCTGAGGGCTCCACTGATGACCTCAGTCCGATGTCTTCTTATCTGTTCTCTTTGTCTTCTGCCTCCTGTCTCAAAATGGCAGAGGACACAAAAAACAAAATGGCGGATGACAGATGTCCAAATAATTAACAAAATCTTATAGAATTATATTCTACGACCCCAAAAAATGAGTGTCAAGTCTCAAAAATCCCAGTAAAATGTAATAAATTGGAGGCAATTCATAAAAAGATATTTGGGTTTCTCCCTGTTGGTAATCTGAGACAAGGTATTTTTCAAATTTTGAAAGACACTTTCCCCAATTTTTGTGCCTAGCTTAGGACAAAGCTTTAGCTAGTAGTTGCAGAGGCTAACTAGGTTGGGGTGAGCTTCTCCATGGCTGGCAAATAAAAATCCTGGTCTGCTATTTGTGGCTCACACTCTTTAATTCATGTTTGTAGCTGTCAAAAATGACAGTGAGAAGAAATGAAGTGACAACTTGAAAATGTTTTTCTAATCCAGAAAAAGTCTGAACATTCAAAAAAAGATGAGATGGTGGTGCACATATCAATGCATCTGTACTTTGATCAAACAATAAAGACCTTTTTTAGAAATGTGACAAAATAAAAAATCTACAGTAGTACCTCGTACTTCAAACAATTCTAACTTTGAACGTTAAATTTTAGAGCAATTTGATCCGGAGGTCAAACGATGCTTTCATATTTGAACTTTTGCATACAGTGAAACAATGGTGAATAGGCGTTTACGCAGCAAGTGTACATGGCGCTTGTTGAGCGTCCAAGTCATTTTTCACTCTCACTGTGAAGGCATTTGTGGGGTGCCACGGATTCCTGCAGGGCATGCTGGGACTTGGTGTTTGGTGCAGCCCTATTAGGTTCCGTGAGGATTGCCGGGGGAGCTGCAGAGCCATTAAATGGATTTCTACCACACCTGGGAGTGATTCCAGGTAATCCTGATTAAACACCTGGAGCTCTCCCAGGTACTGAATAAAACAGCTGCCTCACTCAAGGAGCCAGAATCAGGAGATGGAGGACAAAGCTTGCTGGGAGAGGAGTGGAGGTGGCAGAGAAGGAGAGAAAGAGAGAAGGAAGAAGAAAGAAAGAAGAAGGGACCAAGCCTTATGGCTTGTGTGCTTGATGTACTGTGCTTTGTAATGGGGAGCAAGGGAAAAGCGCTGCCCCACTTAAATAAAAATGTGTGTTGCCCTGGACTTGTGTCTCTGTGCCTGTCTGTGTCTGGGTTTGGGGAGCTGTATGCCCCCTGGTATTCAACAATATATATAAATTTCTTCAAAGGTTGAAGAGGGTGTCAAGAGAAAGGTGCTGAAATTAAGGAACTGTGTTCTGTTTGGGTTAGAACAGAGGTAATTGTTGAAAAGTGGCACCCTAGCATGACAGTGATGAATAGGGACATTAACTTGTTCAATGACAATGTGATGACCTACTCTAGGAACATCTAGAAAAGTCACCAAAACCAGATTACATTGGAAACGTTCTTCTTCATAAAAAAGAGGGAAATCTGAACCAAAACCGTCAACCAGTGTAGAAGAGAAAAAATTTTATATTAGCATAAAATAGCAAATTAATGTAAAGAGCCATAAAAAGTAAGTTAAAAGCTTCTAAAACATTAGATTAAGCATAAATTAGAATGTTAGTTCAAGTAAATAGTTAACTAAAAAATCAGTCATATTGCATTATTTTTTAAGCTTGAAGCAGAATTGCTAGTGTGGGAAAAGAACAAAACAAGAACAAAAATGACGTGCAGAAACCATCTTAGAACAGGATAAGGTGTTCTGAACATCTGTGTTCAAGGCTGGGAAGCTAAGGAACGATACCACGGAGGAAAAAAATGGCTCTGGTAGGCACGTAAGAAACCAGCCGGATTGGTGAATCAGCAAAAAGGCAACAAAAGGCTTTTACTGTAAGCAAGGTAACAATGAAGTAAATGCATGAAAGAAACATTAGTAAATTCAGGCATTAGCAATAAACATGGAAGAATATATCAGAAATTAACTTTAGCTTAGAAATTAAGGCAAATCAGGCATGCCAAGCAAATGATTAAATAAAAGCACATAACATCCATCCATCCATTTTCTAACCCGCTGAATCCGAATACAGGGTCACGGGGGTCTGCTGGAGCCAATCCCAGCCAACACAGGGCACAAGGCAGGAACCAATCCTGGGCAGGGTGCCAACCCACCACAGGACACACACAAACACACCCACACACCAAGCACACACTAGGGCCAATTTAGAATCGCCAATCCACCTAACCTGCATGTCTTTGGATTGTGGGAGGAAACCGAGCGCCCGGATGAAACCCACGCAGACACGGGGAGAACATGCAAGCTCCACGCAGGGAGGACCCGGGAAGCGAACCCGGGTCTCCTAACTGCGAGGCAGCAGCGCTACCACTGCGCCACCGTGCCGCCCACTTTCCATTATTTCAAATGGGGAAAATTGATTTAAACTTTGAACAATTCACAGCTCCAACAGCCTCCTAAAATGAATTCAATTTGAAGTAAGAGGTACCACTATATACTTATTGTAATTTACTGTATGCCTCATTTTATTAGTGCCTTCAAATGCGTTCAAAAATTAAGTAAGATTACTCTGCGTAACGATCCTGCTAATGACTCTGACGACTCGGCCAATCATCTGAAACAGATAAAGCTCTGCTACCCGTGAATACTTTGCTCCATAGAACCATTAAGTTTATCCCCCTGAAAACATCAACAAAAGATAAGATGGGTTAATACATACGATTGTAAGATTAATAAAGTCAATTATAAAAGATAAGACTGATAAACAGACAACAAGGATACCTCAGTAGCAGATGGTCAATGTGGTTTTAGAAACGAGATAAGGCTAAACAGCAGTAGAGCGTTTTGACTGACTATCCAATCCTATTTGCCTTATTTTTCCAAAATAGCATCAACTGAAGTTTTGAAATCCCCTAATACACTACCTTCTACCATAAACTTCAAATTGTATTCAAATGTTTATGTGAAATCTACACCTAGCAAGTTCCCATGTGAGGGAGATTCAGTTTTAATCCACGTGCCTGTCGGTACACACATATACTGTTACTGGGTTTTTTAGGGATGGGCAGCATTCCTCTTGTGAGTTGTGGCCATGATATGCCGAGCCTTCAGACAATTTAAAAATTAGCATTTAGTCTAGCTATTTATAACTTATCACATTCAGTTAAATAGGCATAGGCATAAAAGTAACTAACTGTTATTTTAGCTCTCTAATGAGGGTGAATGTGGTGGCAGGTCAATGCCAGAAGGGCGTATGGTACCCCCTTCTGCGTCACCCCACTAACTTGAAGGCCTGTGAGTCAGATGGCTTCTTCCAGGCTTAATCTAGCCCTACCCGAGGCATATGTCTGATGCTGCTATATTCTCCACAAGCACACTTTCGAATTGAACTGGCAAGACGACAAAGCACGTGCGTGAAGCTGCTGTGGGAAGTAAAGAGCCCAGCATTAAGGTTAAGAGATTGGCAGCAGAGAGAATACGCATGCAGAGAAGGACAGTAGGTGAAAGTTCTCTTTGTAACTTACCTGCAGAGGGAAACAAGCAGCTGGCACAGTGTGGCTGCAAACACGTATGCATACACAAAGAAAGGTCAAAGTTTAAATAGTGACACTGCCCTTCATCAGAGGAAGACATGGGGTGCATGACTCAATGTCGTTTGTTATTGGGGGGATCCCAGAAGACATGAATAATGATGATAGCTGTGTAAAACTGAAATGCAGACTGCCAGGGGTCGTCTTTTGACAGGTCATCACTGACCGGACATTACTGCTATGTTGGTAGAGCAGAAAGAGGAGCATTTCAGTTTGTAAATATTAGCGAGGACAGTTTACTTCCTATTTGTGTATATTTTTGGGTGGAAGTACTTTGTGTTTGTGGGTACTTGTTTTTTCATTATTGTCTTTGTGCATAATATTTTCACTTTTAATTTTTGATTATTTTTCTGTCCGTCCTTTGTGAACTGTCTGTTGAAGAAGAAGGAGGAGGATTTTTATTGGATTGTTTCTCATCTCTTTTTTTTACTTTGGAGTCACTGTATTTATTGTATATGGTACCTGCACTTCTTTTTCTTGTTTTTGTTCATGTTCTTGCATGTTCTGTATACTGTATATAGATGCAAGACATTACTGGAAATAGTTATTGGCACCTCTGGAATGAATCAAAAATTTGAGTATTTTTTTTTTTTTTGGAATAGTCATCATCGTCTGTGTCTAAATTCTCCTATCTCTTGGTCATTCGGTTACGGATCCAAGTGCCTGGAGTCTGAATCTGAGCAATGGTACCATTGTAAAGAGGACCACAGGACTTCCGGCATGCAAGCTCGGTTCCTCATCATTGCAGAAAGCAGCTGTCTTAGGTGGGTTTATGTTGGTCTAAGTGCCTAATCAGGCTTATGCCTGTAAGTGTGTCATTTTACCTGCAGTAGGCTTATTCTCCTTGAGCTCTGCTACACTCTCCAATTACAGAACCCCACCCTTTAAGACAAGGGACACTTCCGACTCCCTCACTTTAGCTAATCCAGGTCACAACATCAAAGTAGTCAGCTTCTCCCTGCTCAGGCAGCACTCCTATCTAATATCCCAGTAGGGTAAGGGATTCTGTTCAGTCCTAGTCAGGATGCCAGCCTGTGTGTGCCGTCCATTACAGTAGATAGACTATTACTTGTATAGTGCCTTTCACATCTATCTATCTATCTATCTATCTATCTATCTATCTATCTATCTATCTATCTATCTATCTATCTATCTATCTATCTATCTATCTATCTATTGTAGATGCCACATGGGCTCGATGGACATCCCGGCCAGGAAAGGAAGCAGCCCTGGAAGGAACAGTCCCTATAGAGACAGAGAGATCACTAGGGAACTGTTATTCCCCAAGCACACTAGATGGCAGCAGTCCCGGATATCCCCACCCAGTGGGAAGCCAGCAGGGCATGCCGGGAAATGTAGTCTGGCAGGGCAGCCATGCTGGGGTCACGGTGTGCTGTAAGAGGGCATTCCAGGGAAACAAGCTCCCTACTCAAATAATGGACTTCCGTGTAACCTGGAAGTACTTCCATCGGGCAATCGCCCTGGCACCGGAAGTACTCCTGGGTTTGTAATAAAAGTTGTCTTGACTTGTATTGTCTCTGTACAATAAAATGAAATATAATTTGGAGCAAGCCTATTGATACTTTAGACAAAGGTATATAAGTGTAGATATAAACTGCAAGAAGCACAGATTTAAAAGTAAACATAAAACTTGGAGAAACACAGTTTCTGTTAACAGTTCCAAATAAGCAAAGAGTAAAAGTAAAGGTAAATATGTAAGCATAAATAGATAAATAATAAATGACGTCACAAATAAGTGAAGTCCCAGTGAGCATTACAGTCAATGTAATGGTTATGAGCTCCACATGGGTCATGTATAAGTGTGTGACTATCTGTGGTTGATGCAGAAGTTCAGTTCTGTTCAATCAGTGGTGGTCTGTTGTAGGAAGGGGCAGTGATCGCTGTGAATTTAATTGGCTGATTGCTTTGGGATAAAAGCTGTTCTTTAGCCTGGCAGTGTGGGCATTCAGGGCTCTGAAGTGCCTGCCAGAGGGCAGAGGAATAAAAACACAATGGCTGGAGTGGGTTGGATCTCTATAAATGTTTTTTTTTTTTTTATTTTTGCTGCAGCAGGTAGTGAAGATATCGTCAGTTTATCCTGGGCCCCCAGATGTGAACTTTGGCTATATCCACACTAATATGTTTTCATTTAAAAATACAACCATTAGTCTTCATTTTTCCTTTCAGCCACACTATCCCTACATTTTTTACCCTTAGAAAACACGTTCTAGAGCTGTAAGCACATGATGGCTTTGTGTTCCACTGTGAATGAGTGAATATAAAGAGTTTTGAAAACACAGATTCTGAACGCGCTCTGATTGGTTCATGCCTGTTACGCAGCCCTTCCCTGACTTCATCCTGCTCATTACAACATCTCATTGCCTGACTGCACACCCTTTACAGAAGAAAATTACTGCATTCTAACATAGTGAACACAGAGAGGTTGCTTTCCAAAGTGCTTGTTCTGCTGTTTACCTGTATGCATCTGAAATGCGTTTTGTGCAGTTTGAATGCTGCATTCATATGCAGATGACAAATAATTTACTAGTCAATACAGCTTTATGATAACTCTTCTGGCTGATGTCATTATCAACCCTTGAAGGATTTTTCTGATGATCCATGCATTCTCAGTGTAGAAGAACAGCTGTGTCATTTACTTTTTCGGTTGTTTACTTTTTTAATCGATATGAAAATGATAGGGTGGGTGGAGATTTCTTTCATTTAAAAATCCTGCACAAAGGAAAAGTTAGGACACCAATCAGGTTGTCCCTTTTAATACCTAATCTACACAACAAAATCACACTTCTTTGGTGATGAAGAAAATAGCCTCTCAGGCACAGCAATAAATTACCTTGGCCGTCGAAATAAGGATCATTCACTGGAAATCCATCCAGTGGGTCGCACTTAGCACAATTGATGGCTCCTTCCAGTCAGCCAAGCTTCTTAACTGGAAGGGGTGCGGCTAAGTACCCTCATTGGGTGGTTTCTTGGTGCTACAGGGCGAGAAGGAGAAAAGAATGTTAGCAACAGTGCCCCACTTTTAATCCCGGTGGGTGAAATCATATGAGCTAGTTGAACAGTTTGAATGCTGCATACGTATACAAATGGCAAATAATTTACCAGTGCTTTGCGATAAATCCTGTGGCCAGTGGCATTACTATCCCTTCAAGGATTTATCCGATGATACATGCATGCCCAGTGTAGGAGAACAGCTGCGTGATTTGCATTTTCGGTCATTTAAAATATTTTTTTAATCGATGTGGAAAAGGTTGTGTGGATGGAGATCATTGCAGATATTAAAAGGCAACACATATAACTGAGTTCTTTTGGGATGAACAGTTGTAAAAGATCTACTTGGTTTGAAACTTACACCTGAAAAAGTAATAAGGGGTTTGCAAAATCATTTTTGTCTAAAAAATTCATGTTAAATTATTCTTCACGATCACATTTTTCACAGTTTTCACATTTTACGAGGACTGATTCCTTTATGAACATTTCCAAGGCTACAACTGTCAGAACGGTTGGAATTTTTTTCCTGCTTTTATATCTTTATCACTAATCTGAATGAGGGGGTACCCCAAAAATTCCAGAAAATGTAAAATAAAAAACTTTTATTATAAAACTTACAGCAATTCCCTTTTCGTCACCTTCAAAATACTCTCCTTGAGATGGGATACTCAAACACAGACATTCTGAGGTGACAATAGGAAAGGTTTAGGAAAAAACATTAGAAGAATTGACCCACCTAAAACTTGACACATGGCAAAGCATGTCAACACACTGAGTTGTCAGTGAAAGAGTTTTGACCAAAAACAATGTGGTTGTTGCTTTGCACCCCCTGTAGTAGCCCAATCTCATGCCCTGTGACATCTTTTTGTTTCTGAAATCTAAATTGAGAATGAAGAGAAGAAGAATTGCTACCATGGACGAAATCCAGGTAAATACACAGGAGGGTCCAGACATGGTAACAAAATATGAGTACAGGAGTGGGAGAGATGCTGGGAATGAGTGTATTGTGTCTCAAGGAGAACATTTTGAAGGTGACTAAAAGGATGTTGGTGTAGGTTTTATGTTACATTTGTTTTTCTGTTAACAATTCTGGGAAGTTTTTGTACCCCCCCCCATATATATTTTCATTGCTGTGGTCATGGTGATTTGTGTTGCAATAAAATCATTGTTTGGACAATCCTACCTGTATTTTGGACACTAACAATGATTCACTGGTCCTTGGTCCCAACTACTAGATCAGTGGTCTCCAACTCCAGTCCTGGAGGGCTGAAGTGGCTGCTGGTTTTTATTCTGGCCCTTTTCTTTATTAGTGACCAGTTATTGCTGCTAATTAACTTCTTAATTTTAATTGACTTGCTCTTGAAGACTCAGACCACTTAATTGTTTCTTTTTGCTTAATTATCAGCCAAACAATAATGAAATATAAAATGAACCAAAACATGACCAGTAAACTGTGTCAATCATACAATATCTGAAAATAAAGAAGCTGAAGTTCTCAGGAATGCTGATCTGCTAAGATCCCCAAAACATTTTAACAGAACTCTTAGAAAAGAGAAAAATCAAACAGTTTTGGAAATGTATGCTATTGCACAATGAGAGCGGCAAAGGCCATGGAATTAAAGAACGAGTTTAATTAACAACAAGACTTGACTCCTAATTAACACTAGAATCCCTGAAGCCTACGAAAAATCTTGTAATCCCAGCCCACCCTTCGCACCTCCTCATCCTCATTGTGTTATAAATGTGTCAGTCAGCACAAGCAGCAAGCAGCCTGCTATTCCATCCTCCCCACTGCCAGAGCTCAACTCAGGGGAAAAAAGTTCTTCCAGCTTCTTTATCTGCATGTGAGTTCCTTGAGTTGTATAGTGTATGTTACCGACCTCAGGCCTAGGGGAACCTGGGCCAGGTACAAGCCACTGTTGCTACAGGGTGTAGCCACAGCGATATGGTGTAAAGCTTAAAAGAAACAGACAGCAGTCCCGAGTCTCAGACCATCCTTCTGTTTCTCCCTTTCCCAGAAATATATATATACTTCAATTTCTGCATAGATCAACATGGCAATCAGTGAAAACAATGGTGCAAGCCAATTTCCTCTGCATAACAAATAGTGTAAACACATTTACTTTGAGTCCTTGATTAAAAACCAACTTTCCAAGGAAGCAGACAGTTCTGTATCCCCACATTGTATGTAGATGAGATTCTAAGTCAAAGCAGTCTGACTATTCAAAGCAGGTGACTCTTTAGCAAGACAGGTAAATATTTATGTCCTGTAGATAGCCATCAGCAATAACCTGTAGCAGAATTTTCTAGAAATTCTGCCTTTTCTAAGTAACACACCGAAATGTTATTTTCTTTATAATGCTGAGTTGTAGCCCATTACACTCTCCCTACTTTTTTGAGATGGCTCCTGACATCTTGCTCTAAAGGCTCAGCCTTTGGTTCAGTGTCTATTGTGTCTCAACTAGTGGTCTTAGATAATAATCAAATCCTGGGTATGCTGGATACACTATTGTGTGGCTTGGCAACAGATACATAGGATTCTGTATAACTGCATGGACACCAGGATTCCAAGGCTGGTATGATGGCTGCCCCAGTCTGTGGTATGTGAATACTTCTCTGGGTCTGACAGTGCGAGCCGATCTTCTTAAAGTGTCCCCTTCTCTGTCACTCTGGTGTTCTGTTGCTAGGTCTTCTTGACCATTTGTGGGTTCCACTACTTCATCAATGTTCTCCACCTGGGGTTCAGCAACACTGCTCTCCATTTCCAGTCCTTGTTCCCTTGATGTTCCTTGCAAAGGATTTCTGTCAGGTTGTCGTGGTTCTCGTGGTTCAGGGTAGAACTCTCGGGCCTTGGCTCTGAGCCTGGAGCGTGACTCAGATTCTATTACCTCAGATCTGACATGTGCTGGAAAGCATGGCAAGCAACGGGAGCCTTATGAGGTTTCTGCTTCCTCATCGGAGTGATCAGACGCTGAGTCTGGTGTCTCACTCTTTGTTCTTGCCGGTCTTTGCATTTTCCTTTTCACTGTGTTTGATTTAGTGTCTTTTCAAAAGGTAAGTCATTGACAGGCAGCAGGAGGTTGCGGTGTAGTATCCGGGTGCTCTGCTACCAACTTCTGGCTGTACCTTATACACTGGGCTGTCTTTAATTCTCTCCACAATACGACATACCTCTTTTTCCCAGTAGTCACGGAGTTTTCCTGAGCCTCCTCTCTCAGATAGGTTTCTGACTAAGACTCTGTCACCTGGTTGAAGAATAGCGCCCCTCACTGTACGGTCATAATACTGCTTACCCTTGGCCGATGCTTTCCGACTGTTATCTGCAGCAATCTGGTAAGCTTCTTTCATCTGGGTTGCCCATTTTTGCACAAAGTCCTGGCTGTCTGTTTCCTCATTGTCAGTTGTAAGATTAAACAACAAATCGATAGGTAATCTTGGAGCTCTGCCATACAAGAGGAAAAATGGTGAATAGCCAGTTGATTCGTGTCTTGTACAATTATATGCATGCACAATTTGTGGTAGGTAATCTTTCCACTTTGACTTTTCTCTTCTTCCAAGGTTCGAGCATCTGAAGCAGAGTTCGATTGAATCGTTCTACTGGATTCCCCTGTGGATGGTAGGGAGTGGTGCGGGAGTGAGCTATTCCAGATAGTTGTTGGAGCCTCTGAAATAAGTTATTTTCAAACTCACGCCCCTGGTCATGGTGCAGCTTTGCAGGGTAGCCAAACGGGGATAAAGTCTTGGAAAATCTTCTCAGCTGCGGTTTTTCCAGATTTGTTTTGGTGGCATATGCTTGTGCAAAGCGAGTGAAGTGATCCATGAGAACCAGAACATAGTCATAACCTCCTTTACTTGGCTCAAGACGGAGAAAATCTACAGAGAGCAGTTCAAAAGGTTCGCTTGTAGTAATAGAGCCCATAGGTGCTCTGTCTTGGTTACTAGGGTGCTTCTGTTTGATGCAGGCATTGTCGAATTACATAATCTTCAATCTCTCGCTGCATGTAAGGCCAATAAAATCTTTCTCTGGCTAGATGAATCACCTTGTCAGATCCGATATGTCCCATATCATCATGGAGGCTTTTAAGGACAACTGGTTTCAGCTTATGTGGCAAAACAAGTTGCTTTCTTTTCCTACTTGCCTGTACAGTACTCCCTTGTAAATGGTGAGTTTGTTCCATTCATGTATCAGTCTCTTTGTTTCAATTCCCATTTGTTCCTTGTCCTTCTTATTTGGACCCCATCCTCTGCTTTTGAGGTTAATGATTTCACTGATGGTAGCATCTTCTTGCTGTGCGACCCTAATATCATTTAGTGTGACTGTATCAGCACTTTCTGGCAACACACCGTCATCCACTGAGGTGAACTGTAGAGCAGCCACCCATGGCACTTCTTTATCTTTAGCTGCTTTGTCCCCCTGCCAGACAGCTGAGACGACTTCTGGAGATATTGTTTCATTATACTCAGTGATAGTGGCCTGTAAGTTCACAGGGAAGCGGGACAGCGTATCTGCATCTGTATTTGCTTTCCCAGGGCGGTATTTGATGTCAAAGTTAAAGTCTGCTAATTCTCCAACCCAGCGATGACCCACTGCATTCAGTTTTGCTGTACTCAGAGCATATGTCAGAGGGTTATTGTCAGTATATACAGTGAAGGTGGGTGCATAATATAGATAGTCTCTAAATTTTTCACAGATTGCCCACTTCAGGGCCAAAATTCTAACTTGCCAGAGTGGAGATGGTAATTTCTCTCAGCTGGGGTTAGTGTTCTTGATCCGTAGCCAATTACACGTAGTTTACCCTCCTGCTGTTGGTAAAGTACTGCTCCTAGTCCTTCGTTTGATGCATCAGTGTGCAAAACAAAGGGCAATTCAAAATTTGGAAAAGCAAGTATGGGTGGATTGGTGAGTATATCCACAAATTTAGAAATGACTGTACGATGTTCATTAGTCCATTGAACTGGTGTCCTTGAAGGTAGCTGTACATTGGATTTTATCCTCCCTCTTGCTGTAGTCGCCAGGCTGGATTTTCCAGTATTTCCAATAGTACCATTTAAAAGTTCAAACAAAGGTTTTGCCAACCTGGAAAAGTCCTGTATGAAGGAGCGGTAATAACTAAGGAAGCCCAGCAAGGATCTGACTTCTCCAACTGTTGTGGGTTCCTTTTCCATTAACTGTCGGACTGCTTCCAAATCCTTAGGGTCAATCTGCACCCCCTCTTCAGACACTAGACGACCTATGTACCGGATTTGTAGTCGGAATAACTCACATTTCTCTGGTCGTAATTTTATTCCGTGTTCTCTCATTCGAGACAGTACCCGTCTCAAGTCTTCCACATGGTCATGAAATGTTTTTGAAAAGCAAAGTACATCATCCAAATATGGGGTGCAACATTCATCTCTCAATTGTTCCAGTACCCCTTCCATGCATCTTTGAAATGCTGCAGGAGCGTTGCTCAAGCCAAAAGGAATGCGTACCCACTCATATAGTCCCCAAGGGGTACTAAAAGCAGTGATAGATCTTGAGTCCTCATCCATGAAACCTTGATGATATGCACTTCCTTGATCCAGGATTGAAAACCATGAGTAGCCCCCAAGATTATCCAGTAGGTCTTGAATGCGTGGCAGGGGGTGTCTGTCAGGGATGGTTTTACGGTTTAGCTCTCTAAAGTCCACACAAAGACGCAAACTTAAGTCCTTTTTCCTGACACAGACAACTGGAGAAGAGTAAGCTGAAGTGGACTCTTATCCAACCATGGTCCAAAAGGTTCTGGATGTATTCCTTCACCTCTTGGTATAAGGGCTTTGGAATAGCATTGTACCTTTTCTGCACAGGAGTATCATCCTTCAAGTGGATTTTTAGCTTCAAATCTGGAATGCAACCAATTTCACCATCTTCCCGTGAAAATACATCTGATTCTTCATATAACATGCGCTTAACTACCTCTTGTTCTTCCTCTTTTAAGTGGGACAAATCTACTGGGGGGTTCCATTTCTCTCTAGCAGTAACCTTGTATTTGTTGCTTTCCTGTTTAACTCTACTGTACTCTGTGTGTGCAGCATTGACTTGGCCATCAATTGGCTGACTGAGTATTACTGGGTCAGATGGTGGGGGAAGGACTGGCCAGATATCAATAATTTCTTCTAGAGTGCCTAATATTGTTCCACTAGGAAGGTAGATATCATGTAAGGTGTAATTTTGAAGAGGTATGGTAATTAGTTTTGAAGTACCAGTTGGGCTGTCAACAATGGCAGGGAGTAGTTCAATGCCCTCTGGGCAATGACTCTCTGCTAGTGGCTCAAAAGTCATTGTGCCTCCTCTAGGCAAAGCCCTAATTTTACATTTCACTTGACATATCTGACATGCTGGGATAACAAGCCCCTTTTTCCCCATCCTTACTGTAATACCTGGTGATATTGCTTCCCAGGTTTTACTCCTACTGCAGAAATGATATTATCTGCTGTGTCACCTTTCACGTTTAATGCCTCACTCAGCAGCGCTAAGAATGGTGGTATCGGTCTGGTCACAGTTCTCTCTGATCAGTTCCTCTATAACATTGAAGCCTAACAGCGGACAGTTAACATGACTTTGACTTACTAACAAAGGAACATCAATGGCTACCTGCCCATGTCTGGAGCTCAGTATCTGAAGTGTCACCTCAATCCACCCTTCAAATGGAATCTCAGTGCCATTTGCTGCAGTAATACAGAGTGCACTTCCTGTTAATAAACTCTCAAGTGACTGAATCTTAACATCAGGCAATGTCTTCCTTACCCACTCTCTCCCACTATGCTAACCTGTGCTCCTGTGTCTAACAGCATTTGTGTTTGAATTCCATTGATTACACACGTGACCATGCAGCGACTCCCAATTAGTTGGGCAGCACGTTCGCTTTAGGGGCAGTAGATACGTGTTTTGCATTGTGGGAACCTCAGTCTGGGGGGACCTGTTACTCCTGTTGGTCACTGGTTGTTCCCTCTCCAGTGACCTTCCCCAGTTTTCCGATTCCCATCTTTTAGTACAGCCAACAGCTCTGTGTCCCATCAAACCACAGCGAAAGCAGTGAGTACACCGTTCTTTTCTCTGCTGGGCACATTCTTGACATCTTCTTTTAGGACTATCTCTTGAGACCTGAGTGTTCAATTGTGGCAGTGCACGGACATCTGTCCGAGTACTGTTACCAGTATGCTTTGTGATCTTTTCAATATTTTCTTTTAACATAGACACTTGAGCTGTCAGCTGTTCGATGGTAGTATTATGAGCTTGATGTGCATAGAGAACTTTCAAATTATCACTTTCATTATGGTTCACAATCTTGTCAAATTGTTTTGCTAGTTCGGACACTCGAGCAGTTAAGTGCTTTATAGCTGCACTGTCAACTTGCATTCTATTGTTTGCTTGACTCAGTTCAGTCTGATCAGCCTGTGAACTGTCCTTTTGTTGTACTGAATTTACAGAGACAGACCTATGTTCACTCGGAGTGTGAAGACGCTTTATTCTCTCTGCTTCCTCCCTGGTAGATTTAGTTATCTTCTCTAGAATTATATCATCAGTCACCTTCAAGTCAGTAAGAAATGGTTTTATGTCTTGTCTGATGTTATTATTTTTCATTGAACCCTTGATAAAGGGTATGAAGAAATATGCCCTGAACTAATTTTCTGTCATAACTGAATTCAGCTCCGTGCTGTTCTGATGCCTGCAGCACACGTTGTCGAAGATCTATTATCCTATATACAAAATGTTCGGGTGTTTCCCTATCTTGTTGCTTTGTATTGTTTAGTTCCTGAAACAGTTCTGTGCTGCTTTTATCCCTAATGTGTAGCCTAAGAAATCGTTTGAGTTCTTCTAATGTGAGATCATCTCTACTCAAGAGAAAATTTTTGAAGATGCCTGGTTTAACAACTTTTAGTACAGACTTAACAATTTCAGACTCAGTAAATCCCTCATGTAGCCCTACATCTATTTGTTTGCAAAGGTTACTGTATGAAATTTCAGAACCCCCATCATAGATTTGCCCACCATGGACTTTGAACTCCCTACGAGGCAGAAAAGCAGTAACATCAGTGAGTCTTACCACTTGATCTGACGCCATATAAGGAAAGCATCCTTTCTCCAAGTCCCCAGAGTTCCTTCCATTTTCCAGGTTTGTGCCAAGATGTTGAGCTTGGCTCGACTGATATCTTGATCCAGTCCTGTTGTGATAACACCTGTACAATCCTTACTCTCACAGGGTTGAAATCCTTTCTGGTTAGGAGTTGTGAAATCATATCTTGGAGGTGAAGTAGGTGTGACATGCCTTCGTCCTCCGAATTTCTCAACTTTTCACTCTTAACATAATCAAAAAGGAAATAATAAAGTTCTTGTTCACCTAGTTGTGAGAGTTCTACAGTTTCATCGCCTTCTTCATCTCCTATACTTGCAGCCAGAATGCGGAGTTGATTGTAATCCAGCAATATTAATTTCTTATGGATATCCCAGATCAGCATCTTGCGTGGTCCAGATGTTGCCATCTTCCTTCCGTACCTGAAGCTAGGCTCTCTGGATGACACACTCAAAGGGTCCTTCCTGAAGCTTCACAACAGGAATTCCCAGGTATTGATGACTGTCTCCACGGCAGGATGCATATCCCGGACGAGCCCCCAATTGTTACCGACCTCAGGCCTAGGGGAACCTGGGCCAGGTACAAGCCACTGTTGCTACAGGGTGTAGCCACAGCGATATGGTGTAAAGCTTAAAAGAAACAGACAGCAGTCCCGAGTCTCAGACCATCCTTCTGTTTCTCCCTTTCCCAGAAATATATATATACTTCAATTTCTGCATAGATCAACATGGCAATCAGTGAAAACAATGGTGCAAGCCAATTTCCTCTGCATAACAAATAGTGTAAACACATTTACTTTGAGTCCTTGATTAAAAACCAACTTTCCAAGGAAGCAGACAGTTCTGTATCTCCACATTGTATGTAGATGAGATTCTAAGTCAAAGCAGGTGACTCTTTAGCAAGACAGGTAAATATTTATGTCCTGTAGATAGCCATCAGCAATAACCTGTAGCAGAATTTTCTAGAAATTCTGCCTTTTCTAAGTAACACACCGAAATGTTATTTTCTTTATAATGCTGAGTTGTAGCCCATTACATGTACATAATATATCGTTATTTGGAATAAATTAATTTCATGTGTGTTCCATGTCTACAAAGATCTGGGTAAGTGTAGAATGAAAGGAAATCCTAAACACATACCTAAAGCACAAACTTTTTCCATATTATATTAATAATGACGTGATGTTTATAATGTGTGAAGGCTTCAATCTAAATATCAAATAAACACGTGTGATTTATTCAGGAATATAACCAAAGAAAAAAAACATTTGATTTACATATTGTTGTCAATGAATTAAAATCCAAAGCTTAATTTTCAATTGACACGAAGCTGATACGTATTCTTGAATGGCACAGAGGTAAGAACTGCTGCCTTATAACCCAAAGGGTACCGGGTTTCAGCTCGGCGCTCTGAGTTTTGAGCTGTTGCTATTATTATTAGTATAATATAATAAAAACATACATTTGATTTGAGTCTCTAACACCTGGTGTAAATTTTGGCTACTTGTAAAAGTTAGCACTTGTTTTTTATTATTCAGTTTTATTCTCTCAGTGATGTTCACGTGGTACAATGGACTTGCCTCTCCCTCTCTGAGTTGATGGCGTTTATCTCCATTCTTTTCACAAGAGCAGTGATGACCACAGTTGGTACTGTGATTTATTTAGCTCAGAACTATTTCTTGTACCAGCAATCAAAGATACGAGGTCCCATGACCGCTATCATACCGGACAAAGGCAGAACCATAACAACAGACAGCTTCTGCGCCGCAGATTATTCAGTACACAAGCAATTTGCCACGCTAGTTTTTAGATCTGACGGTGTCATGATGACGGTGTATGTGCCCAAAAAGAAGAATTCTTTGATTTCAGTCTGTAACAGCTGGTGTACAGTTTTTTAGCTTATTAGTAGTAAAAAACTGGTCACCAATTAAGAAAATCAGGAGTAGTCTCTCCTAGACTTTCTCATATACTCAGACTTGGGGATGGATAATTGAGGAGTAAACCGGAAGACAATGATTATATTTTTATATTATGTACATTAAAGAACTATCAAAAACCAATCAAATCAAATTAATAATATATTGAACAATTATTATAACAGAAAGTTTGTGGCAGGCGGCTGGTGTCCTTACCCAGCCGGGACGCCCCTGCACACTATATTCAGGGGGAGCAACCATGGACATTGCAATACCTCCCCCTGGATGCTAGATGGCCACCCCCTGGGCTGGAGTAGTGCCTTGGGCACCCGCAGGGCACCCTGGGAGTTGGAGTTGGATGCAGCCCTGTTGGGTCTCGCAGGCACCGCAAGGGGGTGCTGTGTTTGGGACTCTTGAGCCCATAGGGGCAACATATTCATCACACACAGAAGTGCAACCAGAACTCGGGAATCAAGCACCTGTAGCAATTCTGGGTGAACTATAAAGGAGCCAGCAACCACCACTCAGTGGCCAGAGTTGGTTGGGAGGAGGACAAAGCTTGGTGAGGAGTGGTGGAGGAGGAAGAAGAGAGTGTGTTGTTAATATTAAGTGCTTGTGGGACTGTGTTGTGGCTGGGGGGTTCACGGGGAAGACGTGCCCTCCAGCTGAAGAAAAATAAAAGTTTATTCATTTTTATACGTGCCTCCGAGTGAATCTGTGTTGGGTTGGGCGCAATATAGCACCTTATTCTTAGAGCTGAATAAATCGGACACTGCAGCTGCATGAATAAAAGGTAAAGTACCACTTGCGGTTAGCGGAAATAGACGAAACATTGAGAGAAGTCTACGTTTTGTACCTAATACTTGTATGCAAAATTTGGTTGACCTAAGTGAAACTGCACTCAAGTTATCGTGTTTACATACACACACACACACACACAGACAGACACACAGACAAAATTCAAAAAAATTGTATTTTTGGACTCAGGGAGGTCTAAAACATTGAGATTCATCAAAATCTTGACACTGAATCTTTGGACGATTACAATACTTTCCCTATACTTTGTATACGAGAAAGTAAAATAGGGTTAGAATGAAAACCTACAGCCACTGTGGCCCTCCAGGATCAAAGTTTGAGAACACTATACTAGATGTTCTGGTCCTGCAAGTCCAAAATAAAAAGACACAGGTTCTAACAATGTTCGATAAATTTGTGGATGACAATATGCCTGACCCAACCTAGCAAACCACATCTGGGGCAAGAATGAGACACCATTTTGCCTCTTCTGCTTGGGAAGAGGGATGCTAGAACACATATTTAGCAGCTGCCCAAAGACTCTGGTCGCTATCACTTGTCACATGACCAGGTTTTTCAAGGCAGTGATGAATAGCATATCCTTGGCCATTTTCTCCAACAGGCACCATCGAAGCAAGAACATGACCTTTGTGAGAGATTGTGCTGACCACAGCCTAAATCCAAGGCAGGTCTAAAAACTGGACCTAAACAAACAACTGAAGATCCTGGTACACCCTGTAATTAAATTGAAATGTCGAGATATATTTATTCTGACAGAAGCCACAAAACAGATAGTCTTAATAGAAGTCACCCTGCCCTAAGAAGATCACATGGAGTAGGAATATGAGAGGATGTACATGGAATACCAGGACCTTCTGGAGCAGGAGGGCAAGCTCACTGCCAGCCCATGGAAGTGGATTGCAGGGGCTTTGCTGGCCACTCGCTCTGTGGTGTGTTCACTGTGCTCGGCATCACAGGAGAAACAAATAGACAACCCATTAGTTGCACCATGAAAGTTGGAAAAAGACCCTCCAGATGGCTCTGGATAAAGAAGGATGATCCATGGACCACAGCTACTGTGACACAAGTCAGGTACTGATCACCTGAGTGAGGATGTCTGATGTTGTGAGACTTGAAACACCCAATGACCCCCAGGGTACATCACCAATGACACGTCCCAGTGCATCATTTGGATGTATCTGCACTTCTTGTATATGATCCGTCACCAAAACTGCTAAGCATTCTGGGACAGCATTCAGATGAGGCAGGTAGGTGACCAAATTTAATGGAAATGGGAATTCTTAAACACAGAAAGGAGAAATAGTCAATATAATTACACAACGGTATCAGGAGCTGAAGTATTTTTAGGGCTAATAATAATTCTAGGAATTAGAGATAAGGGGAAAAAAATCTCTTTGTGATGCTTATCACTTCAGACTGACAATGATAAGAAAATCGTACAAGAAGATGGCACTTGAATTATACAGCTGAAACTTCAGCGAGGGTCTCTGTGATTTTTCATATTACCATAAAGCTGCTATGCAAATGCCGCCCCAAGGTCCTTATGCATCAGTGCATGTTAATTTTTTTCCCCCTAAATGAAAATAACAACATAAATGCTGTTATTTAGTTATAATTGCCTGAAAGAAATAATTAAGACTGTTCAGATTATTATTTTTTTCACATAAGAGGCATAGATACGTTTCCACAGCTTATCTATAGCACCAAAAAAAAAAAGGATAAAAGCAGCAAGACAATTTTAATTAAAATGGATTTATCTCTTTTTCCCACATTAAACCCCTCCTACACTCCCATTCATTCTCAAGTAGTTATATTAGCAAGTAATGAATATTTCAAAGGGTTCAGGTCAGTGCACCTAAAAAAAAAAAAACAGAGCTGAACCCCTAGCAGCAATACTAATCAGGCCAAAGAGACACGCTAAGCATTTTTAAATGTGTCGTGCCAGTGGCAGGTTAGGAGGTGAAGGCAAAGCCCTCCAGTTTTTAGGTGGCTGTGAAACAACTTCAGTCACTTAACACGACCCACCAGTGCATAAATGTCACTTAACAGCTTGACTTAAAAAAGAGCTGACGTCTGGGCCGTTAATTCTAACCATACTCAGATGTCTAAAAAAAAAAATCCCCCTCATCTCCGACCTGCTTAATGTAATGTAATTCCTGGTTGTGAATGGCTGGAGCCTATCCCAGCAGCACTGGGCACAATGCAGGGAACAGCCCTGGGTGGTTCACCGGCCAAGCTGTAGCCGAGATCCTTTAACCTTTTCAGCTGACGCATGTCAGGTTAAATACCAAAGCCTTCAAAAACCAAGAGAACGGCCAAAGAAAATGTGAAAGCCAAGAAAGGCTTGTCATGCTGAGCAGAGGACTACAGTGTATTCTGGAAAAGCTTAAAGGCAGAGCAGGATTTAGAGTACAGGGTGATTCAAAAAAGATTCATCAGATTTCAAAATTATTTATTTCATGATGGTGTGAAATGCTGCATCCAGGTTGATAAATATTATGTATGTTTTTATTTGTAACTTAGGCAAAGCAATGTAATATTAGTATTTCATTTGTGAGAAGCATTCATGTTTACCCCCTAGGACTAAGTCAGGAGGGTGGCACGGTGGCACGGTGGCACAGTGGTAGCGCTGCTGCCTCACAGTAAGGAGACCTGGGTTCACTTCCTATGTTCTCCCCGTGTCTGCATGGGTCTCCTCCAGGTGCTCAAGTTTCCCCCATAGTCCAAAGATGTGCAGGTTAGGCGCATTGGTGGTCCTAAATTGTCCCTAGTGTGTGCTTGTGTGTGAGTGCCCTGTGGTGGGCTGGCACCCCGCCCGGATTTGTTTCCTGCCTTGCACCCTGTGTTGGCTGGGATTGGCTCCAGCAGACCCCCGTGACCCTGTGTTAGGATATAGCGGTTTGGATGGATGGATGGACTAAGTCAGGATAGTGAATTTTACGACAGGGTTGGGGGAAGCGCCTCAAACAAGTTTGGCAAGTGATTCTCTGCAGGACCCTTTCAGTCAACCCCCACGGGAAAGCCAGACTGCCTAGCTGGCAGGCTTCACCTTAAGACATGGTTTTGGAGGGCCGGTGTGAAGGTATTCTATGCCCCATTGGTCTGAAGTATGGCTGTTTAGAATTGGCTTGTACCAGAAGCCTTTAAGTACCATGACGCTCAATTGGCTGTAGGGGTTGGACAGAAAATCTATAAATTTGCTTGCTTTACCAGAGCAACTGATCAAAGACCATCTCACCCACTATGAACTGAAAAGGACAACACAATGAAGAGCACAGCTCAGCAGCCATATTGAGACAGGCATGTGGCTTGTTCTGAAAAAAGCTGACCAAAAATTGTGCGTTAGCTGGAGACATTTTAAGTAACATACAAATCTGTGTGCCGCCTGAAACTACACATCAGCATTTATCATGTTGTATGGTTGCCAATATTCACTTGTACTTTGCATATTGTTATTATTTAAGAATATTATAAGTAATACATTTGTAGCCGCTTTACGTAAGGTGAAGTCAAGCACGGGTAAGACGCGTGTCAAAGAAATCTCTCAGTCCAAAAGTTTGTTTTAAAAACATTTAGTGAAAGTTAAAGGCAAATAATCCATACAAGAATAAAAAGAAAAATAGTTACACACAAAGAATAAAGGCAAAAAAAAAGGGAAAAAATGTATCTTCTATAAACGTAGTTTTTCTTATGAAGCTTTGGTTACTTCTGTACTTAAAGGTTATTTATTTCTTCTTCTGTATGCTTTAAACATACGGTTCAAAACTTAGATCTTTTAATTTACGAGTTACTTTACACTCAAAAGACCCTTAGGCCGTTGGCACTTAGATATGCGCCAGGCTCAGTACCGTGCGTAAGCATGAACGCGAGCATAAAAAGAATTCTTTCAAGGACACGGTTATAAAACCGTATGCCTCTGTACCTTGCACAAGGCAAGGCAAAACACTTACTAAAGAACATTGTTTACTCAAAAACTGTTAAGAAATGACAAGAAAATACCAACTCAATTCTATTCACGGGGGTTTTAGGAACCTCCCATATTTTATGCATTATCATCTACTAAATATTCATACATTTTATAGAACTAGGAAAATGGCTCTTACAACATTATTTAAAGTGTAACCTGACTCCTGCTTGTCTTTTACTACACCTAATTGCCTGTGGTTATAAATGTAGTAGTTATAAAGTACAATACCTTATAAACAGTGGTAAGTCTGTGAGATTTGAGGCATTCTGACAAAGGCTACACATTAATAATACAAGACGGGAAAGTACTGTAATATATTACTCTGCTAAGACAAATCACAGAATAATGCAGTAAATTGTAAATGGTTTAGGTAAGCATAAATTTTATTACTATATGTAAATTTACAAATGCTCTGTAACTCCTCCTCCAGCTGTATGGACAACATCAACACAACGGTCAAATTCATCCCATACTTGATTGATCATGTCGGGTGTCACTGTACTCGCGGCTCTTTCAATGCGATTTCAGAGATCATCCAGTGTTGTTGGGAGTGGTGGCACATAAAGAGAATCCTTAACGTACCCCCACAAAGAAAAAGTCACACAGCGTGAGATCCTGTGATCTTGGGGGCCAGAAGTGGAGGGCCAAATCATGGGATCTTTCATGGCCAATCCAGCTAGCTGCTGAGAAACAATGCAGACTGAAGGGAGCCATCTTCCAGTGACAGTCAGAAACTGTATGGACCCCTCTTTCAATTGGTATGTAATTGGTTCCTAGGCACCTCACAGTTTTAAAAATACAACACATTGAAATCAGATTCATTTTTTTGAATCACCCTGTATTTTGCCTAGAAAGAAAGTGCTGGTTTTGATTCCTTTGGGAATCGACCTTAATTAATAATATGATATCCATCCATCCATCCATTTTCCAAACCGTTGAATCCGAACACAGGGTCACGGGGGTCTGCTGGAGCCAATCCCAGCCAACAGAGGGCACAAGGCAGGAACCAATCCTGGGCAGGGTGCTAACCCACCGCAAGACACACACAAACACACCCACACACCAAGCACATACTAGGGCCAATTTAGAATCGCCAATCCACCTAACCTGCATGTCTTTGGATTGTGGGAGGAAACCCACGCAGACACGGGGAGAACATGCAAACTCCACGCAGGGAGGACCCGGGAAGCGAACCCAGGTCTCCTAACTGCGAGGCAGCAGTGCTACCACTGCGCCACAGTGCCGCCCATAATATGATATAATTTATTAATTAATTAATTGGTTAGTTAATTATTTAATTAATATTTATATAGTGCTTTCCTTGGTACTCAAAGCACTTTACATATAGGAGAACCACTCCAACCACCATCAGTGTTGCACCCACCTGAATGATGTGACGGCAGCCATTATTGCACCAGTACGCTCACCACACATTAGCTATTAGTTGATGAAAGGGTGAGAGAGAGAGAGATAACCAATAAGAGACAGAGAATGATTAGGGGACCAGAATGGATGGGGCCATGATGGGCAATTTAGCCAGGATATTGGGATACACCCTACTCTTTTTGAAAGATGGCCAGGGATCTTTAATGACCACAGAGGCTCCGAACCTTGGTGTTACGTCTCATCATTTTTACAGCATAGTGTCTCCCATGAAGTACTGGTTGGGTCTGAACATACTTAGCTTAAAGTGGATAATGTGTTCTGAAGCTCACATGGTATGCCTTGAACTTGGTGATGTTATGGCCAAGACAGGACTCCTTCCCTGACTCTCTTTTAACCCTGAGCATGAATTTTAAGTTATTGCATTTAACCCTGAGTCTGACGCTGAGTGATGTTTAATGATCTGCTTTACAGTTTAAAACCTGGACAACACTTAGCACAATATTCTTTCACCATCTAGTGCAGGGGTGTCAAACTCCAGGCCTGGAGGGCTGCAGTGGCTGCAGTGGCTGCAGATTTTCATTCTAACCCTTTTCCTAATCAGTGAGTAGTTTTCACTGCTAATTAACTCCTTTTCCCTTCATTTCAATAGCCCTTTTTTAAGGATTCAGTCCTCTGAATTGATTTATTTCTTTATTAAATGACAGCCAAACAGAAATTAGGCGTGAAACGAGCCAACAGATGACCAGCTAAACTGGGATTTCAAACTCCAACCAATTTCTCTCCAACCAGTCTCTTAATGAGAAACTGATTCTTGCTGTTAATTAAGCCTGTTATTTAATTCAATGGCTTGCTGCTGCTCTCATTCTGCCACAGCAGACATTTCCAAATCGGTTGATTTTTCTGTTTTGTCTAAGAACACCATCAAAATGTTTTGGTGACCTGAGAGATCAACCTTACTGAGACCTTCACCTTTTTTTATTTTCAGATATATGTGTGATAGGCACAGGTGAGCTGGTCATATGGTGGTTTGCTTGATGTCTCATTATTGTTTGGCTACTAATTAAGGAAAAAGAGACAAATAAGGGGCCTAGTTAAGTTAATTAAAATGAAGACAAAAGAAGTTAATTAGCAGTAAAAATGGCTCACTAATGAAGAAGATGGTTAGAATGAAAACATGCAGCCACTGCAGCCCTCAAGGACCGGAGTTCGACACCCGTGATCTAGTGGATGAAATAACATTATCCTGCAAAATATCATGAATATTTCTGTGAATTGTGTATTCATGTATATTTTGTTGCTTTTTGCTTTGCGCCCTCCCCCAACATAACCTATTGTCTATGGGAAGGAGCAAAAGCTTTAGATTTGTCAAAAATTTCCATCTCTGATTTTTGACGGATCTCAATGTTTAAGATCCCCTGATGATGGATGTGTGTCTGTGTATATGTGTCTGGGTGTCACAGGTTCTTACTCTATGGCAATGCGGAAGAGGTAGTGTGAATCCACAGTGATGAATTTTGAGGAGAGGCTGGTTATATGGGTGCCAGTATGATGAACAAAGGGCTGAATATGCCACAACAGGACATCAAAGCAGATAGTGTGGCGGATTGCCTGGGACCTTACCTGACAGAACTCCCTCACAATGGAAGGGCCAGGGAAAAGAATGTGTACAGGGCATTATCTCCCCTGGATCCATAGGTGGCTACACATCAGTTTGCCATGGATTCCCATAGGACTGGTTGTTGGAATTTGTTGGCTTAGCCCTGTTGGGTTCCGGCGGTGCCAACAGGGGTGCTACAGGGACTTTGTCGGGCACCCACCTCTCCTGGGACAGCTTCAAGACCATACTTACGAAACACCAGAAGTACTACCAGGTGTTACATAAAAGAAGCCTGCTGCCTCAACTTGGGGAGCTGGAATAGGGAGAAAAGAGGACAACACTTGCGTGGAGGAGTGGAGGAAGTGACCAGGACAGAGAGAGAGAGAGAGAGGAAGATAAGACGGAGAGTATTGCTGAGTGATTTACACTGTGCTTATACTGCGGTTGTGGCATTGGTGGGAAACACTTAGAGGTAAAGAGTTTCCCACAAAACAAAATAACAAGCCTTTTTTTTAGCAGCACTTGTGTCTGGGCCTGTCTGTGTCAGGTGTTTGGGGAGCTGGTGCACCCCCTGGTGGCCATAGTAGACATGCATAAAGTTTTGAAAAGCATCTCTTCATCATGTACATCACCCACTCATAAGAATGCTTCACTCATTCTCCCTTCGTCACATTTGATTAAAACCAGTAATAACAGGCACAACTCTTCTTCCATCAGTAGACCATGGTGCGACTCAAACCACCTAAACCTGAACACCAACAAAACCAAGGAGCTGGTGGTGGATTTTAAGAGGCCCAGGCCCCTCATGGACCCCGTGATCATCAGAGGTGACTGTGCAGAGGGTGCAGACCTATAAATACCTGGGAGTGCAGCTGAATGATAAACTGGCCTGGACTGCCAATACTGATGATCTATGCAAGAGAAGACAGAGCCGACTATACTTCCTTAGAAGGCTGGCGTCCTTCAACATCTGCAATAATATGCTGCAGATGTTCTATCAGACGGTTGTGGCGGCCCTCTTCTATGCGGTGGCGTGCTCGGGAGGCAGCATAAAGAAGAGGGACGCCTCACGCCTGGACAAACTGGTGAGGAAGGCGGGCTCTATTGTAGGCACGGAGCTGGACCAAAAGAAGGTTAATTCCACGCATTTCCAGGGGGTTTGGTGGGTTTTGCAATAAAACTTTCACTTTTATCCCTGTAGACCAAAAACGGGAAATTCTGCCTGGGCTCAATGACGTCACTTCCTTGTCTAGGCCCAATGACATCACTTCCACTAACCTGCCTTAAAAACCACACAAATTCCTTCTGTAAATTAGGTTCTGCTTTTTACTCGATCTGTACACTACTGTAATACCAATCTTCATTTTTTGCAGCCTTATTCAAGTATACAGGTGGCTGCCCTAAACCTTTTTCCTGTGTCAAGATGTTTTATTTCACAGTACCTGAGGATGAACCGGGCAAATGAGGACACACACATTCAGCAAGGGGTTGGTGCAAATGTGCAACCAAACTGGCAAACAGTGTTCCAACAGTGCAGTACTTCTTAATAAATAAATAATTCATTAAAATGAAGGTGCCATGTGGAGGTTAAATCTCCCTTATCCAGTCTATTGGCATTAATGGGGAGTCACTGCACTACAGGGCTGCTTCTAATCATCTGCGTTGGTTGTAAAATGAATAGACCTTGACACTGAAAGGAGGTTTGGGGCAGCCACCCGCATACTTGAATAAGGTTGTAAAAATGAAGATTTGGTAACAGTGCTGTGTACAGGTTGAGTGCAACAACAGAACTGAGAACAAATGAAGGATGACTGGCTTTTAAAACAGGTTGGCGGAAGTGACATCATCTGGGTCCAGAAGCGGAAGTGATGTTCTTTGGCCCGAAATCTGAAGTGCCATCATCTGGGGCTGGAACCAGAAGTGATGTTCTTGGGTCTGGAACTGGAAGTGACGTTCTTGGGGCCCAGAACTGAAAGTGACAAAAGAGAATGGTTTATTGCACCCCGCCACCCCCCTGGCCTGGTGTGGAATTACCTTCTTTTGGTCCTTCTAGATGCCTCCCAAACGCACATTTGTGACATGGTCTGTGGAGTGCACTTTCCCCAGCCTTACACTTAAGCCCAACGTTCTTGCGGGCATACTCCCAGCCACCTGCCCCCATTCTTTGCTGCACAAGCTCTTCACCATCTTCTTCCTAACACAGATCTTACTTTCTCTCTCTTCCTCTTCTCCTCTGAATGAGGCACCTGAATGACCCACTCACATTTAAACGTTAAATGCAGTGAATCAGCCAAGTACCCCAGGATTCCCGAGTATTTATTTAAAATTGCGCTTCGTCACTGACTTCTTATCACATGGTGGAATGGGCTTATTACTTGTTATTGTGTTGATTCGACCAGCACTGCCATCCCTCATTGACCCTCTGTGAGTCTTTAAGGAAAGAACTTACACTCACTGAGATAGGCAGGAAAGTGGGGAAATGAGTAAGCAGAAAGAAACACAAGGTGAAAGAGAAGGAGAGAAAGCACAGAATTGGTTGATCAAACCGAGAGAAAAGGAGAGGGGCAAAGCGGTCAGAGAAGACCCATGATGAAGGGAGAGGAATGGCACTGCGGAGTAATTAACCCATTGTAGTAAAAAGCAAAGGTGATTGTGTCCTCCAGGGTGAGGGTGGGTCTCGGCGGACATTGAATGAGGTGGCTGGGATGTGAGCCAGCATTATGCTCTGTGTAAAGAATTTTTTCCAACCACACAGCGATACAGTTGTGGCACATTGTATCCAAAGTAGTGAATTTGGAGGATAGGCTGCTTATATTGGTGCCAGAATGATGAACGAAAGACTGAATATGCCACAACAGGTTATCAAAGCACAACATAGACATGCAAAAACACCGTATTTGAAGTGCATCCGTTCATCATGTACAGTAAGTCACCTGTTCATGAGAATATTTTACTCATTCTCCCTTCTTTGCTTTTGATCAATGAGTTTGGTTAATGGGAATACTTTCTCCCCTTTTTTTAATTGAAAATAATAATAACAGGCACAACTTTTCTTCTATCAGTAGAGTCTCACTTTCCCTGCTGTGAAATTGTTAGCAATGCGACATTGACCAAACACTCATCACGCTGAGCAAAGGGGTTTCAACAAGTATCTATTTGTTTTGGTTGCTGACCTCGAGAAGCTTTGTGATAAAAGTATAAAGCCAGGTTAACTCTTATATCAGCAGGCAACTTCTTCGTGAAAAAAGAAGGAAATGCCGGAAATAATCTACTGTAGTAAAATGTATTTATTTTTTTGTCTAAAGTAACAAAGATATTTATGACTTCAAGAAAATATCCATCCCACTATATCCTAATTACAGGGTCATGGGGGTCTGCTGGAGCCAATCCCAGCTAACACAGGGCGCAAGGCAGGAAACAAACCCTGGGCAGGGCTCTAGCCCACCACAGGGCACACACACCCACAAACCAAGCACACACTAGGGACAATTTAGGATCGCCAATACACCTAACCTGCATGTCTTTGGACTGTGGGAGGAAACCCACGCAGACACGGGGAGAACATGCAAACTCCACGCAGGGAGAACCCTGGAAGCGAACCCGGGTCTCCTAACTGCGAGGCTGCAGTGCTACCACTGCACCACCGTGCCACCCTTCAAGAAAATACAGTGGTGTGAAAAACTATTTGCCCCCTTCCTGATTTCTTATTCTTTTGCATGTTTGTCACACAAAATGTTTCTGATCAAACACATTTAACCATTAGTCAAATATAACACAAGTAAACACAAAATGCAGTTTTTAAATGATGGTTTTTATTATTTAGGGAGAAAAAATCCAAACCTACATGGCCCTGTGTGAAAAAGTAATTGCCCCCTGAACCTAATAACTGGTTGGGCCACCCTTAGCAGAAATACCTGCAATCAAGCATTTGCGATAACTTGCAATAAGACTTTTACAGCGCTCTGGAGGAATTTTGGCCCACTCATCTTTGCAGAATTGTTGTAATTCAGCTTTATTTGAGGGTTTTCTAGCATGAACCGCCTTTTTAAGGTCAAGCCATAGCATCTCAATTGGATTCAGGTCAGGACTTTGACTAGGCCACTCCAAAGTCTTCATTTTGTTTTTCTTCAGCCATTCAGAGGTGGATTTGCTGGTGTGTTTTGGGTCATTGTCCTGTTGCAGCACCCAAGATCGCTTCAGCTTGAGTTGATGAACAGATGGCCGGACATTCTCCTTCAGGATTTTTTGGTAGACAGTAGAATTCATGGTTCCATCTATCACAGCAAGCCTTCCAGGTCCTGAAGCAGCAAAACAACCCCAGACCATCACACTACCACCACCATATTTTACTGTTGGTATGATGTTCTTTTCTGAAATGCTGTGTTCCTTTTACGCCAGATGTAACGGGACATTTGCCTTCCAAAAAGTTCAACTTTTGTCTCATCAGTCCACAAGGTATTTTCCCAAAACTCTTGGCAATCATTGAGATGTTTCTTAGCAAAATTGAGACAAGCCCTAATGTTCTTTTTGCTTAACTGTGGTGCGCGTCTTGGAAATCTGCCATGCAGGCCGTTTTGCCCAGTCTCTTTCTTATGGTAGAGTCGTGAACACTGACCTTAATTGAGGCAAGTGAGGCCTGCAGTTCTTTAGACGTTGTCCTGGGGTCTTTTGTGACCTCTCAGATGAGTCGTCTCTGCGCTCTTGGGGTAATTTTGGTTGGCTGGCCACTCCTGGGAAGGTTCACCACTGTTCCATGTTTTTCCCATTTGTGGATAATGGCTCTCACTGTGGTTCGCTGGAGTCCCAAAGCTTTAGAAATGGCTTTATAACCTTTACCAGACTGATAGATCTCAATTACTTCTGTTCTCATTTGTTCCTGAATTTCTTTGGATCTTGGCATGATGTCTAGCTTTTGAGGTGCTTTTGGTCTACTTCTCTGTGTCAGGCAGCTCCTATTTAAGTGATTTCTTGATTGAAACAGGTGTGGCAGTAATCAGGCCTGGGGGTGGCTACGGAAATTGAACTCAGGTGTGATACACCACAGTTAGGTGATTTTTTTAACAAGGGGGCAATTACTTTTTCACACAGGGCCATGTAGGTTTGGATTTTTTTTCTCCCTAAATAATAAAAACCATCATTTAAAAACTGCATTTTGTGTTTACCTGTGTTATATTTGACTAATGGTTAAATGTGTTTGATGATCAGAAACATTTTGTGTTACAAACATGCAAAAGAATAAGAAATCAGGAAGGGGGCAAATAGTTTTTCACACCACTGTATGTATTGCATTATATCACTCATTACCTAGACAAGTTACCTGACTACATAATGCACATAACCTTTAACGCATTACTCACAACAAAATAAAGCTTGATAACGATCACGTAACTTAACTTCACTAAGTGATAGTCTTCAAAGAAACATGGATGTAAGAATGTGTGGTGTGGCATGTAAGGGGTCTGTGGTAGTGCAAGTTTTTATGAACAATGCGGCTCAGGCTTTGGGGGTGTAGTGTATGTGCTGGTGGAAAGGTGCGAGGACATGGAGTGTTTAATGGGGGAATAGGTTGATTGCTTGTTAACATGTGGAAAAGATTAGCACTGCCGTCCCTCACTGACGCTCTGCTAGTCATTAAGGAAAGAAGTTACACTCACTGGGATTAAAGGGGTGACAGGAGAAAGGAAATGGGGGACAATAAGTAAGGAGAAAGAAATGAGGTGAAAAAGAAGGAAAGTGCAGAATCAGTGATCAAACCACTTTGAAAGAGAGAGAGAGAGAAAGAGAGGGGGCGAAGAGTTCAGCAAAGCCCTATGACAGAGAGAGACGTCTCTCAAATTTACTGTATATGCTCGCAGATAAGTTCTACCGCTGATAAGTCAGGACTTGATTTTACAGTATCATTTCCAGTATTTTATAATGTTGCTCTTATAAGTCGAATGCAGAAAACTAACGCTATTGGTCCTAGAGATTACGATATGCTAAGGCCCACCTGAGAGAGTAACCATGTAGCACACTGAGTTTTTTTTCTACGTGGTGAGAGGCAATGCGCTGTATCCGTGTGAGCTCCTAACCTCTCTCTGTCTCTCTGTTTTGCCTACATGACCACACGGTAATACCCAAACTATTCCAAAGCAACATTTGCACTGTTTTATGTTTTTTGTATCTCACACCCTCATACACCTTTATCATAAGAGCATCCCTTATCTACGATGGAGTGTTCAATCAGAAAAAAAGATGAAGCTGGTTTTAAATTAAACATCGTTGAAATTGAAAAGAAATTGGTAACTGCACTGCTGCCACAAAATTCCATACATTTGATAAACTGATGCGAGAGCGGAGGAGGCACGAAGATGTAATAAAAAAAAAAATAAGTGTTGCATTTTTGAATGGGCGTTGGGGTCTGATTTTGTGATGGATTTTTCAGGTTTCAAGACCCGACTTATACGTGAATACATACGGTATGTCACAAAGCCAATACCTTTATTGATACTTACATGGAACCACTCTGTACACGGAAAGATATAACTGACTTACAGATGCTGGTTACATTTCTGAAATACACTTATCAATTACAGAAGTGTGTGATTAGCTTCATTCCTCATGTCCTTGCTAGTTACTGATAAACAGGGCCCTTGCAATCAGAATTCTGCTACATTAGATTATACTGGTTCTCTTATCAATGCTTAAAATTGTGCTAAAGTAGCAGCAGGACTAGGTCACAGATCATCCATCCATCCATCCATCCACCCATCATCCAACCCGCTATATCCTAACTACAGGGTCATGGGGTTCTGCTAGAGCCAATTCCAGCCAACTCAGGGCGCAAGGCAGGAAACAATCCCCGGGCATGGCACCAGCCCACCGCAGCACAGATCAAGATGCTTTAATTAAAATGGTTTCTAAAGTGCTAAATGCAAAAGCTAACAGTTAACAAGGACAGAAGTCATTTGATAAAATCACATTCATCTATAATAATCAACTCTTGCAGCTCCAGAGGTAGATCATACCTGCTGAGCAGTATAAAACAGGGGTAAATCTAGGGTCCTGTTGGAGCAACAAGATGAACGAGTTGGTTTGGTGGGTTGGTTGGTGGTCAGCTGAACGAGGTGGCTAGGACTTGAGCTGGAGAGGAGACTACTCTCACCAGTATCTCTCTGAGAACACTCAGAGGGCAAGCAGGGTAGACAATAAATTGGGGCATTTGATTGCATTTTTATCTTCTTCACAAATACTCTCATTTTATGAGTTACTGATTGGAAGATTTTGATCCTGCATTGTACTTTGGACATTACTTGACTTTTGATTCTTTTGAATAAACACATTTTTGTAGAAGACTTGTTGTTTGCGTCTTCAGTCTGTCCTCAGTTATTATTAATGTCCAAGGAAATGGAAGAGGCCCATTGCTGCAAGCACTTGGGGTATCACAGGATGTAAAAGCACACAATCACAGGTAGTTGTGCCATCCTTTAATTACTGTACATTTAATAAAGTTTATTGTTCATGAGCTATAAACACATACATATAATGTCCTGGGGAGTTGTCAATAGAAGTGCTTGCCAGAACCATGCTTTTATTACGATAAACTTTTCTGGCCACAAGGTTAATGTGATTTAATTTTTTTTTTAATTACTAGAACATATCAAACCAAATTTAGGATTACGTCTTGCTTGTCTATGTGCTTCAGTGTCCCATCTGCTTATTTTTCCTTATTCTTCATAACTTATTTGCCTCCTGTGATGTGTATGTGAATCTGAACAGATGTTGCTGCTTTTCTTTTGCTTTCTGCCATTATGGTGGTTATCACTTGGTTTCTTGATCATTTTGCCATAAACAAACATCCACAGATCATTTTGCCATCCTTTATGGCCACCAGGGCAGCCCAAGCTAAAATTTTACATATAGGGTCCCTTATTGTTTGTCTATGTGCTCAACATCTTGTCTGCTTATTCTTTGTTGTACTTTGTCACTTAATTGTCTTCTGTGTTGTTGCCTGACACTCAGCAGATGTCACAGCTGGTAGTTATTACTTCATTTCTCTGCCTCTTTGCCATTAACACAAGACCATAGATCATAGTAACCAGGGGCCTCATGCATAACGCTGTGTGAAGAATTCACACTATAACATGGCATACAGACAAAAGTGGAAATGTGCGTACGCACAAAAAAATCCAGATGCATAAATCTGTGCAAACTCCAACTTCCACGTTCTTCCGCTCCATAAATCCCAGTCAGCGTGAAAAGTAATGTACTTACACATGCCTGCTGTCCCGCCCCAAATCCTCCCAGAATTATGCTTCTTTGACTATGCAAATCAATATAAATAGCCTGTAAGTTCAGTGTTCTGTGAAAAGGCAATGGCAAAAGCACAGGAGGAAATAGAAGAATTTCAGCGAATACCAAGTGGAGGCAAAGAAAAACGTACTATTTGTTGGTTTAAACAGTGATATAAACAACAAAAGGAAGATGATCGAGTAACTTAGTTGTGGAGAAACTCGAAAGCTCAAATTCACAAAGTCACACAGTGCCCTTAATAAAAGAGAAGTTGTCGGATGTCGAAGTCGCAATGAAAAGGTGAGTCGTAGCCCACCATCTGAGTGTCATATGAAAGCTTATTATGGTACAGAGAAAAGAAAAAAAAATAGAGACACAGTGGGGAAAAAAGCACGAAATGTCAACTTTGACCTCTAAATTTCCACTTTAATCCCGTAGTTTATTTTGTCATTAGAGTAGAACATCAGAAACTTCATCTTAAAATTGTTTAATTAACCAGTTTCTCAAATCCCATCGTAACTAAAATAGCAAGTTAAATGCTTTGTTTTGTATTTGATCTTCTTTGTGCTCTGTGTGTGTGAATCACAACGTGCTTCTTAAACGGGCTTTCTCTTCCTCCAACAGGACACTGAATCCATTACATTCATGATATTACAGCTCTCTGAATAATTAAAATACTGAGATGTATACTTGATATAATTTTCATGATGATAGGAGTTAAATCATGCTATTAAACATGGGAACACGGTGGCCTAGTGATCATGCTTCCAGCACCATGCGCGACCTTCGATGAAATAATTTACTGCAGCAGTGCTGTCTCTTTCAAACATACTTACCTCCAATTCCTGTCCTTACTTTTCTTTCTCCAAATAACCAATCGCCACACAATCAGCTCTGTAATAGACAATAAACCATCTGTAAGCTTAGAACGCCGATTCTTCAAAACTATTAAGGAACACTGAAATATCTTTGTAGTACATGTTTAATTATTCTATCCTTCCAGTGTTTTGCCAGCCCCAGCAAGAATACAGCATGAGGCAGGAACAATCACTGAACGGGGCGCCAGATCCTCGCTAGCGCTGCGGCACCATGTCCTCACATGTTTATTTATTAACAATATAGATTATTTAAATGAAGTTAAAGTTTTATCTGTATAATATGATAAACATATTTTGCTGCATTTCATCTTAAAAATGATATCATCATCATTTGTAAATACATGCTTTATAAAGTGGCTCAGGTACTGCGATATTATAACTGTAGTGTAAGTTTACAGTGAGGTGATTGTAGTGATAAGTACAAACAGTTCTACAAGGAGCACTTGATGGACTGATTGAGTGTGTTTATAGCTCTAGGGATGAAACTGTTTCTGAACCGCGAGGTCCGTACAGGAAAGGCTCGGAAGCGTTTGCCGTATGAGTGCTAATCAATAGACATCATGGCTGAGGCAGCGTGTGCTTGATGCTGTATACCGATAATTCTCTTTCCAGTCAGCTGCTGTAGAGCTGTGATTCCCAGTGCAGTGAGAGTAATATGGAAAAAGATGATCTGCTGTGGCAATCTCTAATGGGAGCAGCTGAAAGAAGAAGAAGAAAAAGGTGCAGTGAGATACCAACGCTAAAGCAGCTATGGTATTTGGAATAGTTTGACCGTTCTGTGGACCATTATATTCATCCATCCATTATCCAACCTGCTATATCCTAACTATAGGGTCATGGGGGTCTGCTGGAGCCAATCCCAGCCAGCACAGGGCACAAGGCAGGAAACAAACCCTGGAGAGGGTGCCAGCCCACCGCAGAGACCATTATATTGTTACAGGTTAATTACAATCAGATGCATTAAACTAATAAACAACATGCGGTTAATTTCAGTGTATTTATAAGGCCGCATCAGGGATGTAGATCTAAAAAAGAAAGGAAACCACACTGGAACAGTAGCACTGCTTTGACACTGGGTGCCACCAGTTTGGAAAATCGAGCAGAGAACTTGCGTACGCCAGGGTTGGAGCTACTGTGAAAATGTGCATGGCTTGTACATCGAGATTTGAATGTGGAAACGTCCGTATGTAACATTTTTGTGTGTACGCACCATTTATACATGAGGCCCCAGGTTGCCGTTGTCTAAACTTTTTTGAATTTCCAGATCAGATCAGATGAAAAGTTTTCAGTTAAGACCAATTACAGTGATTCACAAGTAATTGCATTAAGATTGGATGGAGCTTACCATTTTATATAGTTGTCAATCCATTATCCAACCTGTTATATCCTAACTACAGGGTCTGGGCGGTCTGCTGGAGCCAATCCCAGCCAAAACAGGGAGCAAAGCAGGAAACAAACCCTGGGCAGGGCGCCAGCCCACCACAGATAGTTGTAGTTGTGCTACCCAATTTATGTAGAAATCTATGTCATCAACGTAGGCCTCAGCAGTAAAATTTGCAGTGTACCATGTATTGGAATGTATTTTGTAATACATGCAATTCCAACTGATGGTTCATTAGAAATATTTGTAGTAATAAAATGCATTACTACAAATGTTTGTGATACACCATCTTTTAGACTGAAAGTACAATAGATGTGTCTTTGTTATGCCATTTGGTATGGGATTCATAAAAACACTGTTAGTGTTTCTGATGTGCTATCTGTTGGAATGAAAAATGCAATGCATTTTATTACTACTACTGTTTGTATTGCACTATCTGTTGGATTGACAGAGACATTGCAACCAGTCGGACACACGCAAAGTACTTGGAGACAGACTAGCTGCACTGAAAGATGGATACAGAAGGAATAATATCTGAATGAAAGGTCTCCCTGAAAAACGTCAATGTCCAAACCCATTGAAATTTATAGCTGAACTATTTTCTAAAATAAGGACTTTAAATCAGACACCGAGATATCTTGTCTTCTTAGAGGCCAGGGTGCTGTCAAAAGAAAGGGCCTGTTAAAGCCCATTGTGGCACTCCTTGTGTGATTTCGTGCTATACAAAACTAAATTATATTTTAAAAAAGAAATTGTATGTTAGCAACTTACTGCATACGTGGAATGAATGTCTCAAAATCTAGAAGCCTTATTGTACTTTTCAACAAATTACAATCTACATTAAATTTGATGTCACTTCTCAGATTAAAACAAGAGATTATATTTGAAAATAATTACATTCGTATTTTCCTTGATTTCTCACCTTTAACAGCTGCTATACGTGCCGCATTTTACGGCATTAAACAGCACTTATGGAAAGCCAAAATCAGATACAGCCTCTTGTATCCTGCTAAATTGAGAATGGATATTCAAGACAAGTTCTACATTTTTAGTTCTCCAGATGAGGCAAAAAAAAGAACTAAGAAAATTGATCCTGACACTTTTTGAAATACAATCGTGAGTCACATCATGTTCTGGCAAGGCAAAGAAGATTTTACCTGCAATTTGGACAATTCAAAATGAGACGTTTGCCATAATTATGCATTTTATTTCCTTCTCAGCTATTTTTACATTTTAATTTCAATTATATTTTTTTTCTCCCCAAAGGGGACTGTTTAACAGCATTCCCTGGGTTAATTCTTTCTGGACTCTTTAAGGTTATATTCTAGGATTATAGTATTTTCACTGTATTGCCAATAGATAATAATCAGTCAGTCAGTCATTTTCCAACCTGTTATATCCTAACACAGGGTCAAGGGAGTCTGATGGAGCCAATCCCAGCCAGCACAGGGTGCAAGGCAGGAACAAATCCCAGGCAGGGCGCCAGCCCACCACAGGGCACACACACACACACACACCAAGCACACACTAGGGACAATTTAGGATCGTAAATGCACCAAACCTGCATGTCTTTGGACTGTGGGAGGAAACCGGAGCACCCGGAGGAAACCAACGCAGACACGGGGAGAACATGCAAACTCCACACAGCAAAGTGAACCCAGGTTGCCAACAGATATCTCTGCTTTAATCCTTCTACATTGCTGTTGGGGGACTTGTTTTGGACATGTTCTCTCTCTAGGTATGTCAGAGGACTTGGACTTCATGAAGTGTGGTGTAGCCTCATGTAGGGAGGCAAAATGGGGATTGGAAGGCAAAAAAGTGGTGGGGTAGAATCAGGCAGGACAAAAAGATATCAGGCTATTTCTAATCTATCCTTTTTAGGCTTCATAGTAATAACTCCTGACATAACTGGAAATTAAGGTTAAAGCTATCTTAAGTAACAAATGTACTACCTCAATTTAAGACTACAAAATGCCAACAAAAGTTCAGAAGCAATGTCTCTATGACCAAACAGTGAACTTTGTGAGCTGGAATGTCAAAGGTCTCAATCATGAATTTAAGAGAAATAAAGTATTCTCTCACCTAACAGGTCTAAATGCCAAGATAGTTTTTTTTACAGGAGACCTACTTATTAAGCAAGGTCCAGTTTCGGTTGCAAAGAAATTGGACAGGCCAGATATTTTACTCCAGCTATACAGCAAAGTATCTCAATTTATGAATATGCACTTTGGTGATTTTGCAGTGGTCAACCGCAGACATACAATATCTGCCTCAGAAGTGATCTCCTTACAGTGTGAGCTAATATGAGAACTTCTGGCAGCACACATAATGCTTCTGAAAACTGTGAGAGGAGCACTGGCTGGTGACATCAGCTGCGCCTTTTCTCTCCCAATGCCCACCTTTTCTCACAATGCTACCACTACAGTCGGCTTGAGGAGATCACTTCTAAACTAGACATTTTGTGTTAAGGGCTGACCACTGCCAGCTTACCGTAAGTGCAAATCTGCAAATTGAGATGTTTAATGGTGAGAGTCTGCAACAATACTCCTCATTAAGAAAAGAACCTAGAGGTGGTAAGTTGGTGCCCTTCATGTTAAATACATGTCATAGGTGATAACATAATAAAACACGTGAAAATCAATATTAAGATGGAGGCAATTTAGAGTTTCCAATTAAATTAATTAATTCATCTTTGATGCTGTTTGAGCAAAGGCAACAAAGACAATGGGAGAACATTCTAAAGTGGGTGACCTTTGGTTATAGAGATCTGAGATCTAGAGAAAGGGTTTGGGTGGATCATGGTAATGGAAGTGGAGAAGAAAAGAGAAGTATGGAATTTTTAATTAGCATATAATAATCTTTTAAAATTGACCTTGTCTTAGAGAAGCTACTAAACTAATTTTCCAAAGTTAGAATGAGGTAAATAAGTAAAGAACACCCCTCCAGAAAAAGACTGATGGGAAAGTCCATACACCCCCTTTCCGTGATGAAGTCGTTATAAGAGAGAATGAGAGAATTGACAGGAATCAGAAATTACTGGTGGGTTTAATTGATTGGAAGAGGAAATAAAGTTCTGCATATTGAGAGTCAAATGGCATGATGTATTAGATGAGGTATTAGTAATTAGAATAACTAATATTTAAAAAAATGAACAAGTATGCAATTTCTGTCAGTGGAAAAGATAATTGTACCTCTTTGATGTGATTATAAATATGTTGAGTCATGGGATAAAAGATCAATCCTCCAGTACAGGGTTTTTGCTGATGGCATGGTGTTGTGTCGTACCAGAACAGAGGGAGTGGAGAGGAAGTTGGAAAAATGGAGAAGGGTTTTGGAAGATAAAGGGTTGAATATAAATAGGAAGAATGCAGAATACTCGTATATGCGGTTTAATGATAATTGGGATTTAAATGTTACCCTGCAGGGAAATCTTTTGGAAAGAGTGGATACATTTAAATATCTAGGCTCAGTGGTAACCCAAAATGGAGAATCAGATGCGGAGTTGACCAATAGAGTGCAGTGTGGATGGAACATTTGCAAGAAGGTATCAGGAGTATTGTGCGATTGAAGAATTAAGGCAAAGGTTAAAGCTAAGGTTTTTAAGACAATCATAAAACCAGCAATAGTGTATGGAGCACAGTGTATGAATGTGACAGAAATAAAAATGTGAAGATGAATGTGTGGAGTTACAAAAAAAGGCAGAATAGGAAATGAAACCATCAGTTTAATAACAAAAGTGGGTGAGATATTTAAGAAAGTACAGGAAAGTAGGTCTCCTCCTTGAACCGTCACCTTATCGTGGTGGAGGGGTTTGCGTGTCCCAATGATCCTAGGAGCTATGTTGTCCGGGGCTTTATGCCTGGTAGGTCCACCCAAGGCAAACTGGTCCTAGGTGAGGGATGAGACAAAGAGCGGTTCAACAAACCTCCGATGAAGAGCAAAAACTTTGGACAACGTTTTCCCTTGCCCAGACGCGGGTCACCGGGGCCCCCCTCTGGAGCCTGGAGGTGGGGCTCGATGGTGAGCGCCTGGTGGCCGGGCCTGCACCCATGGGGCTCAGCCGGGCACAGCCCGAAGAGGTAACGTGGGTCCTCCTCCCCATGGGCTCACCACCTGTGGGAGGGGCCAAGGAGGTTGGGTGCAGTGTGAGTTGGGTGGTGGCCGAAGGCGGGGACCTTGGCGGTCTGATCCTCGGCTACAGAAACTGGCTCTTGGGACGTGGAATGTCACCTCTCTGAAGGGAAGGAGCCTGAGCTAGTGCGCGAGGTCGAGAGGTTCCGGCTAGATATAGTCGGACTCACCTCGACGCACAGCTTGGACTCTGGAACCAATCTCCTTGAGAGGGGCTGGACTCTCTACCACTCTGGAGTTGCCCCAGAGAGGCGCCGAGCAGGTGTGGGCATACTTATTGCCCCCCGACTTGAAGCCTGTGCATTGGGGTTTACCCCGGTGGACGAGAGGGTGGCCTCCCTCCGCCTTCGGGTGGGGGGAAGGGTCCTGACTGTTGTTTGTGCATATGCACCGAACAGCAGTTTGGAGTATCCGCCCTTTTTGGAGTCTCTGGAGGGGTTGCTAGGGGGCATACCTTCTGGGGATTCCCTCGTTTTGCTGGGAGACTTCAATGCTCACGTGGGCAATGACAGTGAGACCTGGAAGGGCGTAATTGGGAGGAATGGCCCCCCCGATCTGAACCCGAGAGGTGTTTTGTTATTGGACTTCTGTGCTCGTCATGGATTGTCCATAACGAACACCATGTTTAAGCATAAGGGTGTTCATATGTGCACTTGGCACCAGGACACCCTTGTCCTCAGGTCGATGATCGACTTTGTGGTCGTGTCGTCGGACTTGCGGCCATATGTCTTGGACACTCGGGTGAAGAGAGGGCGGAGCTGTCAACTGATCACCACCTGGTGGTGAGTTGGCTTCGATGGTGGGGGAAGATGCCGGTCAGACCTGGTAGGCCCAAACGTGTTGTGAGGGTCTGCTGGGAACGGCTGGCAGAGTCCCCTGTCAGCAGTAGCTTCAACTCCCACCTCCGGCAGAACTTCAACCACGTCCCGAGGGAGGTGGGGGACATTGAGTCCGAATGGGCCATGTTCCGTGCCTCTATTGTTGAGGCGGCTGACCGGAGCTGTGGCCGCAAGGTGGTCGGTGCCTGTCGTGGCGGCAATCCCCGAACCCGTTGGATGAGATACGCCCGGAGTTCCTTAAGGCTCTGGATGTTGTAGGACTGTCTTGGTTGACACGTCTCTGCAACATCGCATTGACATCGGGGACAGTGCCTCTGGATTGGCAGACCGGGGTGGTGGTCCCCCTCTTTTAAAAGGGGGACCGGAGGGTGTGTTCCAACTATAGAGGGATCACACTCCTCAGCCTCCCTGGAAAAGTCTATTCGGGGGTTCTGGAGAGGAGGGTCCGTCGGATAGTCGAACCTCGGATTCAGGAGGAACAGTGTGGTTTCCGTCCTGGTCACGGAACAGTGGACCAGCTCTTCACCCTTAGCAGAGTCCTGGAGGGTGCATGGGAGTTTGCCCGACCGGTCTACATGTGTTTTGTGGACTTGGAAAAGGCATTCGACCGTGTCCCTCAGGGAATCCTGTGGGGGTGCTCCGGGAGTATGGGGTACGGACCCCCTGATAAGAGCTGTTCGGTCTCTGTACAACCGGTGTCAGAGCTTGGTCCGCCATGCCGGCAGTTTCCAGTGAGAGTTGGACTCCGCCAGGGCTTCCCTTTGTCACCGATTCTGTTCATAACTTTTATGGACAGAATTTCTAGGCGCAGCCAGGGTGTTGAAGGGGTCGGTTTGGTGGACTCAGGATTGGGTCACTGCTTTTTGCAGATGATGTTGTCCTGTTTGCTTCATCAGGCCGTGATCTTCAGCTCTCTCTGGATCGGTTTGCAGCTGAGTGTGAAGCGGCTGGGATGAGAATCAGCACCTCCAAATCCGAGAGCATGGTCCTCAGCCGGAAAAGGGTGGAGTGCCCTCTCAGGGTTGATGGAGAGATCTGCCCCAAGTGGAGGAGTTCAAGTATCTCGGGGTCTTGTTCACGAGTGAGGTAAGAATGGAGCGTGAGATTGACAGTCGGATCAGTGCAGCGTCCGCAGTAATGCGGGCTCTGCATCGGTCTGTCGTGGTGATAAAGGAGCTGAGCCGTAAGGCAAAGCTCTCAATTTACCAGTCGATCTACGCTCCTACCCTCACCTATGGTCATGAGCTATGGGTAGTGACAGAAAGAACGAGATCGCGAATACAAGCGGCTGAAATGAGTTTCCTCCACAGGGTGTCTGGGCTTTCCCTTAAAGATAGGGTGAGAAGCTCAGTCATCCGGGAGGGGCTCAGAGTAGAGCCACTGCTCCTCCGCATCGAGAGGAGTCAGATGAGGTGGCTCGGGCATCTGATCAGGATGCCTCTTGGACGCCTCCCTGGTGAGGTGTTCCGGGCACGTCCAACCGGGAGGAGGCCCCGGGGAAGACCCAGGACACGCTGGAGGGACTATGTCTCCCGACTGGCCTGGGAACACCTTGGGATTCTCCCGGAAGAGCTGGAAGAAGTGGCCGGGGAGAGGGAAGTCTGGGTCTCTCTGCTTAAGGTGCTGCCCCCGCGACCCGAACTCGGATAAGCGGAAGAGGATGGATGGATGGAGGAAAGTAGGTTGTGCAAAAAGGAGTGATGGTAATGGAAGGACAGGGGACAAGAAAGCAAGGGTGGCTGAAGTGGAGGTGGATAAATTTAAAGAAGATCTGAAGGAGAAGAGTTTGACTTGTGAGGAGGTGCAGGACTGAGCTGATTGGAGAACGTTTATCAAGCACATTGACCCCCCATAGAAGTGGAAAAAGAAGAAGACTTGGCTGTAATAGCTGGCATCTAGATAGATAGATAGATAGATAGATAGATAGATAGATAGATAGATAGATAGATAGATAGATAGATAGATAGATAGATAGATAGGTAATTTTAGATTGCCTGCCCCCTTAAGTTGATGTTTTCTATAACTATCTAACAGTCTCTGAGGTTTTTCCCTCTCCTCCATGAAGAATTCTTTCAGCTCTGCAGTGTTTTAGGGGTGTCTTGCATGGATATCCCTTACAGCATTTACAGTAGGTCCAGACTTTGACTTGGCCATTCATTTGTTTCTTTTCAGCTATTCTTTGGTGGGTTTCCTGGTATCTTTCAGGTTATTGTTTTCTGGCAAGGTTCACTTTAAGCTGAGCTTCAGTCTTCTGACAGATGGTTTCATATTACCCCAAGCATGATCTCTTACAATGAACTGAAAAATGAAAAATTCATAGTGGATTCTTTGATGTTGAGATTCCCAGGTCCTGATGCAGCCAAGCAGCTCCAAACCATAACCCACCCAACACCATACATTACAGTTTCTATTGGGTTATTCTGGTTAAATGCTGCTTTAGCCAAACATGTCTTCTGGTACTGTGGCCAGATAAGTTTGTCTTTGTGTATTGTTCCAGAAGTTGTGGTTTATGTCTTGGTGCTCATGGGTAAAATTATTCTTGCCCTGATGTTTTTTCTTGACAGCAAATGTTTCTTCATGGGACACCTCCTATGTGGATCTAATTTGAGCAGCCTCCTTCTAATGGCAGACTCATACACTTCAACATCAACAGAACCCAGAGCTACCTGTACATCCTGCAATGAAATTATAGTCTTTCTTCTTTCAGCATCTTGTGCTCTGCTCTCATGCTGAACGTGTTGGGGTGCCCTGGCCTGGACTAGCTGTCAGCTGTTTTATATCCTCTCATCTTCTAAAGGGTTTACAGAAGATCAGTCACATGCAGCGGCACCAATTATTTTGCTAAGCTACTAGACAACTACATTATTTTAAGCTTTTTAGGCTTCTTCAAGGCAGAAGATGATGGCTTTGCACTTAAGAAAACTGAAAATAATATATTTTAATGGCTTCTTCAGCATGCTGTAGTAAATTATGGTCATAACTTTGGGGTCATCTCAACAGATTTATGTTGCATTCAGATCCACTCTTTAACTGTATCTGCAAAGTGTGGTGCAGTGGCTGCAAATGAGTGCTTCAATCTCTTAAAACTGCAGAGTTCAAATTTTTAGGATTTTTCAAGTCACCCTGGGGGTCCTTTGTGATGGAATCCAGGTGCCTGGTTTTCTGAAGGACACATAACATCAGAAACCTAAAGGGTGTTCCATTTTTTCTTTACTTTACTGCTGCTTAGATGATAGGCAAACAAGGAGAAAGCAACTGTGCCTGCTTGGGTGGCATTTTATCACATTTCACAGTAGCTCACAGTGTCTGTTAGTTAAGATCGTGTTGCTGATACATGAGAAGTGTTTGCTCACTGGTCCTTTATCACACAGGGTATGAAAGAGCAAACACATATTTTAAAACCCTATGAGTGCATAACATTCTCCAACCTGCTTCATGCAATGCAGAGATAAGGGAAATTGGAGCTTATCACGGCAGGAGTGGATGCAATGCAAAGAACAGCCCTGGAAAGGATGCCATTCCATTTTAAGACCCTCTCCACCACACACAAACACTTGAGGCAATTGGAGTCCCTCATCATCCTAAACCTTGTCTCTTTGGGATTGTGGGAGAATCAAGAAGAACATATAGCCTCCACATTAGTAAAGTCTGTGGCATGGGACTTGCGCCCAAGGCACCGGATCCCTGAAGTAACAGCAACACCGTCCTGTATCCTCTAATCACAGCAAACAGAAAACATGTGGATTGTAAAGATTTTGCTTCCTAAATACTTTTGGGTGTATCTAATAGATTTGGCTTGCTAATCACCTTTAAATTTTCCTATTAGATAGTTTTATTGCGATCACCTATTATTTTGATTTTAATTATCATCATTATGATGTTTGTACAGCTTGTTTGGAGTCCACCTTTGGTCAGTTCAATTGATTGGACTGATTAGGAAAGCCACACACTTGCCCAGAGAACGTCCCACAGTTGACAATACTGTATGTATCAAACCAAGAACCAAGCCATGAGGTCAAAGGAACTGCTTTCAGGGATTAGAGAAAGGCACAGACCATGAGGAAGGTTACCAAAAAATGTCTAACAGCACTGAAGGTTCCAAGGAGTATGGTTTCTTTCATAATTCAAAAATGGAAGAAGTTTTGAACAACCATAACTCTTCCTAGAGGTGGCCACCCAGACAAATTGAGCAATCTTGGGAAAACAACTATGGTGACCAAGAACTCGATGGTCACTCTAACAGATCTCTGGAGCACCTGCATGGAAATGGGAGAAACTTCCAGAAGGACAACCATCACTGTGACATTTCAGAGATCTGCCCTTTATAACAGAGTGGCCAGACAGAAGCCTCTCCTTAATAAAAGACACATGGAAGTCTGCATGGAGTTTGCAAAATAGCACCTAAATGACTCTTGAACCTTGAGAAACAAAACTTTCTCTAGCATGATGAAAGCAAGATTAACATCATGTCTGGAAGAATCCAGGCACCAATTATCACCTGAGAAATACCATTCCAACGGTGAAGCTTAGTGGTGGAAGCAACATGTTGTGGAGTTATTTTGCAGTGGTAGGAACTGGGAGACTAGATATTGGTTGAGGGAAAGCAGAATGGAGCAAAATATGGACATAATCTTTATGAAAAGCTTATCCAGATCACTCTGGAACTCAAAATGGGTTGAAGGTTCACCTTCCAACAGGAAAATAGACCCTAGGAAAAAAAAACAAAGACAATACAGGTGAGGTTTAGGGACAACTCTACGGATGTCTTTAAGTGGCCCAGCCTGAGCCTAAACCTGAACCCAGACAAACATCTCTGGACAGTCCTGAAAACAGCCCTCCACTAATAATCAATTTCTGACCTAAGAGGATCTGCAGAAAAGAATGGCAGAAAATCCCCACATCCAGGTGTGTAAAGCTCATCACTCAGACCCACGAAAAGTCCAGTTGGTAAGCTCTGCCAAAGGGGCTTCAACAAAGTATTCAGTAAAAGATCTGAATACCATATATACTCGCGGATAAGTTCTCCCGTGGATAATGTATAATTTCTGGTATTTTATAATGCCGGTCGTATAAGTCCAATACGGAAATCTCACGCTATTGGTCCAAGAGATTATGATAAGCTAACGCCCACTTGAGAGAGTAACCACAGAGCACGTTGCCTTTTGTTTTCTATGTACTGTGCCTACGAGACCACACGCTAAAACCCGAACTATTCCGAAGTGACGTTTGCACTGTTTTGTGTTTTTTGTATCTAACACCTACGATGGAGCGTTCGATCAGAAGAAAATATGAAGCTGGTTTTAAATTAAAAGTTGTTGAAGTGGTGAAAGAAATTTATAACGGTTCTGCTCTAACAAAATTCAATGTGCCTGAGAAACTGGTGTGAGATCGGAGGAGGCAAGAAAAAATGTAAATGTTGAAGTCTGATTTTATGATCAATTTTTTGGGTTCCAAGACCCAACTCATACGTGAGTAAATACAGTAGTTGCTTCAATACGATATTTACATATTTTTAAATAAATTTGCTAAAATTTTTAATATCCTGTTTTCAGTTTGTCATTCTGGTGTATTGAGTGTTGTTTGATGTAGGAACAAATGAATTTAAATGATTTTAGCACAAAGCTGCAATCTTGCAAACTTGTCTGAATACTTTCTGAATACACTGTGGTGGGTGTCCACTACTGTTTAGTGAAGCCCAGAGAGGTAGCCTGCATACATTGTGTCCGTTGTTTACTTTGTATTGTGTTCGATCCCAGTCTTCTGCCTCCCTTTTCTATTGAATAACTAAAGCATTCTCCATAATGTTTAACACAAAGACACGTCTTTCCTTGATTTACTTCTCATCTGCTCCAAAGTTTAAAATTCCAAGTCAACTAATTTGATTAAAGTGCACATTGCCAACTTTTTCATTTAAGGGACTTTGCAGACATTTCAGTAACACAACACTTTTTTTACATGGTCCCCCCATTTCAGGTACCACACTGTTTGGACACAGCAGATCTATTAAAGCCGTCAGTCATATTTAGGACTTTGTCGCATATCCCTTGCATGCAATGACTTTTTGAAGTCTCAGATTGACAGACATCACCAGGTGCTGAGAGTCTTCTCTGGTGATGATCTGCCAATCCTCTAATGCAGCCGTCTTCCAGCTCCTGCTTGTTTTGGGGGGTTTGTCCCCTACAGTTTCTTCTTCAGCATATGGAAGGCCTGCTCAATTGGGTTTAAATTGCATGACTGACTTGGACATTCAAGAATTTTCCATTTTTTTAGCTTTGAAAACCTCCTTTATTGCATCAGCAGTATGTTTGAATCATTATCTTGTTGGAGGATGAAGCACTGTCCAGTGAGTTTGGAGGCGTTTACTGGAACTTGAGCAGATGAGATGTTTCTGTACACCTCAGTATTCATTGTGCCACTGCCATCAGCAGTTCCATCACCAATGAAGAGAAGTGTACCAGGACCTGTGGCAGCCATACATGACATACCACCCCCAGAACTTGAGGTGGTTTGCTTTAGAACTTGTGCAGTTCCTTCTCCACGTTTTGCTCTTCCATTCACTCTGATGTATGTTCATCTTTGTCTCATCTGTCCACAAAACCTTTTTCCAGAATTCTGTAGTCCTTTTTCTCAAACGGTAATCTGGCCCTCCTGTTTTTGTCATTTGCATCTTGCAATGTGTCCTCTGTATTTCTGATCATGAAGTCTTCAGCTGATAGTCGTCTCTGACATGTCCACATCTATCCCCTGAAGACTGTTTCTGATCTGTCAGACAGGCATTGGGGGCTTTTTCTTGACCATGGTGTCATCAGCATATGTCATCTGCATTCATTAGCAGTTGATGTCTCCTTAGCTGACCAGTCCCCTTACAATTGTTGAGCTCACCAGTGTGTTCTTTCTTCTTCATGATATTGCAGACAGTTGACTGAGGTTGTCCTAATGTTTTACAAATGTCTCCAATGGTTTAATTCTTGTTTTTAACCATATAATAAATGGCACAGCTCTTGTTCTCATGTTGACCAATGGCAACTACAGACTCCAAAAGGGAGAAGAAAGCTGAGGTATTTTATGAAACCATGGAACACACTTGAGGAATCACAAACACCTGGAATGCCAATTGTCCAAAAATTATAGTGCCCTGAAATGGGGGGACCATGTAGAAAAAGTGTGTTGTCATTTCTACATGGGGTGACCAAAATGAAATTAAATGAAAGTCTACAATGTGTGGATGTTAATCACGATGACAGAATTGTTTGATTTCAAATTTTTAACTGTGGAGAAGAGAAAATCAAGGAAAAATGTGTCTTTGTCCCAAAAATGAAGGAGGACACTGGGTTACTGGGTACATTTAGCCTCCTTGGCATTATTTTGGAATCAGGGATGAATATTTGTAAACTAGGGGTTGTTTTAATCTTGAAATTATAATGCAAAACTTAATTAACTGGGTTTTTTATATAGGAGAAGGTGCACAACCTTAGCATATAGTGAATGAGTTTTTGAAGTAATTGCATTGATATTATAACCTGAAGCTGAATTTTAGCACACATACTGATAAAGATATAATGCCGACCTACTTTTGTTATCACATACTTTGAACAGAAACACAGAGCAATTCAATTATTATGGGCTGGACCCTCACTGTTTTCTTGTGGGGACTTTTTCAGATATATCAGGCTTAGAAATTTGTGATCTTGAGTGTTTATTACATTCCTCAATTCAGTAAATGTCAAATCCACATTAGTTCCACTTACCGCATTATTTATTTTTAAGAAGTATGTTCAAAGATTGAAAATATGCATCACTGAGATAAATCCATCTAAACTGTACGGTAGACATCCGGTAAGAATTTCTGTGTCAGGACCTTGAGCTTTTAGTTTTATAAGTCAGATTAGATAAACTTTTTTAATCCCATGGGGAAATTTAGACAAAGTTACAGACTTACTGGAAAAATAATACAGCCAAAATTAAATTAATAAATGATATTGCGAAATGATCTCAACAAGTGTAATAATTTAGTTTGGAATGTCAGAAGTAAGCACTGGGTTGCTTAATAGGAGTGGGCGGAAAAGACCCCCAGAGGCACTCCTTAGCATACTGTAGTGGAATGAGCCTGTAGCTAAAAGTGCTCCAAGAGAGCACCTCCTGGAGGGGATGAAGGGGATTTTTCATGATGGCATCCTATTTTGACACCATCCTCTTTTCCACAACAGCTTCCAGTGTCCAGGGTTCGTCCCATAATGATGCAGGCTTTTCTGATGAGTTTGTTCAGGCATTGTTCTTCTTTTCACCTCAAGTTGCTTCCCAGTGTAGAAGACCACACTGGCTACTATGGACTGGTAGAACATTTCCAGCAGCTTGATGCACACATTAAAAGACCGGAGTCTCTTTAACAAGTCCAGTCTGCTCTGGCCCTTCTTGTCCAGTGCCACTGTGTAATCAGATCAGTCAGTTTGTTGTTCATGTGAATCCCCAGGTACTTGTAGCTCTTCACCACTTCATGTTCACCTCCTGAATGATGATTTGTCTTAAAGGCTCTTTGACATACTGGACATCCACCACAAGCTCTTTTGCCCTGTTGTTGTTGAATTGTAGGTGGTTCTGTATGAACCACAGAGCAAAGTCCTCCAAAAGCTTCCTGTACCCCAACTAACCTCCATTATTAATGTAGCATATGAAGGACAAGTTGTCTGAAGAATTCTGTAGATAACAAGCACTGTTATTGTACTGAACGTCTGCAGTGTAGAGGGGTAAACAGGAAGGGCTCCAGTATTACACACCATCATTTCTGACACACAGCCCCTGAGCCTCACAAACTGCTGCCCATTGGTCAGATAGTCCATAATTCAGGAGATTGTGTGCACATCAAGATGAATAGCCCCGAGCTTGTTCCCTAGTTGACAAAGCAGAATTGTGTTAAAGGCGCTGGTTTGATTGTGGCGCCAGCTTTGTCCAAGTGGGAGTAGGCTCTGTGGAGCATTATTGGTTAAATTCTAGAAAAAAGTGCACTTGTTTTGTTATATCGGTGGCTTTTGTGAAAATGTTTATTTGATATTTGGACTTCTGTCTTAACACTGTGAGCCACTAGGGGGCATACTGCCACCCTAACCTGGACACAGACAGGCAAGAGACTGGTTTTTGCCACACTACACACGTTTATTTACAATTTGACATGCCCAAAATACCAGTTAACATAACACACCAGTACCATACAATCCCTTCTTGCCACCAGTCCTTCTCCCTCCACTCCTCCCAACTCTGGACAACTTATGTAGTGAGGCGGCTCCTTTTTATAGGCCACCTGGAAGGACTCCAGATGCCTAACGAGCTTCTTCTGGCCACACTTTCGGGTGTGGTGGAAGCGTGACCAAATAAGGCCCAGGAAAGGACCATGCACCCCATGGCAATGGCCATCAGGGTTGAGCTCCCATGCTTATAGCTCGTGGCCCCAATGGAAACCAAGGGAGAAACTGTCCTGATAAGTCCCTCTCCCCCAGTCCTTCCACACCTTGGGTGTCCTGGCCTGGCCGTCACCCGCCACAACACATTATAAACTTCACATCAGCATTTTGCCAATTATTAGTAGTAATGATTCCACGTAAATACTAGGGTGTATCTCAATGTTCAGGTTAAATAGTCCACCATGGCCAAGCCAGTCTGGACCCTAATCAGATAGATAGATAGATAGATAGATAGATAGATAGATAGATAGATAGATAGATAGATAGATAGATAGATAGATAGATAGATAGATAGATAGATACTTTATTAATCCCATCTCTAATTTTCTCACTATGTAAAGCATTTCAGTAAGTGAGGAGCCACTTCAACCACCACTAATGTGTAGCATTAGTCTGATTTATGCAATGGCAGCCATTATTATGAGATGTATGCTAACCACACATGAGGTGGAGATGTTGACAGAGAGATAGCCAATTAGAGGCAGGGAATGTTTAGGGGGAAAGCCTGACTAGGCCATGGTGGGCAGTTTAGCCTGGACATCCAGATACATCCTGGTCTTTATGAAAGATGCCCCAGGATCTTGTGTGACAACAGAGAGTGAAGATGTTGGTTTTATGTCTCATCTGAAGGGTGTCACCATTTTTACACCGCTGTGTCCTTGTCACTGCATTGGGGCATTGAGAAAAACATTAAGAGCTCAGGGTAAGCACCCCCTGTTGGCCTCACCAATACCTCTTACAGCAGCAACCCACGCTTTTCCTAGATTGTCTTCCATCAAAGTTGGTGTGGGGTACAAAATGCTATATTAAAAGTTGTTCTGTATTTTCATTATATTTTGCTCAAGACAACAACAGATGAACTTAATACAGGACATATCAAAACATATCCTCTTCCAGATTGTACCTCACTTTTAAAACTGCTGTTCAACAAAGAAAGGAAGACAGGCTGGTGCCTAAGGCTGTCGATTAGTTAATAACCTGGGCATCTGGGACAACAAGTTGCTAAATTGGTTTACAGCCTGGGAAAGGAAGACAAGCCAGTAGGTACTAAGCAACACAAAAAGTTTTATTGTTTGGGACAACAGATGAATGAATTCATTCATCATATTGACAGCCAGCCAATCGGAATATCTAATAATCACATCTTGCAAAACCCCCCAGTAGAATTTTATAAGAGCGAAGAGCAACATCAGAAGCAGACAAAGATGTCAGGACAAAAGAACAGAGCAACGTCAGAAGAGGGCGCTGGCAATGTGCGGCCATTTCCATCTGCATCTGATGAACAACTATGAGTGCAAGATCACAAGCTGCCTGCGACATTCATCCTTGTCATCTTTAACTTTTCATAAGCTTTTTCTAAAGACTATATATATATATATATCCAGACTTTGCTATCCATATTTCCTTTTATGCTTTTCCCTACTGGTATTATTATTCCTGTAATAAATACCATACTGCTTTTAACTTTCTATACTTTGTCTTCATATTTAGAGTGATTGAAGTAATAAGGTAAATTTCTTTGAGCACCTGGAGCAGTGAAGAATGATCCAAGCTGACAGGTTTATCGAGCTGCGGACGAAGAGCTCTGTCTAGTAATGAACAGTGCGTTAAAGTAAAACATTCTCTGGTTGAGTCTTTGTATGTTTGAATATATTCTTGGAGACCAAAGGTAATATTTAGGTTGGAGATCTATCTAAGACATCGCACCTTGTTTATGCCTGTGATAAGTATGTCCCTTGGAGTACTAGGGAAAGTGGACTGTACATGTGTTTTTCATACAGTACTTGTGTGGGTTAAAGTTCTAGGAAATAACGTGCATGTGCATGCGTCTTTCATATGCTACTTTTGTGGTTAGGGTCTTTGTGTATGCGTATATCTATTGTGATGAAAGGAATTCACCAAAACAAATATAAAGGTTTGGGGATTGGCCCCTTATATTGATTTTTCCAGGTCAAGATTATAAATATAATATTTTATCAGACATTCGACTCATTGTTGTTGCTTCTGTTGGCTTTTATACAAAATGTATTTAAAATGGCTACAGGAAGTGATGATAACAGGAAGTGACTTCATTAACGGGAGCCGGAAGTGACGTCATCATGGCGGGACCGGAAGTGACATTATCAACAGGAAGTGTTGTAATGGGTGGTGCAGTGTATGACGAACCGTAGTCTGTGGAGTTTATTGGTTCTGGTATGCGATTATTTCTCTTCTTTAGTTCTGCAGGGTCAGAAAGAGAGGCATTAACATCCCCATCTTGTAACCATTCACCTACCTCTGGGCCTGTTGATTGTCTCCTAAGCACACATGTGTGACATTATGTATGTATGTTGTGGTGAACTAAGCCACAAGAAAATGCTCAAAAAGAGTTGGGGAATGTCTCTATGTAATGTCCGACGGACAAAGATGAAAATAGGCTCAAAATAAATCAATAATGACCACAATCGCCACATACAGTAATTTTCATAGCGTTAATATAGCGAACCAAAAAAACATGATGGATGAATGGTGTGATATCGCTGCCATTTTGTGAGCCCGAAAGCAAGGTAAGTGAATTACGATTTTTCTTACTTATTTCTTCAGACAAAGACAGACATCAGTGCACATGACCAACCCCTCATCTCGTAAAATATCACTCACCTTAGGACTTGATGGCTGTTTCCTAAGTGTGCGTGTGTGTGACACCCTTGAAGTAAATAGGTAAAGGGTAAGTAGAGGGAAATTTCACGATAACATACAAGTACTAGCCAGGCCCAAACGTGCTTAGCTTCAGGTAGTGTAGGTGGAAAGGCTGCTGTTCCAGTGCTCAGTGATTAGTATAATTTAATTGGATGATACTCATCATTTTCATTATGTGAAAAACATTTAATTAAATTATATCAGTCTGTTACACTAATTATCTGAATGTGATGAAGTTTTTATCACTCAGTCGTTATGCGTTTTATCCTTCTTAAACACATTGTTATCCACCACCGTTCTGTTGATGATGTGACAGAAACAGCCATGAAGAGGGTGCCAGTCAATGTGGTTGATAATATATCACGTCTGATATGTTAATTACATGGATGTAACTCTAAAAAGCCATCTGCATGCTTGTTTCCAGACTGTGTGATGTCTACATGGAGCCAGTTTCCCTCTCACACTCTCTCACTATTAACTGGTGTTCCTCCACGTGGGTGAACTTGCAATATGGGTACCTACCTTACACTTCTCATTAAAAGTTCATCACTGCAAAAAAAAATACAGCCAGGAGCATCATTTTTCTGAGCATGAACGTATGCAAGCATGGAGAATGCAAAATGTGGCACAAAATAAAATGTGTTTTTCATAGGTGAGTGAACTTCAGTAAGTGCTGTGTGAAAACTCATTTACAATTCTTTTAACAATGTTGAGAATTTTCTAAATCTTTTTCACCTTGAATGTTTTCGGATCTTAAAAGCAGACAAAGGATGTTTGAGTACATAAATAGTACCAGCTTTTCCTCACTTTTTTCAACACAAAACCCTGTCTGTAATCTTCTATCCAATGTTCATTTAATCGTATTTTCAGAGACACTGGGGTGAGGGGCCTACTCTGTAGAACTCTCAAATACTTTGACTTTTATCTTTCTTGTAAACATTTCACCTTGAAAAATCTCTGTTCAGCTTGGCACATTACTGCTAATACCTGCCAAGTCGATGCACAATATTGGGGTGGTAACTGATAACCAGCTGTCCTTCAGGGTCCAGGTTGCTACAGTCTCTTGGTCATTGCAGATTCACTCTGTACAACATTTGCAAGATCAGACTCCTTGTCCAGTATAGTAATGCATTATCCGGGCATTAACAAACTGCAGAAAAATAATCTCAAGAATAATGTAAAGATGGCTTATATGAAGCAAAGTAAAAGCACTTACCTTATCAATCTTTCACAGTCAGGGCTTGCATTTCCATGAGGATTTTAATTTTAGCTGTGGCACACCAGCACTGTATGACACTGGTAGCGGGTTTGGCACTTGTGCAGGACAGGCTTGCTGGACGTTGCATGTGCCAGCCACAAATTTGAGCGTCTCCATAGCCGCTAACTAAGATCTTCAAATGAGTGTCTGCTTATAATTTCAAGTGCTAAACTTAAAAGAAGTGGTGAAGCAGCCTTCTGCTGTTATGCATCTAAAATCTGGAACAGATGACCGATAGAAATTCGCCACGTTAATACAGTGGAGCACTGTACTACTAAACTAGTTTTAAACTACTAAAAAGTCATTACCTTACAATACAATACAATTTACTGTATTTTTGTATAGCCCAAAATCACACAAGAAGTGCTGCCTCTTGACAGCCCCTCAGCCTTGACTCTCTAAGAAGACAAAAAAAAAATCCAAAAAAACCATTGTAGGGAAAAAATGGAAGAAACCTACGGAGAGGAAGTTCAAAGAGAGACCCCTTTCCAGGTAGGTTGGGCGTGCAGTGGGTGTCAGAAAAGAAGGGGGTCAATACAATACAATACAATACACAGATCAGAACATATCCTCAATACAGTATAAAAATAAAAATTTTACAAGTACGGAGCAGAACAGTAGATGATATCCCATGATAAGGTTTGGATTTGTTCAGAGTCCTGGAGACCTTGGCCATCCCCTATTGGCCATTCCACAGCATAAACAGAGCTTGTCAAGCCAATCCGATGAAAGGACCCCTCTACCCCATGATTCCTGCGATTCTCCTTCAGGAATGACTTTACCTTAGACTGGCAAAACAACTTGGCAGGTGGGCCGTGGCATCAAGTGCCACATTTGAGTACCGATAAGAGAAACAGAATAGGTGAGGGTTAGTAACAAATTCTAACTATCGTGTTACTTATGTTTTAGTGCTAATGACTAATAACCGAGATGCAGTCTGCACAGTTAATCAGCAGCTCTAGTCAGGGTGTGCTAAACTGAAGTAGTGAGTCTTCAGCTGGGATTTAAAAGCTGAGACCGAAGGGGCATTGTGGTAATATGCACTACTGGCATTACCATTAATTAAATGAAATTAGTTTAGCGTCCTCTGCTGTGTAAAGAGGGAGGCTTTTGTTTGGAGGAAAAAATGTATAAAGAAAGGAAACTTACCTTTTTTCATTTATATAGTGCAGAAAGACGTCTTTGTTGACGATATTAGCATCTTTTGGGGAGTGTCACAGCGGGTCTCATGTAGACTGGAGAGACAGCCTTGCCATTGACCGGCCGGGATGGCATTGTCGGTACCCCACTCCTACACGCGTTTCCCGCAACCTCATTAACTCTAAAGGAGTAAAAGAAAGTGCAAAGCGTCGTAGTATTAGTTTACCGCGGTCTAGTAAAGGGATCCCTTATTCGTAGTTGTCTGGGCTGTAGCTCAGGGGAAGGAGGAAAAGAATAGAAAGTGCTTACTTTCACTTTATGGCAGAAGTGCCGTTGGCGTCTCAGAAGCCGGCACAGCTATACGCCAGCAGCGCGGCAGCTCCATTTTATAGTAATTGTGTGGGAAAGTAGACGCCAGAAACGTGTTCACGTCATCGCTACACTCGGGAGGGATGACGTACAGCGTTTAATTGGTCAGCGTAGGGGCCAATACAAAAGGGAATCGTGGCCTCTAGAGGGGGTTCTTTCTGAATAGATCTTCTTAGAGAAAGGTACCTGACAGAACAGCATTACGGCTTGTGCTTTGTTTTGTAAATATTTTTTTCATATAAATATCTCTTGAATAACTTTGGTGGAGGTATTTATTGGGTTGTGGTTAGTGGTGCACTGTTTATTTTTGTATATACACTTTTTCTATATTTTTGAATATTTTTGGGTGAATCCTGTATTATACACTGTTTGGAGGAGCAGCTTCCTGACTTGGATCACTGTGGAGGAAGACAGCTTCACATTTTGTTTTTGTGTATATATTTGGATTTCATTAGTTTGTGTGTATTTTACTTTTTCTTTTGGGACTTTCAAGTAGCACTGTAAATATTGTATACAGTCATTTCTGGGCTCCATTTGATTATTGTTTTTGTGTGTCCTTTGCGGCATTGGACTGTGTTTTAATATATAAATTCCGCAGGACATTATTTTTGATTATTTTCTTTAAGTGCACCTGTAAATAAAACCTCACTTTATTTTTCAAAAAACCCAACCCTTTTTGTGTCTGTGTCTCCCTGTCTTACACCATCATCCTGGTCACGCTCGGTCCCACATACTAGACACCTAGAGTGTAGGCTGGTGATTCCAATTCCCACTACACGGGGTGTCACAGGCATCTCTTATAGTAGCAGGCAGACCACTCCACAGTTTAGGGACCCTGTAACTAAAGGCTCAAGCTCCCACTGTTATTTTATTATTTCCTGAAATCATAAGCAGACCGGCATCTTGAGATCTTAATGTGCACTCTGGTTTGTAAGTTATCATAAGTTCAGATAAGTTCACTTTAACATGGCTTTATCATAGTTTAATTTTAGTGTAACTCTGATATTCTGTATATGTATTTAATTATTATGATTTTCTTTTTTTATGTGTCCAAAAACTTTCTCTGCTGTTCTCTTTCCGGTTTTCTTTGGGGGCGATCTGTGCCACCACCACCACCTGATCAGGGCACCATGCAGTCCCTACATTGATGGGGCAGACATCCACATGACCATCATCATCTAATTCTTCCACATGAAGCCTGAAAATCCTTAGGACTGATTGAGATCATTTATGTTAGGTAGAATACCTAGAGAGGGCTGGCTGATCTTGTGGCCTCGGAACCCCTGCAGATTTTGGTTTTTTTCCAGCCATCTAGAATTTTTTTTTCTGTCCTACATGGCCATAGGACCTTACTTTATTCTTTGTTAATTAACATTGCCAAATGTTTTCTTTCTTTTTTTGTTTCTTCATCTTGTAAAGCACTTTGAGCTACATCATTTGTATGAAAACGTGCTATAGAAGTAAATGTTGTTGTTTACTTCAGACATGTATGCATTAGTTTTGAGAAGGGGAAGGGGATGCTGAGGTAAAGTTATAAAAGAGTAACTTACTTTATTTAATTTCCTGAGAAGGCATTGGCTTGTCTGGTGGCGGCACGTTGGGGGTGCGCTCATGCTCACTTGTTCACACGCAAGGCCGCTGTGCTATTTATTTCGGGCCTCAAGGAAGTCGAGCGTAGCACATACGCAGATTACTCCTGGATCAGCTGCTATAGGAGGCTGAGAACAGCGTAACGCAGGATTGGCTAAGAGTTTCATACCCTAGTATAAAAGACACTTCCCACCTCTAGGCTTTGTCCCTTTTGATTCAGTTGTGGGGATAGTGAGTTTGATACAGCTAATTCTAATAGTTTATCAAGCAGAGCAGCTTGTGCCTTGTTATGTATATATTTTATTTCCAGTATATCAATAGATATCGATATCTCCTAGTAGTAGTATTATTTTAGTGGATGTACAGTAATCCCTCCTCAATCGCGGGAGTTGCGTTCCAGACCCCCCCGCGATAGGTGAAAATCCGCGAAGTAGAAACCATATGTTTGTATAGTTATTTTTATATATTTTAAGCGCTTATAAACTCTCCCACACTGTTAACATTATTAGAGCCCTCTGGACATGAAATAACACCCTTTAGTCAAAAGTTTAAACCGTGCTCCATGACAAGACTAAGATGACAGTTCTTTCTCACAATTAAAAGAATGCAAACATATCTTCTCTTCAAAGGAGCGCCATCAGAAGCAGAGAATGTCAGAGAGAGCGCTCGCTAAGCAAGCAATCAAAAAATCAATACGTGCTTTTAAGTATGCAGAAGCACCGCGATAAAGCGCCATTTTGTAGAGGAGCGTCCGTATCTTCTAGGCAAACAGCCCCTCTGCTCACACCCCCTCCGTCAGGCAGAGAGAGTGAGAGAGATAGAAAGAAGCAAACAATCAAGCACTGCGCGGGAAGCATATCGTATATCATTGAGGAATTTTAGTTAATATGTAATACATGCTCTGATTGGGTAGCTTCTAAGCCATCCGCCAATAGCGTCCCTTGTATGAAATCAACTGGGCAAACAAACTGAGGAAGCATGTACCATAAATTAAAAGACCCATTGTCCACAGAAAGCCGTGAAACAGCGAAAAATCCATAATATATATTTAGATGTGCTTACATTTAAAATCCAAGATAGAGTGAAGCCACGAAAGTCGAAGCGCGATATAGCGAGGGATTACTGTATTCATATACTGTAGTTTGGGTTTGTGTCTCTTTTTTTGTATATTGTAGCTGCTGACCAAGCATGGGTCAAACGTGTGCCAAAGGAAATCTCTCAGTCTAAAAAAGGTGAATTTAAAAAAAAAATTTTGTGAAAATTCAAAGCAAATAGTCCATACAAGAATAAAGAAAAGCTGTTACACACGTAGAATAAATGGCAAAAAAAAGTTAAAATGTTTCATCTTGTTAAACTTCAATTGTTTCTATATTTAAGGATGAGTTATTTCTCTATGCTTTACTTCCCATTCAGTATACAACTGAGCACATTAAGGCCCAGTTTGAAACTGTGTGCCCTCTGTGCCTTACAAGTCACTAACTGAGACTAATCTGTAATCACAGGGACAAGAAATAGAATATTCCACTTCAGTTCAGCTTGTGGGGGTTATAAGAACTTCCCATATGCTATGCACTAATTTACAGGCAAAACTTTAATATAACTAAGAAAATACTTCTATCAATTTAACATGACCTAAATAACTGCTAATGGCTCTTACGTATATATTACAACTCGAGCTCAAAAATAGAATAAACCTAGCATTACCCCGATAATCCTCAGTCCACATCTCAGAAAACAAGACATCCAAAAACAGAGCAAGAAAAGGTCTAAATCAGGGGTATCCAACTCCAGTCCAGGTGGGCCGCATTGGCTGCAGGATTTCATTCTAACCATTTTCTTAATTAGTGAGTCGTTTTAGCTGCTGATTAACTTGTTTCGCTTTAGTTTTAATTGATGTGACTCAGACCCCTTAGTTGTTTCTTTTTCCTTAATGAGAAGCCAAACAATAATGAGACATAAAACAAGCCCGCCACATGACCAGCTCACCTGAAAATAAAGAAAGATGAAGGTCTCGGTCATGTTGGTCTGCTCGGATCACCAAAACATCTTGACGGTGGTTTTAGGAAAAACAGACAATCAACAGTTTGCTGTGGCAGAATGTGAGCAGCAATAAGTCAACAACGGCTTTAATTAACAGCAAGAATTGGCTTCTCATTAAGAAACTGGTTGGAGTGAAATTGCCTGGAGTTTGGCGTTCCAATTCAGCTGGTCATCCATTGGCTCATTTTCTGTTTGGCTGCCATTAATGAAGAAACAAATCAATTCAGAGGACATAATCCTTAAAATGAAGGGAAAAGGAGTTAATTAGCAGTGAAAACTGCTCGCTGATTAGGAAAAGGGTTAGAATGACAACCTGCACCCCTGGTCTAAACTCCGAAAAATCAACCAAAACACATATTAACACAGTTAAGCTCTCCAAAAAATGCAATGCCGATATGAAGCAACAGACCTTCTGCCTGGGCTTTTATTTGCAGAGGGTGGTCCTCCTCCTCCTGCTGTGTCGACTGAAAATTCAGTTTTAAGGGGATGGGTCATATAAATAAATATATAAACATAACAAATAATATTCAAAATATATAACTAAACATAAAAACAGAATATAGCAATACTTGAGTGCATATATAAACCATTGACACATATTTTTGAAAGGCACTACGCACTGAGTGATTTGGAAATTGTAGAGGGAGATGTGCTGCATAGATTAAATAGGTTGAAATCAAACAAATCACCAGGACCAGATACTGTTTATCACAGAGTGTTTAAGAAGTTTACCGAGTACAGATATAAACCCATGACACACATATTAGAAAGTCACTGCACACTGGTGAAAATGGCAAATATTATCCCACTATATAAACCGGGGTGTACGGTGGTGCAGTGGTAGCGCTGCTGCCTCACAGTTAGGAGACCCGGGTTCGCCTCCCAGGTCCTCCCTGCGTGGAGCTTTCATGTTCTCACCGTGTCTGCGTGGCTTTCCTTGAGGTACTCTGGTTTCTCCCACAGTCCGCAGACATGCAGGTTAGCTGCATTGGTGATTCTAAACTGCCCTAGTGTGTGCTTGGTGTGTGTGTGTGCACCTTGTGGTGGGCTGGCGCCCTGCCCGGGGTTTGTTTCCTGCCTTGTGCCCTGTGTTGGCTGGGATTGGCACCAGCAGACCCCCTTGACCCTGTAGTTAGGATGTAGTGGGTTGAATGATGGATGGATGGATATAAACAGGGTGACCAGGCAGATCCAAACAACTATTGTCCAGTAAGCTTAACGTGCATCAAAGGAAAATGTTAAGGATAAGATTGAGCAGGTCATGGCAAAAACAGGAGTTTTACTGAACAGTCAGCATGAGTTCAGAAGAGGGAGGTCGTGTTTTACTTAAATGCTGGAATTCTATGATAAAGCAACAAAAAGATTTGATCAGAGTGGAGCTTATGGTATTAATTTTCCGGTTGTATCAGAAAGTATGCCACATGAGAGTTTGGGCATCCAATTAAAAGAAGTGGTAGTTCAGGGTGTGTTGTGTAGTGTGACCCGTCATTTGCGCGATAGACATATGTGCTCCGACAAAATAGCGGCGATTAAAACACGCCGTCAAAATCACGCAGACAAAATCGCTCCGACAAAATCGCGAAAGCTTCATTAAATATGAATTACTAGTTTAAAGCATATATAATAATGTTTATTTTAGAAGTCAATATTATGAGACGCAGCATGCCATCAGAACGGCACGCAGATAGTCCTTAAGATCACGCCCTGCATATGTAGGAAGAATTGCAGCAAGGACGTCCAACTCTCTTGGCCTCTCTCGCGCTCATTTGTCAAAAACCAGTTAGCGGGTTTATCGGCGCTCATTTGTCGGTTGCGGTTTTGTCAGAGCGCATATGTCTATCGCACTTTTGTCGTTGAACTGTTGTGTAGATGTACATTTTATATTAATATTTTTTTGCTTGGCAGACCTTTTTATCCAAAGTGGCGTACAAAAGAGGTAAACATACTCGAGTAACATTAGGCATGGTCCTGTTGATTCAGCAAGTGTATTAGGACAGGTAATAAAAAGTTGAATACCACAAGTGAAAAAGATGTAACAACTACAGTAATCCCTCGCTATATCGCGCTTCGACTTTCGCGGCTTCACTCTATCGCGGATTTTAAATGTAAGCACATCTAAATATATATCACGGATTTTTCGCTGGTTCGCCGCTTTCTGCGGACAATGGTTCTTTCAATTTAGGTTACATGCTTCCTCAGTTTGATTGCCCAGTTGATTTCATACAAGGGACGCTATTGGCGGATGGCTTAGAAGCTACCCAATCAGAGCATGTATTACATATTAACTAAAACTCCTCAATGCTATAAGATATGCTTCCCGCGTGGCGCTTGTTTTGTTTGCTTCTCTCTGTCTCTCTCACTCTATCTGCCTGACGGAGGGGGTGTGAGCAGAGGGGGCTGTTTACACAGTAGCTGTTTGCCTAGAAGATAGGACGCTCCTCTACAAAATGCCGCTTTATCGTGGTGCTTCTGTATACTTAAAAGTACGTATTGATTTTTTGATTGTTTGCTTTTCTTAGCGAGCGCTCTCTCTTCACGGTGCTCCTTTGAAGATAAGATATGTTTGCATTCTTTTAATTGTGAGAAAGAACTGCCATCTCTTTCTTGTAATGAAGCACAGTTTAAACGTTTGACTAAAGGGTGTTATTTCATGTCTAGAGGGCTCTAATAATGTTAACAGTGTGGGAGAGTTTATAAGGGCTTAAAATATATAAAAATAACCATACAAACATATGGTTTCTACTTCGTGGATTTTCACCTATCGCGGGGAGGGGTCGGGAATGCAACCCCCGCAATCGAGGAGGGATTACTGTATTTAGAAGGTCGTAAACAGGTTTTCTATGCTCTAACTGCGAAAATATTCGATTTATAAATAAAGAATCCTACTTCGCGGAAATTCATTTATCGCGGCAGAGTCTGGAACGGATTAACCGCGATAAACGAGGGTTGACTGTAATATGTTTATGCATTGAAATAAATATAATAATGATTAGAAGCATTCCCAGGCAGGAGTGGGCGCCACAGTGAGGTTAAGAATATCTTGGTCAAGAGGTTACAGAAAACGTTCTTAGTAAAAAGACTACTGTGCAGTTAACATAACTTATGGCCTCAGTGTCTATCATTGAATATCTACCGTCATCAAACTCAAATTACCTAACATAACATAATAAATAAATGGATTCATTGGATTACAATCGATAAAGCAATTAACTTAGTTTAACAACAAATTAACCAAATTAAACTATCACAGAGCAAAGGTTTTCTTTTTTGTTTTTTGCTTTTTTTTTTGATGGTTTTAGAATTAGCACCGACGCAGGAAGCAGAGGGTGATGGTGTAAGGACCTTATCGGATTTAGGTGACGTTAAGAGTGATGATCAGCAGGGATGATTGTTAGGGCTGCTGATGTTTTTAATATACAGAACATTATATAAATGGTCTGGACAGGAAAACAAACAACAAGCTGGCTAAGTTTGTAGAAAATACCAAGGTAGGTAGAATGGCAGATAGCACTGGTCTGCACCAAAATCCTGTCATGTACTTTATAGATTTAGGCGTGCTAAACCATTTTCTGAAATTGGAATTTAATATCACAAACCGTCTCTGAAGGAAATTAGATTCATAGTTTTATTATATAAAGTTTGTTTTGTGACAAGAGTTTTTTCATGCTCTGAAAAATGGTAGTCTTCCTAGTTCTGAATGTTAGCTGAGGTGGAAATAACACAAAGTCAAGTTTTTGCTACACATTTTTTTGCCTTTAATAAGTATATATTTTTCTCTCTTCTTATTCTTTTAAAATGGCCTAAAATTTTTATTGAAATGCTGTCATACTTGCATGTCTGCGGATCACCCTCCTTGGAAAGCACAACCCTGGGGCGAGAGCGGGCACTGTTGGTTTCCACAGCACAGAGGAGATGCCCAATGAGGGCAACTGACTCCGCCCCATCCAGTTGGAGGACTGTATATTGGAGGTGCTCACAGAAGGTGGCGTCTCATTCTGGACTGACACCCGACAAAAATCAGAGCTCTGAACCAGACCCAAAAGGTTATAAAATAAAGACAGCAGCTATTTATTTTGGTTTATAGATGTCATTGTGTGCTGTGTTTGCTACAAGCTTTTTTGTTAATTAAATAGGACAACCTGGTTCATGTCCCAACGTTTATCAGGATCCAGTGCCATACCTTGCATGAGCACAATGCTTAGAATGGTGCATGCTTACTCTCCAGAAGAAAGAAACTTGTTACTTAAATATTTTTTACAGAAATACGCAAGATCAGCTTGATCAGCCCATTGTCTAGTAACAAATAACAGGTAAGCAAATGATAAACAAGGAAGAAAAAAAGTGTATGACAAAATTTCCTTGGGAATACACAGAAGGAAAACTATAAGGAGTTAGTTGAGGAGCTTTTCTCTTCCACTCTTCCTACCTTCTGTAAAAACATAAATTTCCCCCACAAATTTCCCCCTTGGGAAAATTAAAGTCCTGTCTCTATTATATATTGCCTTTCATATCTATCTATCTATCTATCTATCTATCTATCTATCTATCTATCTATCTATCTATCTATCTATACTTGAATTTTATAGTGCCTTTCATATCTATCTATCTATCTATCTATCTATCTATCTATCTATCTATCTATCTATCTATCTATCTATCTATCTATCTATCTTTTGTCACACATGCGCGAATAGGAAGAAGCTAAAGAGCTCAAATAACTGTAATTCTACATCAGACCAGCGGGCGGTGGATTGTGCTGACTGTCTCTCTCAGTTCCTTGCAGGCCATTCACGGGAAATCCCACCAGGTAATGTCACTTCCGGTCCCAAAGACGTCACTTCTGGGTCTGACTTAAATTACATCAGTTCCTCCACCAGCCTGTAAAACTGCCATCTTACCTCCACCATGTCAGTTCTGTTTTGGACTCTTGTAAACTGCTCAAGCTTTCAACCTATTTACAGCTAGGATAAATTATTTGGGTGGCTGCCGCAAACCTTATTATATCTGTGGTCTTTTCTTGTGACACTATCTACAGTGGTGTGAAAAACTATTTGCCCCCTTCCTGATTTCTTCTTCTTTTGCATGTTTGTCACACAAAATGTTTCTGATCATCAAACACATTTAACCATTAGTCAAATATAACACAAGTAAACACAAAATGCAGTTTTTAAATGATGGTTTTTATTATTTAGGGAGAAAAAAAAAATCCAAACCTACATGGCCCTGTGTGAAAAAGTAATTGCCCCCTGAACCTAATAACTGGTTGGGCCACCCTTAGCAGCAATAACTGCAATCAAGCGTTTGTGATCTCACCAACAACAACAACATTTATTTATATAGCACATTTTCATACAAACAGTAGCTCAAAGTGCTTTACATATTAAAGAATAGAAAAATGAAAGACATAATTATAAAAAATAAATCAACATTAACATCGAATAAGAGTAAGGTTCAATGGCCAGGGGACAGAAAAACAAAAACTCCAGACGGCTGGAGAAAAATAAAATCTGTAGGGATTCCAGACCATGATACCGCCCAGTCCCCTCTGGGCATTCTACCTAACATCAATGAAACAGTCCTCTTTGGATTTAGGATTCTCACGGAAGGGCTTGATGATGATGATGGTCACGTAGACTTCTTCCTTTTAATCCGTCCATCATTGTTGGAGCATCATGAAGCTTTGAGTAGGTGGAGGTGGCGCAGGCCACCACCACAAAGAAACCGGAAAAAGAAACAGAAAAGAGAGTAGGGGTCAGTACCGATTTTAGAGCCACTATGAATAGTTGTTATGATGAATTGAACATACAGAGTATCAGGATTAAGTTAAATTACGATTAAAATGAAGTTATAAAAAGGCCATGTTAAAGTAATGTGTTTTCAGCAGTGTTTTAAAGTGCTCTACTCTATCAGCCTGGCGAATTCCTATTGGCAGGCTATTCCAGATTTTAGGTGCATAACAGCAGAAGGCCGCCTCACCACTTCTTTTAAGTTTTATTCTTGGAATTCTAAGGAGACACTCATTTGAGGATCTGAGGTTACGATTTGGAATATAAGGTGTCAGACATTCCGATATATAAGATGGGGCGAGATTATTTAAGGCTTTATAAACCATAAGCAGAATTTTAAAGTCAATCCTGAATGACACAGGTAACCAGTGTAGTGACATCAAAACTGGAGAAATGTGTTCTGATTTTCTTTTCCTAGTTAGGATTCTAGCAGCTGCATTCTGCACTCGTTGCAAACGATTTATGTCTTTTTTGGGTAGTCCTGAGAGGAGTGCGTTACAGTAATCTAGTCGACTGAAAACAAACGCGTGAACTAATTTCTCAGCATCTTTCAGTGATATAAGAGGTCTAACTTTACTTATGTTTCTTAAGTGAAAAAATGCTGTCCTAATGATCTGATTAATATGTGATTTAAAATTCAGATTACAGTCAACAATCACCCCTAAGCTTTTTACCTCCGTCTTGACTTTTAATCCTAATGTATCCAGTTTATTTCTAATAGCCTCATTGTATCCATTATTGCTGATCACTAAAATTTCAGTTTTCTCTTTATTTAACTTGAGAAAATTACTATTCATCCATTCTGAGATACTAGTCAGACATTGTGTTAGTGAATCAATAGAATCGGGGTCATCAGGTGCTATTGATAAGTACAGTTGTGTGTCATCAGCATAGCTGTGGTAGCTCACGTTGTGCCCTGAGATAATCTGACTTAACGGAAGCATGTAGATTGATAACTTGCAATGAGTCTTTCACAGCGCTCTGGAGGAATTTTGGCCCACTCATCTTTGCAGAATTGTTGTAATTCAGCTATTTGACAGTTTAATAGATTAGGGCGCTCCTCGCACCCTTGTACCCCCAGACTATACGTCAGACACCAGGTAAAAGTCCAAAGATGATATTTATTATAATAATAAAGTGCACAAAGCACACTCTCCACCACAATTCTCCAATAATAATCACAAATACAATAAACCAATCCTCCACTCCCAGACGCTTAGCCACCCTGCCTCCCAACTCAGCTCATCGTCTGGGAGCTCCCACAGTCCTTTTATATTCCCTGACCCAGAGGTGTTCCTTCCCAACAGTCCACAAGTCCTTATTCCTTCCGGGTCAGGGTAAATAATGTTTTTTCTCACCCCGGAAGCCATTCGCTCTTCCTATGACGAACTTCCGGGTCATAGGGCATGAAGAACTCTTTGGTCCTCCCTGCAGCTCCCTCTCGTGGTCCCCATGGCATCCAGCAGGGCGGTGCATAAAAACTACATGGTCCATAATGCCCTGCTGGTCTTCTGGGGACCTCCATGCTGCAAGGAGGGCTCCACCTGGCGGCTTGGGGGTATTGGCCGGGGTGCATGGCCGGCCATATCTTACAGTACTCCCCCCCCAGTGACGAATCATGATTCGGAGCGGCCAGCCCCGCGAGGGATGTCTTCCTCCAGGAGGAGTTGTTGTTCGGGTCCTGCCGAAGTCCAGAAAATTTCCGGGAGAACCTTGGGGGAATATTAAATAAAAAAGGATTTGTATTCCACGTCCTCCCAGGACAATTTCGCCATCCATGTCCCGGTCGGCGGCATTCATAGCACAGCCGCCTTCCTCCAGTGTGTATCCCTCTGCGAGTCTGGAAACAGTTGGGAAACTTTCGCTCCGCCCCTTTGTCCACTGAGGAGGGTTCCACGGCCGCCCCTGAGCTCTCAGCTCGCTGCTCAACTTTGTCAGGAGACCCCCTCTTTATTCTAGGAATCTCCAGTTTACTCTGGGGCTTGTCCACAGTTTGGGTCTCTCTATTAGTGAAAGAGAGCCCTTTTACTGTCTGCACGCCCTTTGATTTATAAACAACATGGGTCGGGGTCTTTAGGATCGAATCGCTCCAAGAGACAGCACCATCCAGCTGCTCTGGCTCGATCGGTCCTTCCCCCGGCCGCTCCGTAAACGTTTCGGCCTCTCTTGTAGGGCACGCATCCATTTGGCACCCGCTATGGATTAAAAGCGGGCCCGGATCACACTGCGTCCCTATTACATTATATACGGTACCGACATTACCTGCTTGTACCGCCAAATCACATAACATGGGAGGCTCCCGACCAAATCGCCGTACGTATTCATCCAGCTTTCTTAAAGGCGCTTCAGCCGCTGCTCCCAAGTCCCCAACGATCTTCTTTATTGTTTCCACCACCTGTACAAATTTGTGCACGGGCTGAAGCAACTTTTCCAGCTCGTGCACGTCCAAAAAGTTACTTAATTCACCCAGAGGCATGCTCGAGCCATCATTAGCCTTACCCTCCGGGTGGGAGCCAATAAACACGGCAGCTCCTGGCACGTGCTCAGACAGGTCCCGCAAGGGAGCCTGGGATTTGGAGTTCTTTTCGGAGGACCGCGGTGCCGCTTTTGGCTGACTGCGATCCGTCTGTATCAATTTATCGACGGACCGATCAATCATTTCCCGGACCTCCTTACCTTTTTGTAGGGAGAGCGGTACTTCGATCGCCTCCCCTTTTCCCTTCGAAAAACTCAAGTCCGTCTTTTCTTGGGCGAAGCCACAAACAGCTGGATACGGAACATCACCTACCTGGAATCCCTTGTGGTAGGTCACGTGTCCCTCGCCGGCACCCGTAATGCGGAAGTGCTTCGGGTTACTCGTTTGCCTGAATGAGAGCGCGCCATCGCCTTTGGGTCTGTCTTCTGCCTCCCGCAGAGCCTTCGGATGGACATCTGGGAGGTATGTACATGGGACATCATGTGTTAATTTAAAAAGATTATTCAGTACATTCCCCGTACATACCTCGTCGGAGACGTCCTCCTCCGGAAATCTCTCCCGAAATGCGTAGCCGCTCCATAGCTCCTCTTGAGCGCAGGCAATGCCGAGCGCTAGACCTCCGCTGTTGCTGGCGCTCTGCTTTGTCTTCTTCTTCCCCATGACGGACTTGATAAAGATGAGGTTTCTGGCGATTTTTTCTGTGTGTGTCGTGACGCTGTCTTCCCGGGGTATTCTGTCCACAATAAATTTTTTAAATTCAGGTCCTCTGCCAAACTGACGGCCAGAGAATCCTGCCGAAGCTACGCCAATTGTAATAGATTAGGGCGCTCCTCGCACCCTTGTACCCCCAGACTATACGTCAGACACCAGGTAAAAGTCCAAAGATGATATTTATTATAATAATAAAGTGCACAAAGCACACTCTCCACCACAATTCTCCAATAATAATCACAAATACAATAAACCAATCCTCCACTCCCAGACGCTTAGCCACCCTGCCTCCCAACTCAGCTCATCGTCTGGGAGCTCCCACAGTCCTTTTATATTCCCTGACCCAGAGGTGTTCCTTCCCAACAGTCCACAAGTCCTTATTCCTTCCGGGTCAGGGTAAATAATGTTTTTTCTCACCCCGGAAGCCCGTCGCTCTTCCTATGACGAACTTCCGGGTCATAGGGCATGAAGAACTCTTTGGTCCTCCCTGCAGCTCCCTCTCGTGGTCCCCATGGCATCCAGCAGGGCGGTGCATAAAAACTACATGGTCCATAATGCCCTGCTGGTCTTCTGGGGACCTCCATGCTGCAAGGAGGGCTCCACCTGGCGGCTTGGGGGTATTGGCCGGGGTGCATGGCCGGCCATATCTTACAACAGCTATTTGACTAATGGTTAAATGTGTTTGATGATCAGAAACATTTTGTGTGACAAACATGCAAAAGAATAAGAAATCAGGAAGGGGGCAAATAGTTTTTCACACCACTCTATCTATCTATCTATCTATCTATCTATCTATCTATCTATCTATCTATCTATCTATCTATCTATCTATCTCTATGGGGATGAAACTCAAACTCCACTTGGACAGTCACAACATTTGAGATTAAACCCTGATGACTGGAGATGGGAGACAGAAGTACTAACCACTGTGCCACTATGCTGCCCTTTTATTATGATCTTATTCAGAAATGACAATATAGAGGTTGGAGCATGCATGATTACAGTGTGTTGCTGCACCCACCACATGGCAAACCAACCAGATTGAGGTCCGAGTGCAGCCTTCCAATGGGTGATACCTCAGCCCCACACTAAACTGTGTGAGTTTGTTTTACAGTGGCTGGAGTGCCAATTCTGCCACCAACCCCCAAGTTTTCCCTGCAAGTTGGAAGACCTGCTTGTAGGGTGGGGTGCAGATTAACATCATACCCAGGAGAGAGCAATTGCAAATTAAGGGCTCAACATAGTAGAGTCACTTTTGGCATTCGAACCGGCAACCGGCACAGATCCCTAGCCTCAGAGCCAGCACTCTGCCCACAATGTAGAGATAGCCGTAAAATATAAACACTTTGTATTATTCAGATTTGACTTTTTAATAAAAGGCAGCACCATAGCATATTTAAAATAAGGTGGGACAGACCCTGTATCATGACAGGTATTGACAATAGTCAAAATTCTAGGTCCAGCAATTTCAAATACCTGTTCAAGAAGCCAAGAGGAGACAATATGTGGATAAGTGAAATTTGCCATTTTCACATGTGTACTTTATTCAATACAAAGCTGGATACAACAGGTTTTTTTTTAAAGATGATATATTGCAAGCAAACAGATTGCTGTTCATTAGGACCAACACAGCAGTATATCATGCATTGTGCAGTAAAGGGTGGGAACAGCACTCCCTAGTCGAGAAATGCCATTTCAGTCAGTGGCTGGTTTTATCACTTTACTAAGCACAAAATTTACGCAGAAGTAAAAGAGCGTCACTTGACAAGCGGACATCGTATGAAATAGTCTGACAGCTCCATGGCTCAGTTACACGAGATTTGTGCTGTTTATTTAGTTTGGGTTATACTCCAGAGATTTATTATTACGTTTTAAAGTATCTGACAGACTTTGATAAAAGAGTTCATAGTAGGTGTTTAATTAAAAGGTGTTTCTCTATCTGATTTTGTACAAACTGCCGACACTGGAGAAGAAACACATTTACTTCTGCTGACAAACCCCATATTTCAAGTGTTAGTAATGGTGTAAAAAAAAGCTGATTTATACTTTAATTGGATTTGTTTACCATTCTACAGACATTGAGTTTCATGCCCAGAATACAAAAAAAAAATAAAATAATTTATGCTCCACAGGAACCTAAAAGTAAAAGTATCTGTGATTTTATTTGTGGAAAGAAAGTCCTTCAGATGGACATGTATAGAGACAAGTGACGTCCATTTTGTAATTCAGCTTTTCCACTACAGGGTTGTGAGAAGTTGTAGCCAAGGTGGAAAGACATGGAAAGCCAATCTAATGAAGAGCATACGGTCAACCAAACGTACACATCCATCAGATGGGAGCGCCTTGAGCATGGAAAAAGTGCTAAATAAATAAACTATATTATTATTATTATTATTATTTAGAGATTAATTCCATATGAATATGATGATCAATCTATCTATCTATCATATAGTGCCTTTCATCTATCTATCTATCTATCTATCTATCTATCTATCTATCTATCTATCTATCTATTATATAATGCCTTTCCTATCTATCTATTTGGGGTGGACCCCCAAACTCCACTCAGACAGTTACTGAGCTTGAGATGAAGCCACGATGGCTTTGAGCTCTGATACAGGAGCACTAGTCACTGTGCCACTGTGCTCCCCCTTTATTATAATTAGTATTTGTCAGAAATATTTCTTATACTTTATCCTGAATGAATTCTTGCAAATTCTGTGCCTCTTTTGGGGTTCTGAAACTCAGGGATTCTAATTGTGAAGGTTCAGATTTCAGGTTGAATGCATTTCAGAAAAACATCTAATTTATTATCGTTTAGCCCCAACACCATTTCGTATTCCCTTGAGCGTTGACATTTTGTGGATTCTACTGTCGTGTTGTGGATCCTGTTGCTAAGGAGGCATGAGCTCTAGGATTTCAACTTTGAGGTTAAAAGATTGTCATGACAGCTAATTTATATCTGGGGTTTTGGATAACAAACCCATCTTCTTTCGGGGCTTTCAAAACCTTTAACTTTGATTTTCCAGTTCTCAGTTCTCTTTTGCTTTTGTGTTACACTTTTGATTTTTTGTTCTTGTTTTGGCCATATTGACAGAACTTGTAACTCTTGGTTTTGACATCAGCCAATTTTTTGATTTTGTAAATCTCCTGATACTTGTCATGCAAATATATATATATATATATATATATATATATATATATATATATATATATATATATATATATATATATATATATATATATATACACACATACCGTCTCTCATTGAGTCAGTAAACCGTTAAAAGTTTCATGTGTGCAACACCCCTAGAAATGTATCCTAGCAACAGAGCCAATAAGTGGCAGCACTAACAAAAACAACACAATGGCATTGCAGTAACAACACAAAATTCATGTTACTCTAACAGAAACATCGACTGAAAATACACTGAAAATTTGATTATTTGTGGTTCAAAACTGAAAAATGTATATCATAATTTAGAAAGGGCCAACATACATTTTAAAGTAACATAACTATAGATTAGATGTGATTAACTCTTTTAGGGCGGATGTCGATTTTTATCGACAGGAGGGGTTGAGGCCGCATGTCGACTAAAGTCGACATCCAGGGATAAAGGGCGATAATCAGCTTTTAATGGCGACAAATCTCACTGTCACGTCACAGGCATTCCCTCTGTGCTTGGAGGAATGCTAGACTCGTTGACTCAGCAACTAATCCTAGCGTGTGCGTGAGTTGCGAAATGTAAACAATGGCAAGATGGCATCGACATGTGACAAGGGAGCGAAGTGAGTGTAGAAAAGAAAACACTCGGCAGACAATGTTTTGCGCATTATCGCAGAGTCGGACTCTGATTTTTCAGAATCGGATTTTATTGACAGTGATCAGGAGATCGAGTAAGAGAGTGAGAAGCCGGCATCAGCTGATCAAACACCAGCCGATGCCACGCCGGCGGATCTGCTGCCAGTTGAGCGCTTCGCGCAGCCGATGCATCTACAGCAAGGTTCGCGTGGGATAAATACACAGACATTGATCCGTTGAGAGCCGATCTGGCTGCTGGACTTCACAAGACGGCATGGCTTGCTGTTGGACATGACAGATCACCAGCTGCTGTACTTCAGGCTGCTCTCTCCTGATGCTGCTTTTCAGCGACCGTCAGATGAGACAAACAGGTAGGCAGAGAAATTTTTTGAATCGCGGGCTGCGTTTGCATCGCATTCTCGTGTTTCAAAGTGTAAACCCACAACAAAAGACGAGATGAAGCGTGCTGTGGTATTACAAATAGAGATGGGACAGAACTGGTGATATAATTTCAGGGAGCATTGGTCCAAACGTGCTTTGTCCCCTGGTGGTTTTGGACAGGTTATGCAGCATGGTGATAGGTACGTGCTGCTGCAAAGTTTTATTCACTTCTGTAATAAACAGAAGCAAATCCCATGGGGTGAGCCAGGCTATAATGCCATGCATAAAGTTCATAAAGTTTCAGAAGATGAAAAGAGGTGACAATACGGTTTTCATGCAGGCAGAAAACTTGGTGGCAGTGGAATGGCACGATGGCAAAAGGGTGACTTGTCTCTCTACAGTACACACTAACAATATATGTGATAAAGTGCAGCAACAGACAATTGAAAAGTAGGCACCAAAGCAACACGTATTGTAAGCAGTGCAATGTGGCAATGACTGAAATTGGCTGCTCTGAGCGAGATCAGACTGCGCAGGACTTTACTGTGTAAAATGTATGTGATATGAGTGTGAAATCATAGAGTATGCAGGCTCATACAACATGCAAGACAGTAACATTTGTCAAAAGTAAATATTGTTTGTTGATTTGATATGTTAAACAATTGCTTGTTAGAATGTTAGTTGTTAGTTTTTGGAAAAATATTCAGCCCTGGGAGATAAGAAACAAACGAAAAAAAATTAGCCCTAAAAGAGTTAAATTAGATTGTTAAACTGTATTAATCCCAAGGGGACATTCAGATACACCCAGCAACAGAAGCATAAAAAACAAGAATACAGACTCACAGGACCAATAATACAACAAATTAATCAATCAATAAATAAATAAATAGTAAGAAAGGTCTTAGAAGTTTAATTTTAATGTTAGTTACCTAAATCAGTTTCACATCGTTTCTTAGATGGTATAATCTTTAACCCCATTTATCATTTACTCCATTTTACGTTAGTATGAATTAGAATTTTTTAGCCAATCCACTAAAACCAGACTGTTAGTTAAGACATTTAGGAAATAATTTCACTGCTAGAAGCACAGACTGTTATATTAGCTTACAAATAAAACATTGACATTTTGACCATTTTCTTACTATCTCCTGATCATTTTATAAACTTTTAATGAATGTATGAACATTTGAAGGTATAATTTTATCACCATATATAGAGAGATCTGGAACAAGATCAGCCTTAAGCAGAACTTTCTTTATATATATCCTTTTTTGTAATATCAGCTTTATCTCTGTTTTTGTGTCAACTGTTTGAATTTTATTAAAACTTTTAAAACGAAGATACTTGAACAGTGGAATTTTTTGAACATGTGTTACACTACTGCCTCAATTGTTCTGTGAAGTGTCATGCATGTGTGTCAGAGAGTCACCTTCTCAGTTCTTCACAGGTTTGAGATACCACCCCAAGCCAAGAGGAGGCGCTGCCGCTGATAACCTTGTCTTCCTTTTGTCCACAGAACAGAAAAAACTCAACTAACCAGGCCCCTTTCAGTCCTTGGGCTGTAAAAAAGAGCACCTGGAGGGAGGTGTCACTTCTGGCTTAACCCTTACACACAGCACTCAGTTTTGACTCGGGCCAAGAATTCCCTCATGATAAGTGTCTATACCGAATTTTAAACTACAGAACTATTTTGAATGTATAAATAGACTATCTGACATTAATAAATGGAAGACTAATCCTTAAATAATGTTTCAGGAAGAGTGAACTCTTTAGGTTTTACAAAACTTGTTTTTGAAGGAAGACATCTACTATCACACAATATCATATTGTGTTTTACCTAAGACATAAAAACATAACAGCCATAATGATTTAAGTGTATTTTATTGAAAGTGAAAATGGCAAAAACATTCTGGAACTGGTTGGATTTATTATATAACCATGTATAACTGTAGCCGCCGAAGTATAAGGCAAGATCAAGCACGGGTAAAACACGTGCCGAAAGAAATCTCACAGTCCAAAAGTTTATTTTAAAAATATTTAGTGAAAGTTAAAAGCAAATAATCCACACAAGAATAAAAGAAAAAATAGTTACACACGTAGAATAAAAGGCAAAAAATAGGAAAAATGTATCATCTCTAAACTTAGGTTTTCTTGAGAAACTTTAGTTATTCCTGTACTTATAAGTTCTTTACTTCTTCTTCTTTACTTAAAAGTTCTTCACCTTCTTCTGTATGCTTTAGATGTATGGCTACGCACTTAAATAAGTGCTGTTTTACGAGTTACTTCACACACTCAACCATATGCCTTCTAAACCTTACACATGGCAAGGCTGGTCACTAACTGAACAATAGAAATGGCAAGAATATACCAATACAATTCTACCTGTGGGGGTTTTAGGAACCTCCCATAAGTTATGCTTGTCATCTAATAAAATATTTATGAATCTTGTATAACTAGGAAAATAGCTCTTACAATAACCATTACAACCATTAAACACTGTCCTTCACTGCTATATCATAAAAAAGCCCTCATAACTACCATCAATAATTATCAATGTTAATTCAACATTAATTAACACTTACCATATATACTCACAGATAAGTTGTCCCACGGATAAGTCGGGACTTGATTTTACCGTATAATTTCTGGTATTTTGTAATGTCGGTTATATAAGTCGAATATGGAAAACTCACGCTATTGGACCAAGAGATTACGATATGCTAACGCCCACCTGAGAGAGTAACCACGGAGCACACGCCCTTTTTTACTATGTTGGTGTGGCCATGCACTGTATCAGCGTGAGCTCCTAACCTCTCTTCTCTTTCTCTATTGTGCCTCTGTGACCACACGGTAATGCCCGAACTATTCAGAAGCAACGTTTGCACTGATTTGTGTTTTTCGTATTTCACACCCTCATACATCTTTATCATAAGAGCATCCTTTATCTACAATGCAGCATTCGATTAGAAGAAAATATATAGCTGGTTTTAAAATAAAAGTTGTTGAAGTAGCGAAAGAAATTGGTAACTGTGCTGCTGCATCATTATTCCATGTGTCTGAGAAACTGACCTGAGATTGGAGGAGGCAAGAAGATGTAAAAAAAAAAAAAAAGTTACATTTCTGAACAGGCATATGAGTCGGGGTTTGATCTTATGATAGATTTTTCGAGTTTCATGACCCGACTTATATGTGAGTACATATGGTAGGACACAAAACATAAAAAAATTGCTTATTGTAAACTAGTCTGTGCATTCAAAGCAGTGGTAGGAATCCTTGCGTGTGGTGGACTTCCACATGTGTTCCCCACATTCACAGCAGGTGGTCTCCGTTTTGCAGTCCTTTTTTTGCAGAGCAGAAGTTGTATCTTCTAATCTTCCGTTCCCTTGTGCTGCATTCTTATGTGACTTGTGGATCTGGACCAGGCTCCGATCGCTGCACTGCCCTTACCAGAGCTGCTTAAGCTGCTGCACTTTCACAGGTATGCAGACACAAAGGCCTTTCCAAGCTCCTCTACAAAGAACCTCCTCTATTCCTCTTGCTTGCTCTCCAGGTAGGGTTCACCTTACTCCATGTGACAAAGGCTTTACAGTGGTGCACATTTTAAAACACTGCTGAAAACTCATTACTTTTAACAAGGCCTTCTCATAGCTTTATCTTAGTTTAATCCTGATGCTCTGTATATTCAATTAATTATCATTATTATTCATGGTGGTTCCACAATCTCTACTAACCCCTACTTTCTCTTCTGTTCTTTTTCTGGTTTTCTGGGATGGAGACCTGTGCCACCACCACCTGATCAAAGTACTGTGATGTCCCTACATTGATGGATTAAAGGCCAGAAGTCCATATGACCATCACAATCAAGTTCTTCCATGAGAATCCTGAATACAATGAGGACTGATTTAGGTCATTGATGTTAGGTAGAATACCTAGAGGGGGCTGGGTGGTCTTGTGGCCTGGAACCCCTGCAGATTTAATTTTTTTCTGTCCTCCCTGGCCATCGGACTTTACTTTTTTTCTATGTCAATTAATGTTCCCTTATTCTAATTTTTATTTATTTTCTCTTTCTTCATCATGTAAAGCAATTTGAGCTGCATAATTTGTATGAAAATGTGCTATATAAATAAATGATGTTGTTGTTGGTGTTGTTCACCTGGGAGGACCAGAACTTTCAATGACAAGAGGTACAAACCGAATTGCGTCAAACTGTGACCGTCACAGCTGCACGAAGACAGCCAGGCAGCCGGTCCACCTCACACTCCTGCTGGCCATCGAGCCATCAGAAACAGATTACATGCGGCGACAGCAACCACAGCAACAGACATTTTATGTTGATTTAAGTAAGAAACTATTGCTTTCTGTGCTTTTCAAAAAACGTAGAGTAGAGTTAATGTGCTCATAAGGATGACATTCTTGTTCTTCTTCTTCTCAAATAGTGTCCTGGGTGAAAGCAAACTTAGAAGAAAAGACCTCTCTCTCTCGCCCTTGTTGTAATCAGAGTGGGTGGCAGATGAGGCTTCTTCCACCTCATAGTGCCATCCATTATGATTTTCTTTTACAGGAGCTCCTGACCAAGCTAATGAGAGGTGAAGAACTTGTCACATGTAACGTTGTGTCCTCTTATCACTTCTGTCATCTCCAACACAACATGCATGCCTTGTTTTCTCTCCAGAGCTACCCCAGCTGGCTTTCCAGTATATACTTGCATATTGCAAACTGTGAATAGTGGTCTGTGGCAAAGGGGACCATTTTAAATAAATAATCATGTACAGGACTTCAAACAGGTGCAGGCATGCTTCGGTCCATGGTTAATTGGGATACCTGGCCAACCGTGCTGCATACACGTGGAGTGGCAGATGGAGCGGTCGGACACTTCAATTGCTACTCAGGTAGAGAGGTGTGTTGCACTTGCACCCAATTCAGTAATGGAGGAAAAAGGAGCCTGCATGGGATGAAGTAGGAAGGAAAGAAAGGGAGGATGAAGGAGAGGATTGAAAGGAGGGCAGAAACTAGAGAGAGCAAGATGGGAAGCCCCAGTGATGGAGCGAGATGCCAGTTGCTCCTGTTAAGCTTGGGAGCAGGAGCAACCAGAGTACTTCTGAGGGATTCCCCCGCAGGGCTGGAGATGGCAGAGGGAGTCTGAAGGAGCAGAGGTTTGGTGGTTCCTACTGGATCACCATGGGATGGGCGGTGGGAACATGAACCAGAACTGAATGTTGTCTACACCTTAAGGTTGTCTCTTTGTGCTGCGCGATCCGAAAAAGATGAGGCGGAGAGACACCCATTTTAAAAGGATGCACCTGAGCTCATGGTTTTAGAAGATTGTCTCCTGCGAGTTTTAACCTCGTTTTTTTTCTGGATTTTGTTTATTGGATTTTAACCTCCACAAATGCACTATGAATTATTTATTTATTGAATGTTTTTGGAGCACTGCACTGTTGAACATTGTTTCTTTGGCTTTGTTTTAAATAAAATCACTGATGCACCTATGCACCTACCCCTTCCTACTGACATGTGTGTCCTCATTTGCTATGCTCATCCCTCAGGTATCGTCAGTGGTGGTGGGTTCAACAGGCTCCCAGGATGCAACTGGTAGCATGGAGCCAACCCACACCATCACACAAGCATAACTGGAATGTGCATCACAGGCTGCCCAAAACTTTATTTCATTTTTTCCTATTTTTCTAGGCCTGTACTGGCCGGAAAGGACAGCGACCTACAAAACCAAAAGGGGGGACACCATTTCTTTGTCCTTTTATTCTACCTATCTTTTTATTTATTGAATTCCACTAGTTTTTGTCCAGGGAGATGTTTTTCAGGGGAAACATTGTTTCACTTTTTATTGTATGTATGGGAGTGCATAAGAAATAACAAATAAAGGTAATCTGATCTGAATCTATTTGATATCACAGCCAATAGCATGTGTATATTGAAGCAGTGATTAATTAGTCTAACAATAAAAGTCAAGGGCGGCATGGTGGTGCAGTGGTAGCGCTGTTCCTTGCAATTAGGAGACCCAGGTTCGCTTCCCTGGTCCTCCCTGTGTGGAGTTTGCATGTTCTCTCCATGTCTGCATGTTCTCCCACAGTCCAAAGACATGCATGTTAGGTGCAATAACGATCCTAAATTGTCCCTAGTGTATGCTTGGTTTGTGTGTGCCCTGTGGTGGGCTGGCGCTCTGCCCAGGGTTTGTTTCTGCCTTGCGCCCTGTGTTAGGATATAGTGGGTTGGATGATGGATGGATAAAAGTCAATTCTGAATGGTACCAGTCTTTCGTCCACTGTGACCTCAGGACCAGGGTTGTACATGAGAAGCAGCCCTTCCACCCACTTGTACCAGACACCCCGATTGTTGCCAGTTTGTCAGCGACATGCCACACAGTCTCACAATTGTCAAACCTGAGCTCTGCTGATATGGTACAGAACATTTCCAGGGACATGGTGGCATAACATATTCTAGTTGAAATATTCTATATTCTAGTCTCAGCATTCCACAGTCTAGAAGCAGCCTCACCTCAGGAACTGTACATGCCAGCCAGTATTAGAAGTCCCATATAAGACATGTAGGTCAGTCAAATCCATGGTCTTCCATTGTTCAAAATATTGTTTAATCCCTTCCACTTCAAAGTAGCTCTGGACCTCTGAAGTTTAGTTTGTTTTCAGGCCAAGCCTTTTTTAACAAGCTGGTGCACCTTTTCACTTATCCATTGAGTAACAAAATTAAATGAGGCATTGCCTTAGATCCCAACCCACCTATTTTGTTTTTCTTTCACAGTGGCATACTGTGCATGGTGACTCTTCTTGTGAAGTCAGTAGATGGATTAGGAGAGCATTCGGGGGGTTCATAAGGTCACTGGAAAGGGGTGCACAGTGTTCTTCATATCTAGCAAAAGGATGAAGGTCCAAGTCTTTAGAGTTCTGTTTTGCTCTATGGTTGTGAGACATGGACTCTACTCAGTGACCTGAGATGAAAACCAGACTCCTTTGATACTGAGTTTCTTTGGAGAATCTTTGGGACCTGCTGGTTTGATTTTGTATAGAATGAGCAGTTACTCATATAGTCCCGAATGAGGTGCAGTACCTGCACTAAGCATCAGTTATGGCACTACAGCTATGTAGCATTCCCATGAGGGTGATTGCAGGACCCTCATTGTTCAGGACTTGAGTGACTAGACCAGGCCAAGGGGAAGCCCACGTAACATATGGCTTTGGCAGATAGCTGGTCATTTCTGGAATGTGAGACTGGATTGCTTGTCTGCCTGGGGGGTTGCCAACCAGGATGCCAAGCTGTTTCGTCAGCTGCAACAACATGCTGTACCAGTGTTCCCCAACCTGATCTGACCTGACAGTACGTATGCAATTGTCCTGTGTACAATAAGGAGCCCCTCCATAGTTTTACCAGCCGCAAATGTAGTTTGGTGTATCCAAATGCAAATCCTCAATCTGTGTTTTGTTATTGGTGCTATTGATAGTGTGATGTATGTTCATCCAGGCTCCTTCATGTTGATGGTTTAAAGATCTATATAATAAAAACCTACTGCAATTGCACCAGGAAAACCTATAACACAAGTTTCATTGAAAAAGTGGGGTACCACCGATTCAATGAGCAATGCACCAAAACTATGATCTGACAGATTTTTTTTTTTCCTGAATGAGTGATGGTCAAGATGCTAATTGCTTCCAGTTGCCTCTAGAATATGAGGATCTGAGGAAGTTATGGGCAAATGAGGACACACACAGTCAGCAAGGGTTGGTGCAAGGTGATGGATACTTTTATTTACAACAACAAACCAACAAAGTGTTCAAAGGTGCAGTGCAAGTCTTCTTTATAATAAGTAATCCACAATAAAAACAGGTGAAACAATGGAGGTTAAAATATTAATAAATATATTTCATAAAAACAAGGTGTCACACACGCACGAATAGGGGGCAGCCAATGGGCTTGATGCAGCATGAACACTACAAATAAGGGGATTGGACACAGAACGTTAATGCCCCTCTCTCTTATTTAGCAGGAAAAGGGAAGATGATTACCTTTTGGAACTCGGCTCTATACCCACATAGACAATAAGCCTCTTCTGGGTTTCAGGGATCAGATGCCCCAAGATGACTTCACATCCGGTCCACTCCAGATTACCTCCTTTTCATCAGTTGCTCTATATGTAATTTTCTGTCTGCCCGCTTCAAATTCCCCCATGTTTGCAGCTATCATTTGTCTTTTTATTGATGTCTGTTATGCCACTAATTCCAGTGCTGGTGTCTCATCAGCGACCTACAGTGTACAGGATGGTGTCCCAAACCTTTATGAGTGTTCCTGTGTTGTTTATATCTTCATAAAGATTAAAATCCCAGGCAAGGTTTCTTCCATTAAAAACAATCCTAAGCCACAGTGTCTCATTTTAATAAACTAACGACTCCTTCGCTTACTCCAGATGAGATCTCAGAAGCCAGAACAGAGGTCCACCAACAGGCGCAGTCAACCTTAACATGCCTCGAGTCCCCTGCCATAAGCCTTTCTTCTCTGACTCCTGTTGTCACTCCTCTGCATTACAAGAGAGCCCACCTGGACTGGTCGGTCTGTCCTGCTCCCCAAAAATCGCTCAGCAGGCATGACCCCGCCCCACAAGCTTCTAAACAGGCCATCTTCGAGGCCGCCTGGTTCCATTTCTTCACATGGGCTCCTCCTCCTCAATCCTGCCTCTCTCTTTCTTTCATTAACCTCTGTTTCTTTTGTTTCTTCATCTTTTCTCCTTTTGTTCTTTTTCTTTGTTCTTTTTGTCCCCCCTCTACCATGCAGGGTCCCTTAATACTGCCATTTGGGTTCAGGTGCCATCCTCCCTTTGTTCCAAGGTGTGAATGAAGGATTTGAATTACACGCCCGTATTTGCACGTGAATATGCAATCAGCCAAGCATCCCAATCAACCCCAGAGTTAGACGTGCTCCTGCATCTGCATGGAGCTTGCACACTCCGAGATTATCAATTATTGATCAGAACTAACACTTCGCCACAGACCTCTTATCACAGGACCATTAAGCCTTAAACTGCCGGAACCGGCTATAGTCGGTTTCCAATGCAATTTGCCAACACGGCAGAGCTGAGTATATTCGGCAAAGTACATTCGTTGAATGCCGCAACTGGCTAAAGTCGGTTTCCAATGCAATTTGGAAGCACACCGGAGTCGAGTATATTCAGTGACATACATTTGGCGACTTACACTCATTGAACTCCACAACCAGCTAAAGTTGTTTCCCAGTGCAATTTACCAGCTCGCCGGAGCCGAGCATATTAGGCGACATACATTCATTGAACGCCTCAACCGGCTATAGTCGCTTTACAGAGCAATTTGCCAGCATGCCGGAGCTGATCTGTGCGTGCCGTACATTCATTGAGCAGCCAGCTCGTGACCACTGGTGAGTCACTAGTGAATCAGCATCGCTGTGCCTGGAATTCAGCCGCTGCACTAAACCAGCCTGCAAGCATCAACGCTTACCTTTGTGTGTTTGCGTGAAGTCAGTTCAAGAGCACTTGGCTCAGTGGTTTACTGAATTTCATCAATGGCGTCAGTTGCACCTTGTACATATAGTAATAGATTGTTGCAGTAGTTTTTTTAAAAGTTTTTACAGTTCATTGGCAGTGTGTAAAATGATCAGTGTTGCAGTAATTGTGATGCTTTTTGCATGTGTTCCATTAAAATTTCACATTTTCATTTTGAATTGTGACGTTTACTTAAAAAGTGTAGCAAAAAAGTATTTTTGCGTCCAGGGGTCCATTAACTCCCAAGTATGTGGTGGTTTAAGGGTTAAGGATCTTTACTCATTCTTGGTGTTTTAAGGAGGCCGGAATCTTGAGGCTGCATTTCCTGAAATCATTTTACAGTATAACTCTATAAGCAAGAAGAAGTTTTAAAAATTATCTCTAATTTTAATTAGGAACCAGGGATGTTCCCATACACTTGGACACAATTTCAGTTTTCCGGTATCCACATTGTCTCTAAAGTGTGATCATTAGTGTAGCATAAATCTGAACACTTTTCCATTTGCATTTTTAGTCTGTTTCAGCACAAAGCCCTTGGATATATAAAACACACCGCATCGTTATCGATTTTAACATCATGTCCCAGTTTCCTCTTTAAGCTGCATTTGGTGTGTGTGTGTGACACAATGCTCACATTCCTCTTCCATTTGTGCAGCAGGCCTTGTATCTTTCCTTTCTTTAAATGCGAAGAATTTTTAGCTACCCAATTTGTTTCTTACAAGATTTATTACCACAGCATTCTCTGTTAGCAAGTTGCTTAAAATTGCCGTCTGGGAAAAAGAAAAAGAAAAAAAATCAGATGGTGCAAGCTTGTTCTGGAAAAATAAAACATAGATTGAGTGTCAAATGAAAAAGTGATCCTAAAGTGGTGTTTTAAAGTAAATGTAAAGCTCTACACTGTTTTTTCCACAACAGGAGTTGAATTAAATATCCCTCTTGTGCTACCTCTTGTCTACACTGTGCACACTGAAGTCCACCTTTTGTACCCACTGTGAATGTCAACACGGATGGACTGGTAGTCTGAATTGGAATGGAGTGTAACATCTTACCAGAATGAAAGACCATAATGGATGGATAAAGTGGATGGAGGTGCAGCTCGTCCAGGAAGGTTCCCAGCTCTTGGCCCAAAGAATAATGGTTTTGCTGGGAATAGATTGTGTTTCAGAGATGGATTGTTCCCCCATGTAATACGTGGAAGTGCGTCTCTAGCATGATTCCAGTTTGGACACCCGCAGTGTTGCACTGGACTTTGAGTTCGAAAGAGTGGCCCTGTTTGGGATTCTTGGGTACCACCAGGGGGTGCTGTCGGCACCTCTCTCTTTTATGGTGCATCCACCTGATTAAGAAGTGCTACCAACATGTGAAGTAGTTCCAGGTCCAGCATAAAAAGGTGCCATCTGCCTTGTTTGTGGAGTTGGAGTTAGGAGGTAGGGGACAAGGCTTGTGCCGAGAAGTCTGGAGAAAGAGAATTGCAATTGTGCATTGGACTCGCTTGTAGCTGAAGTTTGGAGAAGACTGACACTGTCTCTCTTCTTGAACCCTTTAGAGATTCATAGTTCTACAGCATCTTCTTGATAAATAAATCTATTTTCCTGAGTTTGTCCTGACTAGCTGGGGATTCACAGTCCCCCAGTTTTTTGGGTACCTTGTTTGCTAGGTTCTCTCCAAGTTCATGACAATTAACATTTAAAAATGGCTAATTAAGGAGCTAAGCTAAGGGAGCTGGCCGTTAGGACATTCAGACAATGGTGGCTGAAAATGGGGATTTGCAGTCATGTGTCAGTAATACATTTAAAATCATTAAAGTCATTTCAAGCATTAAAAGCAATTAGCAGTATTAGTAATGTTTTAGCATTTTTTTTAAATGAATTTAATGGTATGCAGATAAAAAAGGTGTCCTTTTCTATCAAAAGCAAAAATATTTGTAGGTAACTCCAAACAAATGTTTGACTGGCAGTGTATATATATCCACAAAGATCCACAAAGGAAGAAAATGGTTGTGTATCTAAAAAATAGTTTTTTATTCCTAAGCTCCCAACAATCATCTGAAGGTGCCACGTTTCAGCCAGCTCTCTGACACTCTTAGTATTGGCCCTGAGTTTTACTTTCACTTTCAGGGCCAATACCAAGGATGTCAGACAGCTGGCTGAATTGTGGCTCTCTAATGAAAACACCATTAACAGACACTTGGACTTGAACCCAGCAGCTGCAGGCTTAAAAAGAAGAACATCTACAATAATCAAAAAGACTGTCACACACGTGCGCTTAGGGGACAGTCAAAAGGCTTGAAAGCGCGCGAAAGATCAAAAGAAAAGGGGATAAGACGAGGTACTAATGCTTTTTTTCCTTAACTCCACAGAAAAATGACAGAATAAAATGGCCATACCGGTCATCACGTCCAGTTACGATAAAAAACTCCTTGGCTGGCTCCGTGGGGTTGCCATGTTTTTCGGACTGCCCCGATGACTACAGTCCATCAACCTCACTCCTGACGTTACTGCTGGCCACTATGTTTGACGTCACCTTTAGCCTCCCCTGCACTACCTTTGTTTTTTATATAAAAGAACCAGAGAGAGACCTTTATTTTGTCAAATGCTTTGCTTTGAACTTGACCCTTATTTTGTACTGGATGTTACACTCAGTATACGGGGAGGATCCCCAACTCTTCATCTGAGTTTCTGTGTGTTTATTCCTTAACAAGACTTTATGACCAACACCTTCCAAACAACGCCTTACTAACCCTCCCTTACACCCCCACCCTTCACCTGCTATATATTGCCTTTGAATCCTGTATGTCTAATTATTTACCTCTGATGATGACACCTGACAGGTTATCGAAAGCTTAGGAATAAAAAACTAGTTTAAGATACGTGACTCATTTTCTCCCTTTGTGAATCTCTAGCTACAAATATTCACAGAACTTCTCTTTCACACACACACACACAAACTTTAAAAATCAATTAAAAAAAAAGCAATTCTGGTAAAGTGGAAGGTAGGTACACTCCAACATCAAACATTGGCACTGTATCTGATCATATTCAGTTCTGATGGGAGAGCGTCTCCCACATGGTGAGAAAAGCACGTGGCCATGATATCTCTGGCAATCAGCAGCTACCCTCTAAAACACATGTAGCTCTAATCCCTTTCTCAAAAACATCAAACGTTACTCCTTAACGAACTCTAGATGATATTGTCTGTTGAACAAAAACAAGTATCGCTAGCTAAGTGTAGGCAAGGTACTTGAACGGAGGCTGGTGCATGAGTGAGGAGGATCCTGATGTGTTTTCAAAGTGTTCCTTTCAATTTTTTGAGAAGTTTATATATATCCATCCATCCATTTTCTAACCCGCCGAACCCGAATACAGGGTCACGGGGTTCTGCTGGAGCCAATCCCAGCCAACACAGGGCACAAGGCAGGAACCAATCCTGGGCAGGGTGCCAACCCACCGCAGAAGTTTATATATATAGATATGTCTATATATCTGTTGTCACACACGTGCATGGGAGGCAATTGACTCACAAAGGGATAATTCTTTGCCAGACCAGGGGGTTGCAGGGTGCACTAATCTCCCCTCTTTTTCATCGGCAGACCAACCACAGGAAATTTCGCCTGGATTGAAGGCTGTTGCTTCCGGTTCCGGGCCCAATGACTTTTGGTTCCTGCCCTGATGGCATCATTTCTGGTTACTGCCCTAATGACATCACTTCCCCTGTCCCGCTTTAAAACTGGCATCTTTGCCTGGTAAAATTGTTCTATTGTTGGACTGAAGTCTGTTGAGACTATTCTATGGAATCAACTTTTCAATTTTGGCAACCTAATTCAAGTATACGGACTGCTGACCCCAAACCTCTTCCTGTGTCTGTGCAATCTTTTCACACTATATATACAGTATATCTATACATACATACATACACACACACACACACACTAACTGGGCACTTTATTGGGTACACCTTGCTAGTACTGAGTTGGACCCCCTTTTGCCTTCAGAACTGCTGTAATTCCTGGTGGTGTAGATTCAACAAGGTGCTGGAAACATTCCTCAGGGATTTTGTTCCATATTGACATGAGAGCATCACACAGTTACTGCAGATTTGTCGGCTGCACATCCATGACGTGAATCTCTCTTTCCACCACATTCCAAAGATGCTCTGTTGGATTGAGCTCTGCTGACTGTGGAGGCCATTTGAGTCCAGTGAACTCATTGTCATATTCAAGAAACCAGTTTGAGATGATCCGAGCTTTGTGACATGGTGCGTTATCCTGCTGGAAGTGGCCATCAGAAGATGGGACACTGCGGTCATAAAGAGATGGACATGGTCAGCAACAATACTCAGGTAGGCTGTGGCATTTAAATGATGCTCAATTGGTACTAAGTGTCCCAAAGTCTGCCAAGAAAATATCCCCAACACCATTACATTACCAGCACCAGCCTGAACCATTGATGCAAGGCAGAATGGATCCATGCTTTCATGATGTTGATTCCAAATTCTCACCCTGCCATGTGAATGTCATGTTTTCCAATTTCCTATAGTCCAATTTTGGGGAGCCTGTGGAAATTGTACCCTCTGTTGCCTGTTGTTAGTTGACAGGAGTGACACCCAGTGGGGTCTTCTGCTGCTGTAGCCCATTTGCTTCAAGGTTCAGTATGTTGTGTGTTCAGAGATGCTCTTCTACATACTTCAGTTAGAATGAGTGCTTATTTGAGTTACCTTTCCATCAGCTCACACCATTCTGACCATTCTCCTCTGACCTCTGGCATCAACAAGGCATTTTTGCCCAGAGAATTGCTGCTCACTGGAAATTTTCACTTTTTTAGACCATTCCCTGTAAACTCTAGAGATGGTTGAGTATGAAAATCCCAGTAGATCAGCAGTTTGTGAAATCCTCAGACCAGCCAGTCTGGTACCAATAACCATGCCACATTCAAAGTCACTTCAATCCCCTTTCTTCTCCATTGTGATTCTCAGTTTGAACTTTAATAAGTCATCTTGACAATGTCTACATTGACCACAGAGAATGGTCCAAAAAAGAGGAAATATCCATTGAGCAGCAGTTCTCTTACCGAAAATGCCTTTTTGATGCCATATATATATATTTATATATACATACTAGCTGTGTAAGTCCATGCTGTAAAAATACCGAAATCATCAGAAAAAAACATTAAATGTAAAGATGTCAGGTAATTGAAAGGAACTACTCTGGGTGACTCTCTCCTAGGAGGTTTCTTTTTGACGACGTGCTCACTTCGCTTGTGTATTAGCTGCTAAGTGACTTTGTCTTTCTTCGGCGGTTTCTTTTTGAATATGTGCTTGTGTATTAGTGGCAGGGGGAAAAGTAAAAGGGATACCATTTTGCCGATGTGCTCACCTCGCTTCTGTATTAGTGGCTAAGCGAGTTTCTCTTTCTTCCAAGGTTCATTTTGCCAACGTGCTCACATCGCTTTCACTTCTTCGGAGGTGGAGCCTTTACCCCATCTCCACCCCTCACTTCCAGGCTGGACAGACACAGAAACTTCCACGCATAGACGTTTATATACAAGATATATATATATATATATATAAATATATATATATATACTGTATAGTCACGCATGCGCGAATAGGAGACCGCGGGCGGACCTTAACACACATCGGAAAATGTTCGCCGGCAGGGAGTGGCGGGGTACTAACCTTTCTCCTTTGCTTTCTTCCAGGACAAAAGACGCTCCGCCACCATAAGCCTCATTCCCGCAGCACGTTACTTCCGCCCTTCCTCCGCCATTTTTGCTGACGTCATCAATCCCATCCTCCCTCACGGTTCCTTCCCAGCATTCCTCCACTTCCGGCTCCTCCTTTATAAAATGGCCCGACGCCATGTTTGGCATCGCACATATGAACTGTTTTTGTTTACATTTGACCAGTGTTTTGATTTATTGTGTATTTATCTGCAATATACGGGGCGGAAACCCCAAACTTTTATGTTGTTTCCTCTTGAGTCTTATACAATATATATATATATATATATATATATATATATATATATATATATATATATATATATATATATATATATATATATATATAGTGGACGCTAGAGGGGCTGTTGCCCTGTTAAATCCACCAGACAGACGTCCAGGACACACTTGTAAAAGCAGCAAATATAATTTTTAATTATTTTCTTAAATAAAGTGCACAAAGCACTACACTCACTACAGTTCTCAAAAATCCAATAATCAATAATCACAATACAACAATAACAATCCTCCACTCCCAGCAGCTTCGTCACCCAACCTCCCAACTCCAGCTCAGCTTGCTGCATCTCCAACAGTCCTTTATATATTCCATAAGCCAGAAATGTTTCTCCTCTTCTTCCGGGTCAAACATCACATCATCCTCCTCAAGGATCCTGGAAGTATTGTGGGCTACCATCCTTGGGACTCCAAAGTACTTCTGGGTTGTAAAAACAGTAGTAGTCCCCAGGTCCTTTATTAGCTCCCCCGGTGGCACCCAACAGTGCTGAGAAAATGGACTCCATGTTCCATGATGCCCTGCGGGAATCTGGGGTACATTTACCGTCTAGGGGAGCTGCCACCTAGCATCCTGGGGGAGGCAGTGCCCTGAAAAGGCTGCCCTTCTCCATTCCTCCCATCCTGGGACGTCCCGGCCAGATTGAGCTGCCGGCCGTCTCTCACAATATATATATATATATAGTAAGAAAACACTATATATTGCCCGACCCGACACAGATTGACACGGAGGCACGGGTAAAATAAAATAAACTGTTTCACGTCTTCCCTGTGAACCCCACAGGCAATACACAGTCCCAAACACAGTACAGTACACCAAAACACTCTTCTCTCTTCCACCACCACTCCTCCACAAGCTTAGTCCTCCTTCCACCTGACTCTATCTATCTCTCTCTCTCTATATATATATATATATAAAGAGAGAGAGAGAGGGAGAGAAAGAGAGAATGTATCTGTTACGAAATGAAAAATGCAATACAGCAGCTGTTGTATTTCTCTTCTGTTGCTTTTCCTCTAGAATAGTCAAAGCAAAGCCTTTTACAAATGAAAAACTCTACATTTTATTATAAAAAAATTGTGAAAGTGACCCTCCTGCTCTGTATCCCACTTCATAAAAGAAAACATTTTCAGAGTGCTTCTGAAGCTGTTTACTGAACACCGTATTCATTGGAAGGTTCTCCAGCAATTTTAGAGAGTCATCACGCCGCAACATCGCTCAACCTGGTCAGCAAGATTAGAGATTAACTTTAAGAGTCTGTGCTCACAGGAGTGTTCAGTTGGTGCTCGGGAGGCTGTCATTGAAAATCTGCAGATTTATCCATCCATTCATTCTTTGAACTGTGCAGGGGATTTAATTTTATGGCGTGGCTTTTTGGTACTTTACAATTAGATTGTTAGACACCTTTTTTCCGAAAAATGTTTTAGTTAAAAAAATAACATCAAAATTCATTATGCACAACCCTGTTGAGCTGCATTTGTTAAAAAAACTTGTGATTATGATGGCTTCTATTTAAATGTCTATTGATTTATTGATTTATTGATCAATCACTATTATTTTCATAAGAGCTTCTTACAAATGCTTGAAAATCACTCTCATTGGTATAAGAACAAGTGATACAGTATTCTCATGTTGATGTCAAGTTATGCAAGACGTCAAGCTTTTTGGGGTTCCCCCTATTTTTGGCCCTCTTTCTTAGGCCATTTATTGTGCAGTTAATTACATCCCTAAAACAAAAAGTAAACAAATAGGTATGCACGTCATATCAACCGACCCCCAGGAGTTCACCCCCCCACCCAAATGGAATATGAGGAGTCAAAATTAAGCCTTTACACAAAACATTCAAATGAATGGGGATGAGTAATATAAGCATACAAAGCATCGTTTTTCGATATTGTGATATTACTGATCATAAATATGGTAATATTTTTAATGTTTTACCGGTGGTTGTAGCCCTCTAAATGCCACTCCCATGATGCTAAAAGTGTGAAATTTCAAACATAAGCAAGTGGGGTATCATTTCAAACTATTACAAGGGCAGCGATTACTAATATGATATTATTTTTGATTTTTAACCTTTTACTTAGGATCTAGCCTTGTAACACACGTGCATATGGGAGACAACTTGTGGGTTCATCAAAATGTAATTCCACCCTGAGTCTAGGGTTGGTGCTGTTGCATAATGCTTCTCCTCCTCCTCTCATTGACAGCACCAGTGACATCACTTCCGGGTCACTAACCCCTGAGCCCACCTCTTCCGGCCTTGGTTTTCTCTTAAGGGGTTCCACCTCCATCTTGGGGCAGTCTGTTTGTTGACTCATGTCTGTAAAGATAACCAAAATATTAATCTTTTTTTATTATTTTGTCATGAAATTTACGGGATTCACCTTACGGTGCCCCAAATCACCATAACCTCTTCTGTGTTTTTTTTTCTTACACCCTTTAGTGACCTCTAAGAAACAGTAAAAACTGACACATTTCTATTGCAATTGAAAATATTTAGATTTTAAACATTTAAATGAAAGCAGTTTAACATTTACACTATGTGATGCAATTTTTCTTGTTTGTTATGTACTTTTACCTCATGAAGTAATTCTTATGAACGCCATGAATTAAGGCGGCTTACACTAACTCCAGCTTTTTTTTTTATTTAAAAGGTAATCTTTATGTATTTAAAGGGGGAAAGACAGCCAAAGTGCTACACAGTGTCACACACATGCAAGTAGAAGTCAACTAAAGGACCTGAATAATGGCAATTCCACGTCCAATCAGGGGGCAGCGGGGTGCACTAACTGTCTCTCTCGATTCCTTGCAGACCATTCTCGGGAAATCCCAGAGTTTGCCTGTGCCTTTGATGACATCACTTCCGCTTTATTGATGATGCCTCTTCTGGTCCCGACTCTGATGATGTCACTTCTGGCCCCGCCTCTGATGACATCACTTCCACTTCTGGCTCTAATAATGTAACTTCCTATACTGGCCTTTAAAGCCTCCATCTTGAATCAATCTTGCAGTTCTGTTTTGGATTCAGTCGAGTGAAAAACTCACAACCTTTAAAAATACCTTTTTGCAGCCAAGGCACATTATACGGGTGGCTGCCTCAAACCTTTATGATGTGTCGTGAAGTGTCGTTCTTGTCACAACAGACACAATAGCTATGAAAGGCATGATTTTATCAGGGAAGATTGGATAGTGTGGCCAATTTCATGAACATGATAACAAGTTCATTGTTTTTCAGTGGCCTTCCCAGATACTGGATCTGAATCCAACAGAGCTCCTTTGGGATGTGGTAAAATGGGGGATTCATAGCATGAAGCACCCCTAAGGGCAGCTGACAAATCTACTGGAAATGCATGATGTAATCATATCAACATGGACAGGAATATCAAAGGATTGTTTTCAACATCTCATGGTACCCATGTCATGCACAACTGAAACTCTTTTGAAAGCAAAATGAGGCCCTACCCAGTAGTTAGTGTTAGGTCCCTAATAATTTGTTGGGTGCATATACTGAAACACTGAGATGTAGTAATACATGAAGCTACCAGATGAAGCTCTGGAGAAATGTCAAAAAGTGTGTCAGAAGGAAGAATTGACTCCAAGGATTGCCCCAGAATTATTCCCAAAGTTTGTCCATGGTCCCTTTAGCTTGGAGGTCTGAGGTGAGCAGGAGCTTGACAGGCCAACAGGCAGACAGTCTAATCGAACAGGGCCATCAGCAAGCCCCAAAACACCAACACAAACACACAGAGAGTCCAGAGTTCAAATAATGGAAGGTTAATTTACCAAAATCCCTCCAAAAGTAGCACAAGTGCAAATACAGGTTTTCCTTCTCTCTCTTTTAATACTCTCTCTTCTCAATTCCTCTCACCACTGCCCACCTCCAGTTGAGTGTTGCCTTCCTTCCTCCGAGCTCCAACTCCCCTGGATAAGGGAGTGTGGTCCCTTTTATTAAAAGGACCTGGGAATACTTCCAGTGCCAGGGCCACTGCCCAACGAAAGTACTTCTGGGTCATACAGAACTCCCACTTATCAGGGAGCACATCTCCCTGCAGAACCCCCCTATGGCACCCATGGTCCCCCGCAGGGCTGTATTGCCAGACTACACTTCCCAGCATACCCTACTGATATCCTTGGCCGCTGTCATCTAGCATCATGGGGGAATAAAAAGTCCCCAGCGACTCCTTTTTCCAATGTGCTGTATGTTCATACACTCCGGCCATCACTTCCGGGTCTAGCTCCTTCCTCTCTCCTGATCAGGATGCCCATCTGTCTGCTTAGAGCCTCCCGTCCAGGTAAGGAACCATCACCTTTTCTGGTCAGAATGCCCATCCAACACCTATGGCACTTACAACAGTAAGATAGTCACAATAACAGAAGGAGCATTGCAGCAGATTTTTTTTATGAAACTGTTTAAAGAATGAATGAGAAATGCATTTTTCCAGTACGCTGTTTACTTTCCCCTGGTAAAAGGAGACAGCAAATGTAAATTGGGACGTGGTAGAAAGATCTGTGAGCTTCCCTGGAGAATTCAAAAGTATGAGATCAATGAGCAGCCCGAAGGATAGCTCACTATAAATCATAAATCCACATGCAAATAATTCTCTAGATCTTATTCATGTGTTTCTAAATCATTGCAGGAACCATATTTCATCACACATAGGGAATGTCTGCATACAGTATATAATATGCATCAGACGTTTGTTATGAACAGCTGAAACGGCTTGCCAGGTCCTAGTGCAATCCTTGATATTGTTAATCTTGTGGTATCTCCCATCTGGTGATTTAAATCAGTGGTTTTCAACATTTTTTGCCCATTTTTATCTATTTTGGTTTAACAATGACTTTTTATTAGCATTAATTTTAATGTAAACTTGCCTCCATTTTTCCCTAAAAGGTACACATGAACAAATAACACTGAATATTTAACGTTTAAATAATTAAAAATGTAACACAATAAACCATTTTAAGCTCGTCACAGAACTCAGGGCTCTTCATTTGAGTGCTTCATTGTACAGCTGGGTCTTTAATTTCATGACAGACACGAGTAGGTGACCACACCTCATCATCCCTTACCCTCAATGCAGGGGCTCCACAGGGATGTGTGCTGAGTCCTTTGCTGTACTCTCTCTATACATGCGCCTGCATGGCTGCACGTGGCTCTAACATCTTTAGCAAGTTTGTGGTAGGCTTGCTCTCTAACATCAATGAGCAGGCTTACATGGAAGTGGAGTCTCTATCACAATGATGTCTGAACAACAGTCTACTGCTGCATGCCATCAAGACAAAAGAGATGATTGTGGACTTTGGGAGAAAACAGCAGAGTCACTACCACCTCCTCAGTATTAACAGTACTCAGGTGGAGAGACTGGAGGCTCTGACCTGGTCCAAGCACATTTGACACCTTGGTGAAGAATGCACAACAACATTTCTACCATCTCAGATTCCTCAGGGATTTCAAACTGTCCTCCCAATTACTGAAAAACAAGTACACATCCACCATCCGAAGTATCTTGACAGGAAATATTACAACCTGGTTTGGATAAAGCAAGGATCTGGACAGTCACCTGAATGTATGACTAGGTGTGCACTCTGTTACCTACAGAACATCTACACCAAACAATGTTGGACAAAGGTGAAAAAAATATCAGTGACTACAGCTATCCCAACAGTGGTCAGGCGAGCTGTACTGCTGCCTGAAAACCAATTCGGAGAAAGACTGAGGAGGAACTTCTATCCATAATCCTTCTGCACAGTGAGTGAGGACAGTGTTTAGACCTAACATGATGCCCTATTGTTGATAAAAGGTTATTTAGATATTATCATTTATTTATTGTTTGTTGGTCACATGTTTTGTAATTCTGGGGACATGTATACTATTGAATTCATTTAACATAATTTCCTTGATACATATATCCTGTTATAGCGAATACCGAAGTATACATCTTCAGAATATGGAATATTTCTGTGATATTTGTTAAGTTGTCATGTTGTCTTCTGTTCTTTTTTCTTCCTTAATACAGAGTCTCGGTGTCCAGCAACTAAGCATTTAATTACATGTTGTATTACAGTCAATCCACAATATCTGGAGGGGTTATGTTCCTCAAAAATCCCACAGATATGAAAAATATGAATACTAAAGCATTGATCCTTTTGCAAAAATGGGGTTAGGTTCCGGCTGAATGCCGGCTTAGGTAGAGGACAGGTTGGGGAGATGGGGGTTGAGCGAACGTGCCAGCCCTACGCTCTCACCCCTTGAGGCTTAGTAATGATATTTTCACAGGTTCACCTACAGAAACCTTGTTAGATAGATAGATAGATAGATAGATAGATAGATAGATAGATAGATAGATAGATAGATAGATAGATAGATAGATAGATAGATACTTTGTTAATTCCAAGGGGAAATTCACAATGACGTTTACTTTCTCTGTAGTCAAATATAACTCTAGCCTAAGCCACAATTGACTACAGAAGTGGTCTGATCCAAGAACTTCACTAAATCATCCATTTCATAGTAGTAATGTGTGGTGTGTACAAAGGGCCGGGACTTAATCAGTGCAAACTTATGACATGTAATTACTGGAAATACCTTATTCGAGGGGAACAAGTGCAATCCCTGGTCTCCATTATGGATGAAGCTCAATGGCTTATCAATGCTTCTCGGCACTGGGCAGAGATATGTAGATCCAGTTAGCTTAGTGCCCATGCAGCCTCAGACATTTAAGAGCATCACACACCTGTTATTGCTCAATCTTACATGTTGCTAATGTGCAAAATGCCTATCTGAATTTTATTTCTACCACACATGGTCAAAAATACAACCCTTCATGCCTGTCCCAAACTGTGGCCCACAATGAGGACCTTATCCATGAATTGGTGCATCCAGAGGTCCACAACAACAACAACAACATTTATTTATATAGCACATTTTCAAACAAAAAAAAAATGTAGCACAAGGTGCTTTACAAAATGAAGAATAGAAAAATAGAAGACACAATAAAAAATAAAAATAAGTCAACATTAATTAACATAGAATAAGTAAGGTCCGATGGTCAGGGTGGACAGAAAAAACAATTCCAGACCATGAGACCACCCAGTCCCCTCTGGGCAATCTACCTAACATAAATCAAACAGTCCTCTTTCTATGAATAGTTATTATGATGAATTGAACATACAGAGTATCAGGATTAAGTTAAAGTGAAGTTAGGAGAAAGCCATGTTAAATTAATGAGTTTTCAGCAGTTTTTTAAAGTGCTCTACTGTATCAGCCTGGTGAATTCCTATTGGCAGGCTATTCCAGATTTTAGGTGCATAACAGCAGAAGGCCGCCTCACCACTTCTTTTTAGTTTTGTTCTTGGAATTCTAAGGAGACACTCATTTGAGGATCTAAGGTTACGATTTGGAATATAAGGTGTCAGACATTCCGATATATAAAATGGAGCGAGATTATTTATGGCTTTATAAACCATAAGCAGTATTTTAAAGTCAATCCTGAATGACACAGGTAACCAGTGTAGTGACATTAAAACTGGAGAAATGTGTTCAGATTTTCTTTTCCTAGTTAGGATTCTAGCAGCTGCATTCTGCACTTGTTGCAAGTGATTTCTGTCTTTTTTGGGTGGTCCTGAGAGGAGTGCATTACAGTAATCTAGTCGACTGAAAACAAAAGTGTGAACTAATTTCTCAGCATCTTTCAATGATATAAGAGGTCTAACTTTACTTATGTTTCTTAAGTGAAAAAATGCTGTCCTAGTGGTCTGATGAATATGCGATTTAAAATTCAGATTACAGTCAACAGTTACCCCTAAGTTTTTTACCTCCGTCTTAACTTTTAATCCTAATGCATCAAGTTTATTTCTGATAACCTCATTGAATCCATTATTGCCAACACATTGTCCACACATTTCCTAGTAAATTTATAATGTCCTATGTGGACCATTTGAACAGCACATGTCATGTTTAGAAAGAGCTGAGGTGCAAGGTAACCCCTTTTAATCCACAAAAATAAATATAAATAAAAAGGGCACTCAATGGTGTAAATAGTGAGAAAATGGGATAAACTTAAAGAGAACATAGTCTTCTCTTAATAGAAATCAGTTGGTTGTCTCCAGGAGCTCCTTGCTGATTGCAATGCGAATCCAATCTAAGACATCATTCTCCTATGTGCCCTCAGTGGGCAACTTCTCGCTGCTATGGATGACAGAAGAGACAAAAATGTTAGTGACTGCAAACCCTGGGGTGGTATCACTTACCTCTGATAAATCTGGAAATTGGTCCTCCAATGTACATATGTGACACCTATTATACGTACATACTGTCTTTTTCATTTCATTAAATTGATACAGGCATGTAGGTAGTAATGCTACAGTATAAAGGACTACATATCCCAGCTGCCTCAGTGGTGTTGCTCAATTGGACAGTTTTGGAGGGTTGAGGGACAGCTGGGAAGAAGACCAAGCCAGAGGGACTTTAAAAAAGGAATTGGCAAGATGCCAGGGGATCACGATCATTCGTCTCTCTGATAAAATGCAGTTTCACTCATTTGGATTACCAGTTTATTGTGTTGGATTACTGTTCCAATCTGGATGTATGGTCTGTCTTGTGTTCATGTGAATCTGTGCAGATAGGATACATCTTCGTCAGAGGGAGCGCTCCCAATCACCTCATCCCACGTCACATCAGGAGACAATAGCACAAACTTTATATTACTTACAGTGAACCGTTCACAGGATTTTTCAATTGTCACCCATCGTCATCTGTTGCCACTACATTTGGGCCGTGTTTTTGATGTTGCTGTGAGTGTTCATTATGTGGTGTTTATTGTTGCACTGGTCATGGCATAGGGGAGTGGGCAGGGTTAACAATTTAATTGTTGTTTATATTTCCATTTTATTTAATAGACCACTTTAGTAGTTATTTAATCTGCGCTGTAACTGTATCTCTGTGTGTGAATACGTGTGAGTCGAGCCAAGGCTGGGTGCATTCCTGGCATCCCCACCAAAAAATGTAAATAAATAAATCGCCATTTCTTTGCCATTGCGGCACCGCAGTTGCTACTAGCAGATTACTTCATTCCCTACAAATCACTATCTTTATCCTTTTAGAAAAAATCACAATGAATTAATATAGCATAAAAACATCATCTATCCATTTTCCAAACTTGCTTATCCAGAGCTGGGATGTAGGGAAGTTGGAGTTTATTCCAGCAAGTATCAAATGCAAGTCAGGAACCAACACATCACAGAGTGAGCACACACACACACACACACACACACAAAGCGTTGTGCAAAGGTTTTGCATCCCAAGAAAATGACTAATTTTGATGATTTTTGAAGTGAAAAGACTTGAATACAAATAGACATTCAAACACAAGTCATTGATTTTTAAGGCAGTGTTACATTTTATTTGACAAACTTAAACATTGAAAAAATAAATAAAACTGTAATTGTGATGTATGCAAAATTATGGGCACCCATCCGCTTGTAAAGTCTCAGAACCTCATCAACTAGTTAAAACTCTGGAATGGGTTACCTTTATTTCTTAGAACTGACTCTACAGTCCTGACATTTAAATCTCATTTAAAGACATATCTTTTTTCTCAGGCTTTTGGAGACACTGAATAATGTGTTTGCTTTGCTATGACTTGAAAGTCGTTATGTTCTTTTAAGCTTTGGGGTTTGGAGGCCAGATTGTATTGTCTTTGTTTGTCTAGTTTGTTCAGTGTTTTATTTTTGTTTTACTTTGTACAGCACTTTGGTGTAGCTGTTTGATGCTCTAAAATGTGTTTTAGAGATACATTTGATTTAATTTGAAAATCTGTGGGTAGATCTGAAGCGTGATTTGCATGCAAGACAGTCCAAAAATACTTCTGAGCTTGAAGTAATCTGCAAGGAAGGATAGGCACAAATTCCCATCCAAAACTCAAAAAGCATGGTATCTACCAAAGTTGGGGTCACTAAGTACTTAGGGTGAGGGGAAGGGGTGCCATTACTTTTACACAATTCAAAATTTCCTGCTTTTTTCCTATGTTTAAGAACAAGAAATTAAACTTAATGGTGTCTTAAAAGTTGATGTTGCCAGGGTTATATTTAATACATTTCACTTCAAAAATCAACAAACTATGTAATTTTCCTCAGGGTGCCCAAACCTTTGCATAACACCTGCATATCACGAGCCAGTTTAACATCCACAATTCACCTAACCTTCATGTATTTAAGCAGATACTAAAGAACTCAAGCAGACACGGGGAGATCCTCCAAGGCAAACCCAGGGAGCAGCTGAGAATGGTGGAGCTCCACCTCCAGTGTTGTAATAATGAGAGCATTTTGTATTATCACTATAATAATGTAAATCTTATACCAAATTCTAAGAATTTTCATATTTCTTTTCATTGAATGTTTTATGTGCTTTATGTTCTATAAAAATTACGCTGTATACCCAATTCAAATGCTATAATAATTATTCTCAATCAGGAATACAAACATGTAATTTTCTTACTTTGGCTGGACCCAAGGGAGGGATTGTTTGGGAGATTCTGACAATTTATTTGTTCAAAAACAGACTTCATTCAATTTGTTCTTGTTGGTTTCTTGAATTCAATAAAATTTAATATAAAAAAAAAAAACAATGACAGGTAAAAAAATTCTCCCCAGAAAAGAAATTGTCCATATTTGAGGTACTGGACAACAACCAGTCAACTGCGTAAATGAGCCCTGCTGGCTCGTGTGTCTAACCCTAATTTAACTTCTCTGAACTAACAGCTAATCTGCCCTCTGAAAAGTGATGTTCATTGCTCTCTGGTGTATTGTATTGTGGTAAAGTGTGTCACAGGTCTGTGATGGGTTTGGCAGACCATAGCAGGTGCAGGATTTTTCAAAGAGTAGTGTGGTTCAGACTTTGTGAGTGAAGATGTGTGGGAGAAAAGCCACACGGCCTCAGAGTGCTTAATGGGAGAACTGGCTAAATGCTCAGTACTGATGAGTGTACTCTGTTGAACTTGCTTCATTTCGAGTTCAGCGAAATCACAGAAATGTTCGCAAACTTCACTGAACTCCAGGAAATGCATTGAAGTCAATGGGGAAGGAGGAACCAAACTAGTTTTGAGTGGGCTATAATGGTGCAGTGGTCTTCTAGGCATCCCTGAGGACTAGAGAAGTGTCTTCCAAATATTCTGCACTGATTATTGTGGCCAAATACATGATCTGATCTGTGAGGCAGCAGTGCTAACCACTGTGCCACCACACCTCAAACAACAAAAGATGCAGATGGGATAAATACTGCAAATAAATTACAACAAATGGCACCAAACAAGCAATGAATAAATAAATTCTAGATCATTGTGCTGAGAGAGTGTTAGTCTGGGAGCATAAATTACCCATACCTCAAAGTGGTGACGTGGGACTGGATCATTCCATTATTTACATTTGCAGCTCTGGGCATAGTGTGAATGTCTTTTTTGCTTACCATTGTCACACACGTCCACATGGGAGGAAGCTAAAAGGCTCAAAAGACGGTACTTCCTCGCCAAAGCAGGGGATGGCAGAGTGCACTAATCCTTGCTCTTTTTCAATGAAAGACCAATCACAGGAAATTCTGCTTGGGTCCCATGATGTCACTTCCAGTTCTGGGCTCAAGGATGTCACTTCCAGTTCCGGCCCCGAAGATATCAATTCCAGTTCTGGTCACTTCACTTCTGGCCCCGGCCCCAAGGATGTCACTTCCGGTTCTGACCACTTCACTTCCAGTCCCAGCCATCTCACTTCTGGCCCCGAGGACATCACTTCCAGTTCTGGCCACTTCACTTCTTGCCCCGGCCCCAAGGACATCACTTCTGGTTCCTGTCTGATGACATCTTTTCCCATTTCCCACTATAAAACCACCATGTTTGCCTGCTTGCTTTGTTCTTGTTCTAGACTAAGATCTGTATCATTAAACCACAACTTTCACTTTATGTGGCAGCCAAATTCAGGTATATAGGCGGCTGTCCCCAAATATCTTTCCGTGTCATGTGGAACTTATTACACTATGTATCTGTGCAGATGCTTTGCACATATCCATTGGCAGTACCAGTAATACTTTCTGTTTGTCATGTTTTAAATTTTTTATGTTCACTGCTGAGCCACATATGGTTGTCAAAGTGCCCAGGGGAAGAAAGAAGAGTGTTTGAAGACAGGTAAAAATATCACGCAACACTGTTTGTTGAAGGGAGTGGTGTCAGTACAATTTAAGTAGTTGAAACCGTTTTTTTTTTTATTATTTCTTTTGTGCTTGTGACATAGCAATGGCCAAGTTTGCGACCTTCTTATAGTAAGCATGTTTGTGAAAGTTCTGCGCATGGCTGCTACAGGCCTGATATCATGTTGACCTCGCAAAAGCTTCCAAAAAATTCCAAAAGCTAAACTTAAAAGAAGTGGTGAGGCGACCTTCTGCTGTTATGCACCTAAAATCTGGAATAGCCTGCCAATAGGAATTCGCCAGGCTGATACAGTAGAGCACTTTAAAACACTGCTGAAAACACATTACTTTAACATGGCCTTCTCCTAACTTCACTTTAACTTAATCCTGATACTCTGTATGTTCAAATCATCATAATAACTATTCACAGTGGCTCTAAACATCCGTACTGACCCCAACTCTCTCTTCTGTTTCTTTTTCCGGTTTCTTTGTGGTGGCGGCCTGCGCCACCACCACCTACTCAAAGCATCATGATGCTCCAATATTGATGGACTGAAAGCCAGAAGTCTACATGACCATCATCATCAGGTCCTTCCATGAAAACCGTAAATACAAAGAGGACTGTTTGATTTATGTTAGGTAGATTGCCCAGAGGGGACTGAGAGGTCTCGTGGTCTGGAACCCCTACAGATTTTATTTTTTTTCTCCAGCCTTTGGTGTTTTTTTATTGTTTTTTCTGTCCACCCTGGCCATCGGACCTTACTTATTCTATTTTAATTAATGTTGACTTATGTTTATCTTTTATTGTGTCTTCTATTTTTCTATTCATTTTGTAAAGCACTTTGAGCTACATTTTTTTGTATGAATATGTGCTATATAAATAAATGTTGATTGATTGATTGAAAGCATCATGGGGTGCTTGGAAAAAAATGTTTGCCTGAGCTGGCTTCACTGAGAATTTCCTGGAAAATATTTGGTAAACAAGGATACGGGTGAACACAGCATATTGGCTGCAAAAAATGCTTTGCCAAATTTTGCCGATTAACAGTGATGCTCGCAAACACAATTGGCACAGTCATCACCTAAACTCACAGGGCTATAAGACAAGTAGAGCAGAAAAAGAATACCAAAAAAAGAAAGAAAAGTCAATGACAAGAAAGAAGGAGAGAGCAGAGTTAGACAGTCAGGCCAGTGTAATGGAGGGGAGGAAATTGAATTTGTTTCACTTCACAAATAGAACTGTGAGACAGTGCTCTTAAGAGACCAGTTAAATCCTTCACCATTTAGCCTGGAAGAATGGTGTATAATATTGTGGTGAAGCATGTCAGTGGTCAGTGGTAGATCAGAGAGGTGCAGAAGATGATGACATGCGAGTGTGAGTGTACGTGAAAGAGACTTGTAGCCTTAATGTGCTTAATGTGAAAATTGGCTGGTTAATCGTTCACATGCATGAGTGCTAATGTGCACAGCCATCCATCATTAGTGTCCTCTAGATCATTAAGGTAACACCTATACTCAAATTGTTACAAAAAGTTCTGAGTAGGTCAGAAGAAGAGAGCAAAAGAAAAATGAGGAAGAGAAAATGTAGGCGAAAGACATAGCAAGAGTGCAAGTGGGGACAAGTGATCAGGGATGCTCCACAGTGAAGTGTCAGGAATGGTGTTCCAGTGGAAGATCAACTTTGTATAGTGGTCACAGCAGAGTAGATCATAAGCTCCAGAGGTCCTGTGGGTACCAACAGAAGAGGAAGAATAAGTGAGCCAGGCTCACTGTGTATCCCAGCACAAAGGAGGTGATTCAGGTGGAAGCCAGTTGGTGGATCTCATTCACTGGAGTGTCATCCCTGTTGAGCAGATCGATAGAAGAGCAGGGAAGACTAGAATGAGAGAGAACACTGGGGGATGAAAGGGAGCCAATTCTGACTTATACTTGGTTTTATTGACTTTATTTGTTGGTGTTGTGGGGTACAAAATCTTAAATTTGTGGTCAATATTTTCATTATATTTGTTCAAGACAAAACATCATATGAACTTAATACTTGCCTGGGCTGCTAAGATCAAAGACAATCTGTTTTCCTAAATCACAGTACCATTTGTTTGAACTGACCAGCAATTCAGGAGATGCCTCAGGCTATTGATTACTTTAAAACCTGGGCATCTGGGACAACAAGTTGCTAAATTGGTTTACAGCCTTGGATAGGAAGACATTCAAGTTGGTACTAAGCAACATCAATAGGTTTTATTGTTTGGGAAAATGGACGAGTGAATTCATTCATCATATTGACAGCCAGCCAATCGGAATATCTAACAATCACATCTTGCGAAAGTCCCCAGTAGAACTTTATAATATATACGGTGAAGGGGGACATCAGAAGTAGCAGATAAAGACGTCAGGAAAAGGGGAACAGAGCAACGTCAGGAAAGGGCACCGGCAATGTGTGGCCATTTCCATCTGATCATAAGAAAAGCATCTAAGGAACAACTATGAGTGTGAGATCACAAGCCACCTGCGACATTCATCCTTGTCATCTTGTAACTTTTTGTAAGCTTTTTCTAAATACTATATATCCATACTTTTCATTTTCTTTTATGATTTTCTCTACTGTTGTTATTATTTGTGTGATAAATACTACGCTTCTATACTTTGTCTTCATATTTAGGGTGATTGAAGCAATAAGGTAAAGAGTACCTGGAGCATCGAGGAAGTGCCATATAATCCAAGCTTCCAGGTTTATCGAGCTGCGAATGAAGAGCTCTGTCCAGTAATGAACAGTGTGTTAAAATAAAACATTCACTTATCATTGATAAATGGCCTATAGCCAGGGATGTTGAGTCTTTGTTTGACTATATTGTTAGAGACCAAAGGTAATATTTATGTCTGAGATCTGAGATCTATGTAAGACATCGCACTTTGTTCATGCCTATGAAAAGTATGTCTCTTAGAGTACTAAGGAAAGTGTATTGTGCATGTGTTAGTCATAAGGTACTTGTGTGAGTTAAAGTTCTAGGGAATAACGTGCATGTGTATACGTCATTTCATATGGTACTTTTTGGTTAGGGTCTTTGTATGTGTATATCTATGTATGTGTGTTGTGATGAAATAAGCCACAAGAAAATGCTCAAAAAGTTGGGGAATGTCAATGTGTAATGTCCGATGGACAAAGATGAAAATAAGGTCAAAATTAATCAATTAAATGATCACAATCGACACATACAGACATGTTCATGGCGTTTATATAGCAAACCAAAACAACATGGTGGAAGGAAATGACAACGGAAGTGACGTCATCGGGAATGGTCAGCAGTTGTCGGAGATTTGATGTCACTGTACTGGAACCAGAAGTGACATCACAGATGTTACGTGGTGTGAGATCGTGGCCATTTTGTGAGCCCGGAAGCAAGGTAGATGAATTATGATTTTTCTTCTTTATTTCTGCAGACAAAGAGAGACATCAGTGAACATGACCAACCCCTCATTTCATGAAATATCATTCACCTTAGGACTTGATGGCTGCTTCCAAATAGGAAAATAGGTGAAGGGTAAGTAGAGGGATATATAACGATAACACAGTAGTACTAGCCACGCCCAAACGTGCTAAGCTTCATGTAGTGCAGGTGGCATGGCTGATGTTACAGTGCTCTAAGTCTGTACTCAGTGATGAGTATAATTTAATTGGATGATACTCATCATTTTCATTATGTGAAAAACATTTAATTAAATTATATCAGTCTGTTACACTAATTATCTGAGTGTGATGAATGTTTTATCATTCAGTTGTAACTGTCATGTGTTTTATCCTTTTAAACACATTGTTATCCACCATCGTTTTGATGATGATGTGACAGAATAACATGCATGTGTATATGTCTTTCATATGGTACGTTTGTGGTTAGGGTCTGTGTGTATGCGTATATCTATGTATATGTTCAACAGTAGATGAACCCGGTAACGAACATGATGAGCACACATACCACTGTGGTGGACGGCCAGCTGCGCAACCCGGCCAAGACGCCCGAACAGAAGAAAGATGGAGGAAGGCTTCTATTTAGGGACACTGCCTCCCCCAAGACACCAGATAGCGAGTTCCTTGCAGCATAGAGACACAAGGCTTTATACTTTCTATATAGCCCGGAAGTACTCCCAAGTTATGGGGATGGAGGGACAGAAGTACTTCCGGGCTTAAGAAAAATGTAATTCTCCATCTGACCTGGAAGTGTTGACAAATAACATGAACAGAAGAGGAGAAGCACTTCCGGGTCAAGAACTATATAAAGGACTATGGGAAACCCAGCAGAGGAGCCGGAGTTGGGAGTGTGACAGAGCTTGCTGGGAGGTGTGGAGGAGAATTGTATTGTTGAGTTTGGTTTATGTTTATTATGGTGGTTGTTGTGCTTTAGAGCACAATACAAAGAAGAAGAAAAGAAAAATAAATATCTTCTTAGTGATTTTATCCCTGTTGGGGTAAAGTTGAGCAACAGCGCCACCAAGCTTCCACTTTGTGACACCCCTTAAAGAAAATAGGTTACGTGTAAGTAGTGGGAAATACCACAATAATACAGTTGGATTTTAACTTCCTCGCTATGGGAACCATTGGTTGTATGGATTATTTATTGAAGACTTTTGAATGCACAATATGTTTTTAGGACACTGCTTTGTTGATTCTGAATAAACACACTTGGCACGTTTGCACCTTAATTACTGTTCTGTACTCACTTGCCCTAATCCATCCTTGGTTATGACTTTGGATATCCCAGATGAAAGAAGATGCCAAAAACTGTGGGGCACTTGGGGATACCACATGCAAGTATTTGATCTCAGTTTTAGCAAGTGTTATAGGAAGGGTGAAGAGGAAGAGAAGTAAATAAATGCTTCTTCTTCTGTATCTTGGATCATTTGAGTTGCTGCCTTTTCAGCTGCTGTAGTCCTTTTTCTTTCCTTGGAATCTTGGACTGCCCGTGGGACCAAACACCACATTAAATATGTGGAATCCAGATCCTGTTAAAGCTGCGAACAGCTGGAAGTGTGCTGGTTTTAACCTCTGAAGAGTGTGCATGATTAAATCTGAGGCTGTTGCTACTAGCCCCTTTACAAATGAGGCAAAAACAAACTCTTCTTAATCCACACACAATAAACAATTACAGTCAGTCAATCACCAAACTGAGCTGCTGTTGACAAACAAACCCCTCTGGTATTGGGGAGTTTACAGAAGCAAATCATAAAAGCCAGCCACCAAGGTCCATTAAACTTATGACCCAGAATTTCTTCATTTTTAACCAAATCAAATGAGTTGTGATTCAAAGATGAATTAAAGGTTCCTAGCAGGATCATTACTATTTACAGAGTCAGAGTAAATTAAATGTCAGAGTCCCGGGAATAAATTATCATTTTTCTGCTTCGTAGCTTTTATTTTATTCATGATAAGATACAAATGAAGCCAAAAGTAGGCCGCAAGCACTACTAAATTCTGACATTAATTAGAGCTGGAGAGCTTATCAGCAAAATAATGAGAAGAAATCTGGGCTGAAGTTGGAGCAATGGCATCTCCTTGCTTAGCCTCTTGGCCTGCATTTACTACTCAGAATTCAAAAATGTGATAGCAATGCACTTGGTTAGAGATGGGGTTTTGATGGCAACAATTAGTTGACTTCCTGGGCTCCACTTTCTGCCAATCAATTAATGGACTGGCTACATGATGACCACAACTCCTGATGTCCTAGACATGTAGGGCAAGGCTGAGGTTTTATGTTTTAATTCTGATATTTCTGGATAAGAATTGGGGTCATGCCTACCCCATGGTGCTAGACATCCTCACGTGAAGTATTCAGTTCCCTTAAACTAAAGGCTGGGTATTAGTAAATGGTAATGTAGAATAACCACATTCAGAGGATGACTGTCATCACCTGGGGCCTCATGTATAAACGGTGTGTACGCACAGAAATGTTGCGTAAGAACTTTTCCATGTTCAAATCGCAATGTATAAAACCTACACTTGACGTAAAGCCACGCACTTTTCCACGGTACATCATACCTTGTCGTACGCAAGTTCTCCGCTCGGTTTTGCAGACTGGCGGCACCCAGCGTCAAATCAATGCTACTGTTCCCGTGTGGTTACTCCTTATTTTCCTGACGCGGCTTTATAAATACACTGAAACTAACCGCATATTGTTTATTAGTGTAATGCATCTGATTGTAATTAACTTGTAACAATATAAAGGTCCAGGGAATATCCATAGTAATCCAAATAACATAACTGCTTTAGCATTGTTACTCTCACTGCACCTTCTTCTTCTTCTTTCAGCTACTCCCATTAGGTGTTGCCACATCGGAGCATCTTTTTCTATATTACTCTCACTGCACAACTTAGAGTATTTATATAACTGTATCTGAGTGGGGAATCACAGCAGCAGCTGATCGGAAAGAGAATTATTGGGAGACAGACTCAAGCACACGCTACCTCAGCCACGGCTGTGTTCTTGCTGAACTCATTTTAAAGTCACAGCCTCGATCCACTGTACTAATTACTTATGAATTCTGATCTTTCAATTCATGTGGTCAACATGGATGCATTCTTTAGGTAGTTATTAAGTTCCTAGTGTCTACACGGTGGTGTTCATTTGCTCACAGCTCGTTTACACTGGTTTACCCCTCACACACAGTTTGTTCTGTGTGTGTGTTCATGTGTTTCTGACTGTTTGTTTGCATGCATGTGTGCTTGCGTATGCATTATGTGCACATTTATGTGTGTATGTGTGTGTGTGTGTGTGTCTGTGTGAGAGAGACAGAGAGATATGCTGCTCTGAACTTTCCTACTGGATTTAGAAGGAGAATCTCATGACAGCTAACAACATCCTTCACAAATGTTGCTTTTCAGGTACAGTGATACCAATGTCATAATACATTAGCTGGTTTTATCCTAAGTACTAAGTTGCAATTAGGAGGTCTTGGAATCAATGTAAGTGTACTTATGGTTTAGTGTATGCTTTGCTTTGGATTTCTCATGGAAGGATTTCAGTGCAGTTTTCTTTCCTTGTTCAGAAGCTTTTCTCCTTATTTGTCTTAGTCTCACCTTCTGGTTGCAGGTGGTACTGCAGTTTTCTCTTCAGTCCTCTTCTGCTAGTATAAAGTTGGTAATCAGTCTGCTGGGTAGTTGGTGATCAATCAAATCCTGTCTTTACCAAGATTAAAATGTGGCTTTTACCAGATCTGGCTCGCCGCACAATCAGTATATGTGACCACTAAGGATTCTGTTTAGCACAAGGGGAACAGAAAAGATGGAGTAATTTATTTTTTTAAATATTAATTTACTCATAGTATTGCAACAATAGACTTTATAATGTTAAATGAAAATAAATTAAAATAATATGCTCAAATACTGGACTTGGACGATCATAGTATTTTTTAAAGATACAATGCCAGTCACTCAACCTTAAATTCATTAGGGAATGTTGGAAAAATTATTTGGAGAAAATAACATGGCAATAATTTTCAGAGATACAGTTAGGCCTGCTTCTTTTTCTTCTCTAAAATTTGGAGTACTTTACCAATAGAAATTCGCCAGGCCAATACTGTGGAAAATTAAAAACAACTGCTAAAATCCCGTTATTTTAAAATGGCTTTTTCATGGTGCCACACACGTGTAAGTAGGAGGCAGCTAAAGGGCCCAACTAGTTGTAATACCACCACCGACTGGGGGTTGCGGAGTGTACTGACTTTCTTTATCAGTTACTTGCAAACCATTCCCGGGAAATCCCGCCAGGTTCCAGCACCCTCGATGATGTCACTTCTGGTCCTGAAGACACCACTTCCGGGTCCGGCACTAAAGATGATGTCACTTCCTGAATGGGCCTTTAAATCCGCCATTTTTACAATATGTAGTAGGATTGACTACTGGATGTTAAAAGTATTCTTCATACAGCTTCCAGTTAATCCAAAATGCACCTGCAAGAATTATTACAAGAACAAGAAAATACGAACACATAACTTCAGTTCTTAAATCCTTACACTGGCTCCTGGTTAGGTTTAAGGCAGATTTCAAAATCATCCTTTTAACATATAAAGCATTAAATGGCCGAGGTCTGGCTTACTTGTCTGAACTTATCATAACTTACAAATCACAACTTACATTAAGATCTCAAGATGCCGGTCTGCTTAGGATTCCAAGGATTAATAAAATAACATTGGGAAATTGAGCTTTTAGTTACAGGGCCCCTAAACTGTGGAGTGGTCTGCCTGCTACTATAAGAGATGCCCCTTCAGTCTCAGCTCTCAAATCCCAGCTGAAGACTCACTACTTCAGTTTAGTACACCCTGACTAGAGCTGCTGATTAACTGTACAGACTGCATCTCTGTTGTTAGTCATTAGCACTAAAACATAAGTAACATGATAGTTATAATTTGTTACTAACCTTCACTTATTTTTTTCTCCTCTTGGTACTCAAATGTGGCACTTGGTGCCACGGCCCACCTGCCAAGTTGTTTTGCCACAGCAATTGTGGGGTAGAGGGGTCCTTTCATCGCATTGGTTGGCCCAGTGCTGTTTCAGCTGTGGAATGGCCAAATGGGGGATGCAGCTTGATGGCCCGAGGTCTCCAGGACAAATCCAAATCATATTCTGTGATGTCATCTACTGTTAAATTCTGCTCCATACTTGTAAGATTTTTATTTTTATACTATATTGAGGATTTGTTCTCTTCTGTGTATTTTATTGTATTGACCCCCTTCTTTTTGACACCCACTGCATGCCCAACCAACCTGGAAAGGGGTCTCTCTTTGAACTGCCTTTCCTAAAGGTTTCTTCCATTTTTTCCCTACTGGGTTTTTTTTTTTTGGAGTTTTTCCTTGTCTTCTTAGAGAGTCAAGGCTGGGGGACTGTCAAGAGGCCTGTTAAAGCCCCTTTGCGGCACTTCTTATATGATTTTGGGCTATACAAATATAAACTGTATTGTGTATTGTATTGTATATATGATCAGTTCTGTCTACATTTGCAGCCAGGACACATTATACGGGTGGCTGCACCAAACTTTTGTGATGTCTGGTGTGACAGTGGCTACATCCTAGTTGCATTCCTTTTATACTTAATGTGCATTGAATGATCATTTTCCTCAGGGTTCTGTAATTCTGCACTAATCTGTACTATTCTCTGCTGTCTTTTCTGGTTTTTATAGGGTGATGATAGATGTCACCACCACCTGATCAAGGCACCATGCTGCCCCCTGTTTTTACGGATTGAATGGCGGATGTCTCAGATGTCCACATGACCATCATCATCAAATTCTTCCATGTGAAGCCTGTAAACTATGAGGACTGATTTAGAACATCTATGTTACGTAGAATCCTCCTGTGGGAGCTGGGCGATCTTTTGGCCTTGGAACCCCTGCAGATTTAGTTTGTTTTTTTTTCTCCAGCCTAACTGAAGTTTTTTTTTTTTTGTTTGTTTTTTTCTGTCCTCCTGGCCATCCAGCCTTACAATTTTCTTTTTTACATACTCTATAACATTATTGCCTAATCTTGTTTGTTTTTGTTTTATATTAACTTCCTTTTTGTTTCATCTTGTAAAGCACTTTGAGCTACATTGTTTGTATGAAAATAGAAATAAATGCTGTTGTTAAGTGAACTGCACTAAAGAATACATAATATGCTTCAAGAAAAATGCATACAATTTTATTGATATTAATTTAATCATCCGACATTATCATTTTCATACATTAAAACATTTTTTCCCTTTTCCATAACTTAAGAAAAGTCATAAGCCATTCTTCTTTATTTTGTATTGGCATTCTTCTTACCTAAAATGTGCAATTTATATGAATTGACAATTATATTATACTAGTTGTGTAAGCCCGTGCTGTAAAAAGCCTGGGGTCCTAGAAACTGTTGAAATCGTCAGAAAGAAAAAATGAAATGTCTGGTAATTTAAAGGAACTACTCTGGGCATCTCTCTCCTAGGAGGATTTGTTTTGCAGATGTGCTCGTCTTGCTTGTGCATTACAACAACAACATTTATTTATATAGCACATTTACATACAAAAAGTAGCTCAAAGTGCTTTACATAATGAAGAATAGAAAAATAAAAGACATAGTAAGAAAAGAAAATAAGTCAACATTAATTAACATAGAATAAGAGTAAGGTCCAATGGGCAGGGTGGACAGAAAAAACAAAAAAAAACTCCAGACAGCTGGAGAAAAAAATAAAATCTGTAGGGATTCCAGACCATTAGACTGCCCAGTCCCCTCTGGGCAATCTACCTAACACAAATGAAACAGTCCTCTTTGTATTTAGGGTTCTCATGGTAAGACTTGTTGATGATGGCCACGTAGACTTATGCCTTTTAATCTATCCATCATTGTTGGAGCATCATGACGCTTTGATCAGGTGGTGATGGCGCAGGCCACCACCACAAAGAAACAGAAGAGAGAGTTGGGGTCAGTACGGATTTTAGAGCCACCATGAATAGTTATTATGAGGAAATTGAACATACAGAGTATCAGGATTAAGTTAAAGTGAAGTTAAAGAAAGGCCATGTTAAAGTAATGTGTTTTCAGCAGTGTTTTAAAGTGCTCTACTGTATCAGCCTGGCAAATTCCTATTGGCAGGCTATTCCAGATTTTAGGTGCATAGCAGCAGAAGGCCGCCTCACCACTTCTTTTAAGTTTTGTTCTTGGAATTCTAAGGAGACACTCATTTGAGGATCTAAGGTTACGATTTAGAATATAAGATGTCAGACACTCCGATATATAAGATGGGGCAAGATTATTTAAGGCTTTATAAACCATTAGTGGCGGGCGGAAAAGTAAAAGGGATACCCTTTTGCCGATGTTAGCGGTTAAGCAACTTTGTCTTTCTTCAGAGGTTTCGTTTTTCCTCGCTTGTGTTATTAGCGGCTTAGCAAGTTTTCTGTTTCCTTGGAGGTGGAGCCCTTACCCCAACTCCACCTTTCACTTTCGGGCCAGACAGACATACACACACACATACACGCGCATAGACGTTCATATATAAGATGAAGGTGGCTCTGAGGCTAAGAATCTGTGCTGGTATCCAACACTTGACTAGAGGAGGGCAGTGCGGTGGTGAGGGAGTTATTAGGGAAAAGAGGAAGACTTGTAGGTTGTGCTTTTTGTACCATATTTGAATTTTTAGTACCTAACTAATAATTGTTAGCGGAAACCACAAAATATCCTCCGCAATTTTTTTATGGCTTTTTTCATGGCAATACTGTACTGAAGAGAGAACACAAAGCAAACGTAGAGGAAAACACGGCTTGGGATGGTGAAAGTAGCCAGTCTGATGGCGTTATTCATTTCTCCTTGCTGCTGATTGGCTGCTGCCCTGTGACATATCTCTGGCAGATGCAGCCCAGCATTCCTGCATCATAACAGCTTACCGCTTGTAGTTATCTTGAGTGTTTCACTGAGTGTTCTCGTTTATTTTTTCATTTTGTTCTCCTTAAAGCCCTAAGATGCTGCCCAAGCACTCTGCACCCTCTAAGGCTTCTGGCAATGAGCCTAAGTGCCAGAAGAAGTTTAAGACACTCGAGGAGAAGGTTGAACCACTGGATTTGCTCTGTACTCTAAAAAGTTATGCTGCAGTAACCACCTGAGGAGCTGTAAATCTTTGCTGTGCGGTCATTACAGTATCTTCATTAAATACCATCATTGTACTGCACAGCTAATTCATCATCATCTTCAATCAATATCATTCATTATTGGTGAGTACCCGTACATTTTACTGTATTTTTATTTAAATTAAAATTAAATTAAATTATTACGTATTTATTACGTATTTATCCTACTTATACCAAAGAAAATGACAGCGCATACCAAAGAAAATTCCCTTGCATTATTTATAGTACTTATAGGGGTAACATCGGTATTTTACATTCTAGCACTGCGGGAGATATAACAGTACAGTACTGTACAGTATACGGTTTTACCTTTACATTCTTTGTACATTCTTTTTTTTAGGCTAATGTATTAAGCTGAGTTTGTGTTTTGGGGGTATATTTAGGGTTTAAAGTATAAAAATAGGCATTTATAGCCTTTTAAAATGTGCGGTTTTTCACAATGTTGTTGCTCTAGGAATGTAATCCCCACAAATATTGGGGGTCACATATATATATCTGTAACACTTTGAACTTTTTTACATTGAACTGCATTTTCCTGTTGTTCGCCCAGTTCTGAAGCTTGTCCCTTTTTCTGAATTGTTTTTGCTGCCTCCTCAGTGTCCTCTGTTCCTCCAATTTTACTATCATCTGTGAATTTCATAAGTTTACTTACTATACTGGAATCAATGTCAGTAATATAAATCAGAAAAATAAACATTGCAGGGTCCTGAGGGAATCCATTCATAACCTCGTTCCATTCTCCTCCTCTACGTAATCTTTGTTTGCTGCCGATTAGCCACCTTGAGATCCAGATTAGTAGGTTACCTCTGAACCCTACAGCTTCTAGTTTTAGAATTAATCTTTGGTGTGGGACTGCATCAAAGACTTTTTGAAAGCCCAGCTAATTGATGCTGTTCCATTTCTCTACCCGTGTAGTGTAGGTGCTTTCTTTAACGACACATGGAGTTTCAGTGAGGAATGGTGGTGCTAATCACTCTCGCATGTGAATCAGCAATCAGCCAGTTTCCCCATTAATCACTCCAGGGTCACAGAGTCTTCCACCATCTTGCACCTTGTGGACACCAACAGCTTCCCCAAACCCTGAACACAACATGCACAAAGCCCAAGTCCAGCACACAACGCACATTTATTCAGCTGTAGGAAATGCTTTTGTCTCACTGCTTACAGCTGTTCACTGTACAAAGCACCAAATGTTATAAACCGCAGGCATTTTTTCTTTCTTCTCACTCTCTTTCTCTCTGTTCTTCAACTCCACTCCACCTTCCCAAGTTGTGGCCACTGGCTCCTTTTATAAGGCACCTGGAAGAGTTTCAGGTGCTTGATGACCTACGCTCGGTAGCATTTCCAGGTGTGGCAGAAGTGCTACAACCAAGGGCTCAGCAATTGTTGAGGCGCCCCCAGGTGGTGGCCATGGGACTCAGCAGGGTAGAGCTTCAATCTTGGTGGAGGTATTGCCCTGTGCAAGCTCCTTCCCCTGATCCTTCCATTCCAGAGGTGTCCTGGTTAGGTAAGAATCCCGGCTGTCCTACACCCACAAAGTCTGAGCACCACTGTTTTTAAAACCTTGCACCACCACAGGCCCCTGACATGCTGCAACACACATACATTTTGTTCAAGCTGAAATAATAAACAGCTACTGTATTTAATGAACTTTCTAGTAATTAACAAATCTATGGAATGCTTCTGGTGTGTTAATTAAAAAGAAACACTCAGGAGAGCTTCTTTTGGCAGTTACAAAATTATTCAGTGTGTCTTCTTATGACTCCAGCACATCACCCTCACTCAGTTTGGAGCCTCAGTGGACCATTGCTTCCTGTGATTAGAGCCAGCATGCAGTTGTCAGTGGCATCTCCCCGATGCTCTGTGCCCTTTTTTATGATCACACCAGCAAGTGTGCTGTGCCTTTCATCAGCCAGTACAGCTTTTAAAATCTGAGACAAAACAGCTGCAGCTCATCTATAGTCCCAAACAGCATGTGCAGCATGTCTGACCATCCCTGAAGAACCTGATAAGCTGCAAGAGTTTCTCTGTAGTATATTTAACATTTATGTCCTACTGATCAAACTCTCCTCTCTGGGCATCATCTTAAACTCTCTCTTAGGTCCACAGCTTGTTCTCAAACACAGTGAGCAGGCCCCTGATGCTAGCCATCAACATGTGAGCTGCACAATTACCAGAAGGACAGTTTTTATTCTTTGGTTCAGAAGGCAAATAATCAACAGCCACTCCTGCCGTCCACTGCATGAGCAGAAATGTTTATCTGATGTTGCATTTAGCACATTGTAACTCCTCGCCAGTGCTCACCAGCACTAAGTGCCAATGTTTTCTCACTCTTTGCATCTTTTAGGTAGTACACTATCTGTAGAAGGACAGCTTGTTCTTTCCACACTAGTTGGAATTCACATGACTATGACAAGTTTGCTATTTTTCTAGGTTCCCCTACTGCTGGATCTGAAGCTGCTCACTTGTATGATGGAATACCAGCTCATATTGTTTCAGTTTGTCCTCAGACTGAATCCACTGGCCAGTGCTATTCACATAGCCTTCCTTCAAAGTTTCTATCTCCATACAACTGTACACAAACTCTTTCAAACGGCAGAGAAATCTTGTCCTCTGCTGTGGTTGAGCATGCAGTGATGAGGGCACATCAGCTCAGATGTTGAGCACTGCATTGTCAGATGGTGTAGAAGGAATGTTGCGTGCTGTGTCACACACGTGCGCTTAGGATTCAGCCAACAAACCCAAGGTGAGTGAAGCATCGCGAGTTGAAGGGTTGATTTCAGGTGCTAACGCCTCTCTCTCACTCTCTTCAGATCCGGAGAAGATAAAAATTTCATTCCCTTACCTCCATCATTTCTGGAATCCCAAAATGGCCACCCAACATCACATCCACTTCCGTCTCCAGTCTATGACGTCACTTCCAGTCCTATAGTGACAACAGCACTATACACTTTCCAGTCCCACCTTGATGACGTCAATTCCGTCCTGCAGTATTGACGTCATTTCCTGCCAACTCACATCCTGTCACCATTTTGTATATAAATGCCTCCATTGCAATACTGTCTTTTTCGCATGCTTACATTTTGATCCATTTTTTGGACATTATACAGGGTCATTCCCCAACTCTTTTTGACTTTAAGTTGTTTCTTTCTAATTAGAGTTGCCACGTCATACAGTGTAGCAGAAGTGTTTAACGCCGCACTTCTGTGCAATGATCTGTACAGTATTTCTGGGCGATGAGCCTCCTTCTTTGGAGCTTCTTGGCTGTTTTATTTCCTTTACTGATGCAGCAACCAGCATTCCATGTCCCAGATGTCAGCTTTGACACTGTTGCTTTGTGACCACTTTGTAAAATTCACTACAATCCACCTCTGTGTAGTATTTGTGTAGTCCTTCAACGGCATCACTTCCGGTGTCCGCCAACCTGGAACTGCCTCTTCCTGCCTTGCAGCCATATGATCAGAAGAAATGTTTTTTGCATTTTCACATGCTTTATTTCGATTAAAGCTGTTTCAGTTAAATGGGGTTTGCCCACAGGTGGCAACACTCTCACACTCTCCTTTTGTCTTCTTACAAATAATAATAATAATAATTCATTTCATTAATATAGCACTTTTCTCACTACTCAAAGAGTTATTACACAGGGAGGACCAGGACACTAATCCATCTCCTTATTGCGAGGTAATACTGTAAGTGCACAGTATAATAGCATACAAATAGGCCATGCAGGCTTTTTTGCTCTGTATTTAGTTCCATTGTTTTTAATTTGTATATGTACATTTTTTATTATTCAGAGATCATATTCCTTGAATTATGCGTGCATGACTATGAATACTTACTGTATATGTTTAAATATGTAGTATATACGTATACATGTGTGTGTGTATATATATATATATATAGTCACACATGTGCGCTTAGGAGACAGCCAACAAGCCCTAAAGTGAGTGATATTACAAGGGATGAAGGGTTGATTGTATGTACTAATGCCTCTCTCTCTCCATCAACAGAACTAAAGAAGACAAACAATAACTCACCTTCAATAGTTCTGGTCACACAAAATGGCTACCATCCAACAATCCCATCTCTGTATTCCATCATGACATCACTTCCAGCTCTCCCAAGATGAAGTAATTTCTGAACCCCCTCCTTATGACATCACATCCAGCCCATCATAATGACGTCACTTCTGGTACTCAATGATGACGTCATTTCCATCCATCCGCATTTATTGTCATTTCCTGTAAACTTTTTGAGACTTTCGCTTCGCGTGCCAGCCACTTCGCGTATCTGCCGTTCGCATTGTGAGTTCTTGATATTTTTTAGTTTATAATTTAAAAACGGAATAAGAATCTGAAAATCTAACAACATCACATTAAAGTTTGATAAATTTTGAAATGATACCAAACATAAATATAATAAGTTTTTAAAATAAGCCAGATTAAAAAGTGACATAATAATGTTACAGAAAATCATTGCAAACAATCTTTGCACTTTTAGGCTTATGATTTTATATATAGAGTAGATATATAAGTGTGTGTATGTGTGCATATATAGGTCAAATCCCTGTATAGCAAAATTTTTAGAATAACGAATACTTTTGGTTGACCCGAACAAACATTCCTACAACATCATTTATTCATCCATCCATCCATACCAGTTTATAAATTTTATGTCCGTTTGAGGTTAAAAAGAAAAAAAAATGTACACGTTCTCCCCAGTGGGGAATCAAACTCAGGTCTCTGAGGCATGGAAAGCCTGCTGCGCTCTGAGTCAGCAAATCTTACTGCTAAGCCACAGAAGCTGTTTTAGTGTTCTTGAACCTTTTGTGAAAGTGTTTATTTGATGTTTAGACTTCATGCTTCTTCACACATTCTATAGTTTATGCCTACATTTTATAACATTTATTACTAGAATATTAAAAAGTTTCTGTTTTAACAATGTGTTTACACAGATTACTGTAGAAATGGAACACACATGAAATGCGTGTGTTCCAAATAACGATCTATTATTTCCACTTTAAAACTCCACTTCAACAATCAGTCAAGGTATGAGCTGGGAGAAGTTTTTGCACTTTCTAAGTCAGTGGGGGGATGGAATAGCCGACTGTTGCAGCTTGTCTTTATCAGCACATTTACAGGGCAAAGGATGCCTGCAGAAAGGTGTGATGGGATTTAAGGTGGGCCGGATCTACGAGTTTTTTTGTAGGCTCTGGTAATTCTAGTGTTAAAGGGCACTTTGAAGAAGAAAAAATAAGTAAAAGATCTTCTTTGTGCGTTTACTCTGTGTCTGCGTGTCTGACTGTTGTGTTCACGGGGCAACAGTGCCCTCAAACTTTCTTACACTATCTAGAGGAGGCAGATTCAAAATAGGAGCAGTAACTTCAGCACTTAAACCCATGAGATTGGAATAATGACGATGGTCAAGTGTCCTGCTTTACCTCCCATCTTCAGATTAGAAGAACACCAGTGGCTCGGAATTACCGTTGTGACATACGCATTCTGGAGAAGAGAGATCAAGAGAGAGTGAGGAACAGCAGGTCAAAGCCTGGCGTCAAATGTTCTAAACATTGTGTGACAAGCATGTTACACAGTAAGGTTGATACTGCAGAAGAGAACTAATTACTTCGCCCTTGGTTTATTGTGTACAAGACTCAGTAGAGCAGCAATTGAGATGTCCGTGCGCTGCTGCAGTTAGAGATAGCAAATCGCCGATGACCCTGGTCACCACAGTATATGTATTTTCCCCATATTTGTTAAATTTAAATTTCTTTTCTAATTAAATATTTTTACGGTCCCATGAGTTTTGTTACTGTTTATATGTATATATTACCTGTATATATTGTAACATGTGAGTCCCTGTCTTGCACCCTAAAATGCGAAGTTGAGTCTCAGTACTTATTTATTGCAGCGGGATCTATCACTCTCCTATTCACACACACAGCAATCAGGCAGGGTCGTGGCTTTTTGGTTGTGAAGATGACACGGCTACATAACATGCCTACAATCATCCAGAATGAATGACTGGATAGATATTACACCAAAGTTGTTTTGCTCAGTGGCAGAAATCTAAATAAACTTCATTTTGAATTGTAAATACTGTAGATATATTTGTTATACAATAACTGTTTTTAATAATTGGGACGGTGAAACTGGGTTTGGCACAACTCTCTTTTTTTAACTCTTGATTTAAGTTTTCCATGTATTTTTTTCTCTTCCCCAGTATTATTCCTGAACTAATACAACTAAAATGAAAATTTAAATCATAATGATGATGATGATGATGGTATATTTCAGATTTTTTGAAATTTGGCAAAGTTTTGTGTTATAATTTGGGCACAATATCATTCCTTCTCCGGGTATATATATATATATATATTTCTGAAAGAACTTAGACATTTGGAACGTGCAAATTCCTTATAGGAAGGCAGTGGAAGAAAATCTTTATTTTTACTACTTCAAAACAGTTAAACTCTACAAAGAGGTTGTTAGCATTCCATAACTTTTTTCCTGGTTGTTCCTCACTATCTGGATATGCATTCTGTGTTGTCTTTGTGGTGTTCGGAAGAATATTCCTACACTTATGATAAGAAAAGTGTATTTTTTGGCAAAAATGTAGTTGGACTTTGCAACTTTATTGTGCAGTAATTTCTTCTCACAGCATATAGTAGACCCTTCACTAAATTCTGGAACAGCAATGCTTGGCCTTCATTTGAACATCTAATACTTGTGCTTTCACTAAAACATGCTCATAATGTAGGCATTTACATAAACACAATAAAAGTTGAAAAAATAATCCTGCTTTTTCCTGCTACATGAAAAAGATAAAAATAGACATGTTAGTTGTAGATATTTCATAGCCTTTTTTGATTATTTCTGAAACACTGATCATCACTTTTATAATGTTCAGAAGCTTACTCCAACATTTCAGCTCATAAGAATAATATTTAAAGTGTATTTTTTGGAAAAACGTGATTGAATCTTGAAATGTACTGTTCTGTCATTTATATGTAAAACATAATTTCTTATCCAGATGTATATACTCTGAAAGAGAAATATCTGCCCTTGATTTTGATGTTGTCACACATGTGTATCCGTGGATCAACCTCCGGGCTCATCTGAAGCAGGCATGCAGTTTCGCTGTAGATGTGCAATGACAATAAAGATATCCATTTATTCATTCTTTCATTGAAATCTTTGGTTTTGCTGACATTAACACTAGAATTACCAAAGCCTACGAACAAACTTGTAATCCCAGCCCACCTTAAATCCATTTTTGCACCTCTCCATCAGCGTCTTGTGTGTTCTAAATGTGTTGATCAGCACAAGCAGCAAGCAGCCTGCTATCCCATCCCCCCGCCAATGCAGAAAGTTCTCTCAGCTCAAATGTTTACCTGCATTTGAGTTGCCTGGAATTGTAGAGAGTGAATGCTGTATCGTTATTTGGAATACATGCATTTCATGGGTGTTCCATGTCTACAACAATCTATGTAAACACATCATTAAAGCAGAAACGTTTTTCATGTTTTAGTAATAATTGGCAAAATGTAGACATGAAGTGTATAAAGTATGCTTGTAAAGTGCCTGGAGTTGTAGAGGGTAAATAATACGTTATTTGAAACACATTCATCTCATGTGTGTTCTGTGTTTACAAAGATCTGGGTAAGTGTAGGATTAAAGGAAATGTAAAGCAAGAAATGCTGAACACATATCTAAACCAGTCTATTAGCCAGCGAAAGCATGTGAAGAAAATGTCTGTTGTTGCAGTTCTGTCTGTCTGTTCTGCAGGGAGATTGTATCTTTAATTGCCGGTACAACAAATAGTTCTGAGCAGGCATCTACCAGAGTACCCACTGTTGTCAGAAGAATGGAGATAAACATCATCAACTCAGAGAGGGAGAGGCAAGTTCTTTGTATCATGTGAACGTCACTGAGAGAATAAACTGAATAATAAAGAAACAAGCGCTAACTTTTACAAAGTAGACAACATTTACACCAGGTGTTACAGACTCAAATCAAATGTATGTTTTTATTATATTATAGTAATAATAATAGCAGCTCATTATTCAAAATGCAGAGTGTTGGGAGTTGAACCGGCAAACTTTCAGTTATAAGGTAGCAGTTCTTACCTCTGTACCATTCAAGAAGACATATCAACTTCCTTTCAACTGACATTTGAGGTTGGGTTTGTATCTCATTGACAGCAACATGTAATTTGAATGATTTTTTTTTTTTTTACTTTGGTTATATGTGGTTATATTCTTGAATATATATATATATATATATATATATATATATATATATATATATATATATATATATATATATATATATATATTCTTGCGTTGATTTAATATTTGGACTTAAGTCTTCACACATTATAAACTTCATGTCATTATTATTAGTATAACATTGAAAAAGTCTCTTCTTTAGGTATGTGTTCAGCATTTCCTTTCATCCTTCACTTACCCAGATCTTTGAAGACATGGAACACACATGAAATGTATACATTCCAAATAACAATATACTGTATTATTTACCCTGTATATCTCCAGGCACCTCACACTCAGATAAGGAGCCTTGAACTAGGAGAACTGAGCTTTGTCAAGTGGGGGGATGGAACAGCAGGCTGCTTGCTGCTTGTGCTGATCAACACATTTACTAAACAAAAGACGCTGATGGAGAGGTAGAAAGGGATTGAAGGAGGCGCGGGATTACAGGTTTTTTCGTAGGCTTCAGAGATTCTAGTTTTAAGTACAACCCTGTGAATATTCGTGAGTGGCAGAACCCAGACTCGAACCTGACCAAACATCTCTGCAGAGACCTGACAGAAAAATGTCCTTATCCAAGGGTGCAACGCTTGCGACATCATTCCCAAGAAACATTCAGGCTAGATTCACTGACAAAGATCCTTCAACGAAGCACTGAGAAATGGATCAGAATACCTGTATAATTATGTTTTTTGAAGGCCCCGTCACTGCTAAGATCTACGGGCCTCCATTGTTTGTCAGGAAGATCTTTGTGAATTGTGGCTTTGCTTTAGCGTAAGGACTCTGCCCTATTAAAAAGTTTGATTTATCTGAGAATTTTATGAATGCCTACATTTCATGATTTATCAGATAATAGGTAGTGACTCCTGTCCAGGATGTCATGTAGAATGAATCTACAATATGCAGCAGACAAGAAAACACATTACAGTGAAATACGTTTAACGCGAAAATGCTTAAGACGAAATATCGGTTAACACGAAATAATACAACGGTCCAGACAAACTACTATGCATTTTCATGCATTTTTTTCTCTTAACACGAAACGCAAATCGCTTAACACGAAAAGATTTCCCTTCTGGGAATGAACAAAATATGGAAAACACCAGCCACGCAGGCGAGATTTAAGAGGGGTGTGAAATGAGAGAGAGGTAGTTTCACATGTTTCGTAGAAAGGAGCTGGCTGACTTGGCTTTGAAATACCCTTGGAATAGCCTGTGACATGAGCCAATTTTGTTTATCTAAGCTACTTTCACCCTCCACCCCTACAAACGCCACACAAAAACATCTCATCTTTCATCAGTTGGCTTTGGAATTCGGTGACGAGTACATCGCAGTGTGAGTAACAATCAGTGAGTTTGGTTCACGTTTTTTTTTTCTATTTTAGAAGAATTTTTTTAAGAGCACAATGGCAAAGAACTCAGGGGAAAAGCAAACTGCTATTTTGCTTAAAATGAAGATGGAGCTTCTTAAGGCTGTTGATCAAAAACAGAAGACGAAAATGGAAATCTGTAAAGTTTTTGATATTGCTAACTCTACATTATCAACAATAATTAAAAAAAGAGAGCAAATTATGGAAATGTTTGAACGGAGCAAGTTTGAGCCAGTGCGAAAACGGATGAGAACAGCCAAGCACGAGGATTTAGAGACGGCTTTACTTGTTTGGTTCAAACAAGCGAGATCTCAGAATGCTCCCATATCAGGACCTTTAATGCTAGTTCTTTTGAATGTTTTTGTTTCATTGATTTTTATTAAATACATGCATATATACATATCCATGTAAATAAAATGTACTCTAATAAACTTAATTTTGTTGAATATACTGTATGTTTTTTTTTGTAATATCCTTTAACACGAAATTCTTTTAACATGAAAAAATATTTCAGTCCCCTCAGTTTCGTGTTAAACGATTTTCACTGTATTAAAAATGGAAAACAAGAACAAGAAGGAGACCTCAATGTGAGCACAGTTTTTTAAAGGATTGTCCTCCTATTTTAATCTAAAGGCCTCTTACAGTTTGGAGCACAGACATGAAATTCTAACAGTACATAATCTTCAGTAAGACCCCTCCGAAGGGGTTTGTTTCAGTCTTCTATAGAGGTCATTTGTGGTTGATCCACATATATCTGGCCACTGTTTTTTTTTTTGTCTTAGACATGTCACACTGCCTTTTGAGCAGAGAGATTTGTGATCATACCTTTCCCCACTTGGCAGCTTCACAGCCCTGCAGGCAGAAAGCTCAGGAGAATTGGCAGTTCAAGGACAATTCAATTTCATCACAAACAGAAGCAGAGTTTGGAAATTGTAGAAGATAAAATATCTGCAGTCAGTGAATGGAGAAGGCCGAGGGGGGTCAATGTTTTCTTCACTTTAACACACACACACACACACACTCAGTTTCTTCTGCATTGGCTCACACTGCTTGGTGGTATTCAACCTTCATCATTAATTTATTTTTATTCAGTACAGTACTTATAAAACTGAGTACAAGGGCACCTTTCATTTATTGCAACAAGATTTTAAGAAAACATTGCAATTAAATACAGAGAGTCCTTTACTATGAAACACATTGATGTCCAACAGGCAGCTAACTGAAGCTCTTTATAGTCAGAGACCATGTGTTTTGTGCAGCTTAACTCCTTCCAACCTCCTTACTTGTCTTGTTTTCACACTCCTGAAATCTTGCAGTAGATAGATAGATAGATAGATAGATATCCATCCATCCATTCATCCATCCTCTTCCGCTTATCCGAGATCGGGTCGTAGGGTGCAGCAGCTTGAGCAGAGATGCCCAGACTTCCCTCTCCCCGGCCACTTCTTCCAGCTCTTTCGAGGGAATCCCGAGGCGTTCCCAGGTCAGCTGGGAGACATAGTTCCTCCAGCGTGTCCTGGGTCTTCCCCGGGTCCTCCTCCCGGTTAGACATGCCTGGAACACCTCACCAGGGAGGCGTCCAGGAGGCATCCTGATCAGATGTCCAAGCCACCTATGATATGGAGGAGCAGTGGCTCTACTCTGAGCTCCTCCCGGATGACTGAGCTTCTCACCCTACCTTTAAGGGAAAGCCCAGACACTCTGTGGAGGAAACACATTTCAGCCTCTTGTATTCGCAATCTTGTTCTTTCGGTCACTACCCATAGCTCATGACCATAGGTGAGGGTAGGAGCATAGATCAACTGGTAAATTAAGAACTTTGCCTTTCTGCTCAGCTCCTTTTCACCACAACAGACCGATGCAGAGCCCGCATCACTGTGGATGCTGCACCAATCTGCCTGTCGATCTCCCGCTCCATTCTTCCCTCACTCGTGAACAAGACCCTGAGATACTTGAACTCCTCCAATTGGGCAGGATCTTGCTCCCAACCCTGAGAGGGCACTCCACCCTTTTCCGGCTGAGGACCATGGTCTCGGATTTGGAGGTGCTGGTTCCCATCCCTGCCGTTTCACACTCGGCTGCGAACTGATCCAGAGAGAGTTGAAGATCACAGTCTGATGAAGCAAACAGGACAACATCATCTGCAAAAAGCAGCAACCCAATCCTGAGCCCACCGAATCGGACCCCCTCAACACACTGGCTGTGCCTATAAATTCTATCCATAAAAGTTATGAACAGAATCGTTAAACAAAGGGCAGCCCTGGCGGAGTCTAACTCTTACCGTAAATGGGTTTGACTTACTGCTGGCAATGCGGACCATGCTCTGGCACCGGTTGTACAGGGACGGAACAGCCCTTATCAGGGGGTCCAGTACCCCATACTCCAGGAGCAACCCCCACACGATTCCCTGAGGGACACGGTCAAACGCCTTTTCTATGTCTACAAAACGCATTTAGACTGGTTGGGCTATCTGACAAATCCTCCTCTCCAGGACCCCCAAATAGACTTTCCAGGGAGGCTGAGGAGTTTGATCCCTCTGTAATTTGAACAAACCCTTCCGGTCCCCTTTCCTAAAAGGGGGGACCACCACCCCAGTCTGCCAATCCAGAGGCACTGTCACTGATGTCCATGCGATGTTGTAGGGGTATGTCAACCAAGACAGGTCAACAACATCCAGAGGCTTGAGGAACTCCGAATGTATCTTATCCACCCCCATGGCCCTGCCACCAAATAGTTTTTTGACCACCTCGGTGACCTCAGTCCCTTTAGGACTCCTTCTTCAGTTTGACGGCATTCCTCACCGCCGGTGTCCACCGACAGGTTCGGGGATTGCCGCCACAACAGGCACCGACCACCTTACAGCCACAGTTCTGGTCAGCCAACTCAACAATAGAAGCACAGAACATGGCCCATTCGGACTCAATGTCCCCCACCAGGGGACAGGGATTCTGCCAGACGTTTCCAGCAGACCCTCACAATGCATTTGGGCCTATCCTCCTCCACCATCAAAGCCAACTCACCACTGGGTGGTGACCAGTTGACAGCTCCGTCCCTCTCTTCACTTGAGTGTCCAAGACATGTGGCCACAAGTCCGGCGATACGACCACGAAGTCAATCATTGAACTGAGACCTAGGGTGTTCCAGTTACCAGGTGCACATATGAACACCCCTATGCTTGAACATGGTGTTTGTTATGGACAATCTGTGACGAGCACAGAAGTCCTATAAAAACAAAACACCATTCAGGTTCAGATCGGGGGTGCCATTCCTCCCAATCACACCCCTCCAGGTCTCACAATGCCCACGTGAGCATTGAAGTCTACCAGCATAACGAGTGAGTCCCCAGAAAGTGTGCCCTGTAGCACCACCCCCAGGGACTCCAAAAAGGGTGGGTACTCGGTGAAAATGCACAAACAACAGTTAGGACCCGTCCCCCAACCTGAAGGTGGAGGGAGGCTACCCTCTCGTCTACTGGGGTGAACCATGATGAACAGGCTTCAAGTTGGGGGGGCAATAAGTATGCCCACACCCGCTTGGTGCCTCTCACTGGGGGCAACTTCAGAGTGGTAGAGACTCCAGCCCCTCTCAAGGTGCTGAGCCCATGGGAAGGGGGACCCATGTTGCCTCTTCGGCTTGTACCCGGCCACCAGGTGCCTGTCATCGAGCCCCACCTCCAGGCCCGGCTCAGAAGGGGGCCCCAGTGACCCGAGCCTGGGCGAGGGAAAACGCCGTCCAAAGTTTTTATTCTTCATGGTAGGTTTTCTGAACTGAACTTTGTCTCGTCACCTAGGACCAGTTTGCCTTGGGCGACCCTACCAGGGGCATAAAGACCCATACAACAGAGCTCCTAGGATCATTGGGACACGCTAACCCCTCCACCATGATAAGGTGGTGGCTCGAGGAGGAGGCCAGATAAATAGAAAGATGTGAAAGGCACTATATAACTAACAGATAGATAGATAGATAGAAAAGGCACTATATAACTAATAGATAGATAGATAGATAGAAAAGGCACCATATAGCTAATAGATAGATAGATAGATACTTTAGATAGATAGAGTCCATTAATTTGAAAAGTGGATGTGTATGTTTCATGGTCAACAACAGCAGGAATATAACAGTCTTAACATACCTCTGCTCGCCTGATCTGGAACTCCTGATGATTAAATGAAGATTATCTTCCCCTGGAGTTTACTCCGGTCATCGTCACTCAGTTGCCACCAGAACAACCTGAAGGCTGTCCCTCATTGCGGCTGGCAATTTCAAAAAAGGTAATGATGAACTTTTATCAGCACATTAAATGTCCTACCAGAGGGGACAGGACACTGTATATTACATATAACGATGGCTACAAAGCACAGATGCTGACTTTGTTGGATAAATTGGACTATGCTGCCATCTTTCTTATGCACATGAGGTCCAATCAGAAGCCATTCTCCAGGACGCAGTGAGTGTGGCCGCTCATTTCAGGAGAAAGTGAAAGAACAATATGAACAGTCCGATCTTAGGCACATCTCAAGGTTTGTGAACAATGACAGACAGTAAATCAACTACTTCCAGGATGGTGCTGACACCTTTCTGGCAGACAAGATAATAATTTCTATGCACACTTTGACATGAATGCTTGTAATGGCAGCTAGTGGTCGGACACATCTGTGGTGTAAGAACAGCTCAGTGGGGAAAGTGCTTACCAGGTTGGCTCCACACCCCCTTTGTTGTTTCTAGGAGCCTTTTTAACCCGTAACTGTCTATAGTCATAGACTGAGCTGAGTCCGGCAAAAGGGGGCACACACATTCAGCAAGTTTGTGGTACATAAGTGTCAGTGCTTTAATTAAAATCCAACTCAAAAAACAAAGTGTTCAAAAGTGCAGTGCAAAGTCTTCACACAGTAAATATTGTAAGATATGGCCGGCCATGTACCCCGGCCAATACCCCCAAGCCGCCAGGTGGAGCCCTCCTTGCAGCATGGAGGTCCCCAGAAGACCAGCAGGGCATTATGGACCATGTAGTTTTTATGCACCGCCCTGCTGGATGCCATGGGGCCACGAGAGGAGCTGCAGGGAGGACCAAGAGTTCTTCATGCCCTATGACCCGGAAGTTCGTCATAGGAAGAGCGACGGGCTTCCGGGGTGAGAAAAACATTATTTACCCTGACCCGGAAGGAATAAGGACTTGTGGACTGTTGGGAAGGAACACCTCCGGGTCAGGGAATATAAAAGGACTGTGGGAGCTCCCAGACGATGAGCTGAGTTGGGAGGCAGGGTGGCTAAGCGTCTGGGAGTGGAGGATTGTTTATTATTGTGGTTTATTGTTATTGTGAATTGTGGAGAGGAGCGTGCTTTGTGCACTTATTATTATAATAAATATCATCTTTGGACTTTTACCTGGTGTCTGACGTATAGTCTGAGGGTACAAGGGTGCGAGAAGCATCTTATTCTGTTACAATATATAATGCAATAAAAACAGTGATGTCCATGAGTTAAAATCCAACAAGTCCAAATTATAAAATGGAATAAAACCATGCAGTTATTGTGTTCTTTCTGTTCATCCTTCCTGAACCCAACACATCATCCTCTCTCTGCCTCTCCGACTCACCTTGACCAGATTTTCCAGCCAACCACAGCTGTATCCATAAGCATCTGCCATGATGTTCTGAGCCGACTGTCCCTCTGTCTTCCACTTGTTCTTCTCCTGGCATCTACAGGATCTCTAGGAGGACACCATCCTACCTACTCGGCTAGTAAATTCAGCGGGGACAATCCACCCCCAGAGTTCTGATTGATCACTCCTCCGCAGGGCTACCAACCACTCTGCCTCTCTCCTGCATGCTGGCGTAGTTCTCACTCATGCTTCTTTTTTCTCTTGTTCTAATCCCTTGTTTGCCCTCTCTCTGCAGTGCAGGCTCCTTTTTATACTGTGGGAATGGGTTCAGGTGTGATACACTGAATCCTCTGAGATGTGAATGAGGCACCTGACTGATCTGCGCACATTTGCATGTGACTGCACAATCAGCCAAGCACCCCAATCAGCCCTGGAGTGACGCTTGTTGGTACACACCCTGCCCTGCCCTGGGACGTGATTCATTTTTTTAAAATCATACTTCATGGACTTCATTTAACAGGTAGACAAGCTTAATAAAGAGTGCTTAATTTGTTAGAATACAACGTAAGGAGAGTTTTCAGTAAAGTTACCACCAGGAAGGTAGTAGGTTCCGTTGGCATTTCAGGATGTATTTTCAAGATCTGTACTGATTTCCTTGCAGCAGTGTTCATGGTAATATTTATTCTTTCCTTAACCCAGTCTGTCACCAAAATGCTTTCAAATATCTGCCATTGTCTGTGTACCTAAGAAAGCAAACTTGCTGAATGACCATCATTCTATCACACTAATGTCTATAGCAATGAAGTGTTTCAAGAGGCTAGTCAACAGGCACATACTCACACCGGCCACTTTATTAGGTGCAAATGCTTGTTAACACAATTAGCCAATTAGCCAATGACATTGCAGTAACTCAAAGCATTTTGGCATGTAGACATTGTCAAGATGACCAACTGAGGTTTAAACTGAGCATCAGAATGGGGAACAAAGGTACTGAAGTGACTTTGAACGTGGTGTGGATGTTGGTGCCAGATGGGCTGGTCTGACTATTTCAGAAACTGCTGATCCACTGGGATTTTCATGCACAGCCATCTCTAAGGTTTATTACAAATGGTGTGAAAAAGGAAAAATATCCAGTGAGTGGCAGTTCTCTGGGTGAAAATGCATTGTTGATTTTAGAGGTCAGAGGAGAATGGCCAGACTGGTTCGAGTTGATAGAAAGGCAACAATAACTCAAATAAGCACTCATTACAACCAAGGTGTGCGGAAGAGCATCTCTGAAAATACAACACATCGAACCTTGAAGCAGATGGGCTACAGCAGCAGGATACCACACTGGGGGTCACTCCTATCAGCAAAGAACAGGACACTGAGGCTACAATTCACATTGAACAAAATTGAACAGTAGAAGATTGAAAAAACATTTCCTTGTCTGATGGATCTTCATTTCTGCTGCATCATTTGGATGGCAGGGTCAGAAATTGGCATCAACAACATGAAAGCATGGATCCATCCTGACTTGTATTAACAGTTCAGGCTGGTGGTCATGGTGTAATGGTGTGGGGGATAATATCTTGGCAGACTTTGGGCCCCTTAGTGCCAACAGGGCATTGTTAAAATGCCACAGCCTACCTGAGTATTGTTGCTGACCATGTCCATCCCTTTATCACAGGTACTTTCAGCAGGATAACGTGCCATGTCACAAAGCTCAAATCATCTCAAACTGGTTTCTTGACAGTAACTTCATTGGACTCAAATGGCCTCCACAGTCACAAGATCCCAATGCAATAGAGCACCTTTGAGATGTGGTGGAACGGGAGAGTCACATCATGGATGTACAGTTGATAAATCTGCAGCAACTGGGTGATGCCAATATGGACGAAAATCCTTGAAGAACGTTTCCAGAACCTTGTTGAATCTTTGCTACAAAGAATTACATCAGTTCTGAAGGTTAAAGGGGATCCAACCCGGTACTAGCAAGGCATACCTACTAAAGTGGCCAGTGAGTGTATGTTCTTCTCTACCAAAACTACTGGACAGATTACAGTTCACAAATCACTCCACAGATAATACCAGCACTATGATCCTTCATATAATACTGGCCTACCTGGACAATAACAGAGATTATAAGTCTGCATTTAACACAATAAACCCCTCTAAGCTCACTTTGTGTAAGCTCAATACATTTCATAATAAGAAAAGAAGAGGTAGACTAGTGAGTACACCCATGTCTGTTGGCCTTTCTGTCCATCTGTCCTTTCGCCTGTCCATATGACACAATTCGGTACCTGTGGACCAATTCTCTTGAGATGTGGCACGCTTATTCTTCAAAGAAATTTGTTGAGACGGTTTAATTTTGGTTCAGATATTTCAAACAGATCACACTGTACAAAGTTTTAGTGAATTTGCCAGCTCGTCTATTGTAAAACAGAGAAATGTTCTCTGTGACTTCAGCTAGGAATGACTTTACTGTTTCATTTTTACCTTGCGAGTAGATTCTTGAACTTGCAGATTTTGTAGATTTTCATCTTTTACTTGTCTGACAGCCGCTCAGATGCCCAATGCCAGTGAGTAAAACACTGGCAGAGCATGTAAGCAAACAGCTCACACAGCAGTGGACTCCTGCTGTATCCGGTAAGTTAATTAATGGAGGACCAAAAAAAGTAATTTCTCTAGATATAAATGAAAGAAGAAAGCAATTATGGAAGCATAAATGAGACTGACGATTGAAAAATATTTGTAGAATATTCTTCTTTTTCTTTTGGCTGCTCCCATTAGGGGTCACCTTTTTCCATATCTTCCTGTCTTCTGCATCTTGCTCTGTTATCCCACCACTTTCATCTTCTCTCACCACATACATAAACTTTCTCTTAGGCCTTCCTTTTTTCCTCTTACCTGGCAGCTCTGTCCTTAACATCCTTCTCCCAATATAACCAGCATCTCTCCTCTGCACCTGTCCAAACCAAAGCAATCTCGCCTCTCCAAATCGTCCAACATGAGCTGACCCTCTAATGTCCTCATTCCTAATCCTGTCCATCTTCGTCAAATCCAATGCAAATCTTAGCATTTTTAACTCTGTCACCTCCAGCTCTACCTCCTGCTTTCTGGTCAGTGCCACCATCTCCAGCCCATATAAAATAACTGGTCTCACTACCATCCTGTAGAACTTCCCTTTCACTCATGCTATTAACCGTCTGTCACAAGTCACTCCTGACACTCTTCTCCACCCACTCCACCTTGCCTGCACTCTCTTTTTCACCTCTCTTCCACACTCCCTGTTACTCAGTACTGTTGATCCCAAGTATTTAAACTCATCCACCTTCGCCAACTCTACTCCTTGCATCCTCACCATTCCACTGACCTCCCTCTCATTCACACACTGGCTGTTTTGATCTTACTGACCTTCATTCCTCTCCTCTCTAGAGCAGATCTCTAGCTCTCCAGGGTCTCCTCAACCTGCTCCCTACTCTCTCTCTCGTAACCCTCCCCATTTATCCGGGCTTGGGACCAGCATGAAGAAACACACGGGTTTGTGCATCCTCTGTGGCTAGGTTTATTATCTGCAGAATGTTATTGTAAAAAAACAGACCTTATCAACCTGCAGCTAAATGGTGTTTTAACTAATTAATGTCACGGAAAAGGCACAGCTACCCTAGTGATAGAAACACACAATGATTTCAGAAATGGACAGTGGCATTGGGAGGTGGAGGGCTTCAGTAAATTACGCCCCTAATCTCTGATGCCCAGTACAGTGGAACCTCGGTTCACGACCATAATTCGTTCCAGAACTTTGGTCGTAAACCGAGTTGGTCGTGAACCGAAGCAGTTTCCCCCATAGGATTGTATGTAAATACAATTAATCCGTCCCAGACCGTACAAACTGTATGTAAATATGTAAAAATATGTAAAGATTAAGCACAAATATAGTTAATTACACCATAGAATCCACAGTGTAATAGTAAACTAATGTAAAAACATTGAATAACACTGACACAAAACACCCAGGCTCCCTGATAAAAAAGGAACAACAAATCCGAAGCGCTTGCAAATACCAACTCACAAGCAAACAAAAAAGTAAGATTGCAGGAGATCACGATATTAAACCTAAAGCCTGATCGCTGTAAACAATGTTTTTAAAATGAGTTTTAAGCACAGCAGAAAAAAACATCGCACAAATCCGAACTTCATTTAAAAACCAACTCGCAAGCAACCAAAAAGTAACATTGCAACAAATCACACGATGAAGTCCTCCATGTAAACAATTTTTAATGAGTTTTAAGCACAAGGAAAAAAGCGAACATTTGAAAAAGAGAAATGTAACATCGCACCTAATCGCGCTATGAAAAACTCCATCTGTAAACCTTTCATGAGTTTTAAGCACAAGGAAAAAAGCGAACATTTGAAAAAGAGAAAAATAACATTGCCACAAATCGCATTATGAACTAAAAAAATTACTTTTGAAAAATCCGTAATACAAAAACCACCAAGAAAACTAACCTTGCATGAAACGAGTTCTGGCATGAAGTGTTTTCCTTCAGGTGTTTTCTCTCTTGTGATTTCTTGGGTTTCTGGTGCTTTTAGCTGTTTAGCTGGTGGGAGTGAAAGCCTCATGCAGCCATTCCAAAAAGAACGTTCTTGTGACCCTCCACATTACTGGCAATCTGGCTTTGTTTACATTATGCTGCTTGAAAGCACGAGGGTTCTCCGGTTGGTAAATGAGTAAACTGGTAAACATTTTTTCCACCTTTTGTAATTTCTTTCTTTACAGTACTTCGATTTCAATTTTCTTCAAAACTTTCTTCTGACCACTCTCCACTTGCTTAGAAGCCATAGTTAACTGCAAAAGCACACGAAATACTGTAGAGCACAAAGAGAATGCACGTCTTATTGAAAACAATGCACAAAGAGCGGCTTTGCTTAAATTAAAAAGCATGGCAGCTCTCTTTCTCTCTCAGGCTGCCTCTGGGGGGAGGGGGATGGTTTCACTTGCACTACAGCCTACAGATAGGCAGGCAAACACGTGCAGCAATCTCCTCCTCCCCCTCCCCAGCAGGCACGTGCTCGCTCGCTCTTGCTCTCTCTCTCTTTCTTTCTCTCTCTCTCTTTCAGCTCAGCTCAGACAGGGAAGGGAACCTGGCTTGTTCGTATACCGAGTGTGTGGTTGTGAACCGAGGCAAAAGTTTGGCGATCTTTTTGGTCGTGAACCGAGTTGTACGTGAACCGGGACGTTCGTGAACCGAGGTTCCACTGTACCTGACCTTTCAGTCCCAGATATACACGGATAATTGTGGCAAATCGTGCATCATTCACCATTCAGTTCTTTATGCAATTTTAATTAACTACTGTGTTTTAACTAATATTAACCCTTAAACTACTACATACCTGGGGGTTAATGAACCCCTGGACACCAAATACTTTTTTTGCTGCACCTTTTAAGGAAACATCACAATTCACCAAGAAAAAGTGAAATTTTAATGGAACACATTTTTTCATACAAAGATCATCGCAATTACTGCAACACTGCCAATGAAGTGTAAAAAATATTTTAAAAACTGTTGCAACAATGTATTATATGTACATGGTGTAACTGACGCTATTGATAAAATTCAGTAAATCACCGAGTCAACTGTGCTTGAAATGGCTGCACGCCAGTGCACAGATGTCAATGCTGACGCTTGCAGGCTAGTCTAGTGCAGCAGCTGAATCCTAGGGACAGTGAGGCTGCAGTCCTGCAGAGGGCGCCAGTGGTCATGAGCTGACTGCTCAACAAATGTACGGCACTGACTGATCAGCTCTGGCATGCTGGCAAATTGCACTTGGAACTGAGAACAGCCGGTTCTGGTGCTTTTAGGGTTAATAGCTAGATGGGGAAACTTATTTCAGTTCATTTTCTCCTTGTGATTGTATGCTAGTGTTGCTCATTTTGTATTAATAGTTATCTTTCAATTGCTAATTATTGGATACTGCTGTACTGGATATACTTTCAATAAATTTGAAAATAATAAAATTACACAACAATAAGTCACAGGTCCTCCACCACTAACACACATCAGTTGATGACATTTTCATGTCACTTGAACTGCAGTCTGCTGTCTATTAAAGCCACGGAGCCACCACAGGCCTATTTGGGCTCTGTTTTTAACTTCATTGTAAAGTGCTGTTAAAAACACATATTTAATGTAGGAAACTGCATTCTGTTATTGTCATTACTTTTGAATATGACTTATTGCTATAAAACTATTTAATAACCAAAAATATAGTAACTGACTCTTGGATAAAGTAAAAAATATGCTTCAGCTTTCATATCAGTTAATTTAGTCATTGAATGCACTTGAATGTTATACCATATCGACATTGTCTAACTTATTTTATAAATGCCAAAATTAAAAAATCTAAGCTTATTGTCAGTGGTGTGAATCTTTGTTGTGTACTTCCAGGATTTATTTTGTTTCATTTTTGTCATTTTTATATGTTATTTATTTTTAAAATTTCTATGGTGTGTGACCACCAGGGGGAGCACAGCTCCCCAAACACCTGACAACAACAGGCAGAGGCACAAGTCCCAGCACAACACAGGCTTTATTCAGAGTTTCTTCTCTCACCTATGCAGCACAGTACAAGAAGCACCAAACAACACACAGACCTTTCTTCTCTTTTCTCTCTCTCTCTTTCTTCCACCTCTACTCCTCCCTCAGGCTTCGTCCACTTCTTTCTTACTCTGGCTCCCTGAATTTATAGAGCATAATTTATAGATCTTTATGTGTCCTGTGATCTCCTTCAGGGTGTACTTCTGAGTGTGGTGGCAATCTTGCTGAGGTGGGTCCAGCCATTCCCCCTGAGACCCCTGGTGGTGGCCACGTGCCCAAGCAGTGTTGAGGTTTCAAACTCCAAACCTGCAGTGCCATAGCAAGCCAGGGGAGCGCCCTCTGTCATCCCAGAGGAGGTATTGCCCCATGCAAGCACTTTCCCCAGGTCTTTCCCTTAAGAAGGTGTCTCGGCTGTCCCTCACAGGTGTTATGATTGACATGCAAGGTGTCAAGGACTATTGTGAGCAAAAATGACTGGGAGACTGTATAAAAGACAAAAATCATAATTAAAAATGGAAGGCTAGGGTCAAAAATACTATGAAGCAAAACTAAACTGGGCAAGCTGTGTGTTTCTTGGAGTAGCTGGAGTGACCCAATGTTTGCAGGGAGCTCCCACCATAAGCCGGAGGAGAGACAACAGGAGATGAAGGAGCGAGGAGAGGCTTGGCATGGCACACAGCTCAGGGCTGGTACCCGCAGTGATCTAACTGTCAGCAGGACCTCTCCTATGGCTGCTTCTTCCCATCGGGATAATCAGAAGAGACATCGGTTTTAGAAAGGTTAATGTTAACCACAAACTTCAGGCATTTCCTCATTCATGTTTGACAGTTTCGTAAGCCTTTTTGATAATCTACCTTTTCTTTAAGATTTCTAATCTTATTGTTGGTCTCCATTTGTGCCTGAACCTTTGACCAAGATTTTTCATTCTCCTTTTGGTTTTGGTACTGGTGATGCAGTTTCCTTGATTTTGACTTTCCTGGCTTTAAACACATCCTTTCTCCTGATCTTGTTTCAAAATTCATTCCTTGTTAATATGCGATAATAATAATATCATCACTTTAATTCTGATAAAGACAGTAGTGCACTAGTCCTGACATCCATGAAACACCATTTTGTTGTGTTATCTTGTTGTAAAATTAATTTAGGGAGTCGGAACTTTGTGAATGTTATTTCTGCTTTGGTCAGTGTTTTGGATATTGGTCGACTTTTTTGGCTCAGCCAGTTTTGTGGACTACTATCTTTCCTGTACAACTCCTGATCATTCATTTAAATTCATTTTCCAAGTTAATTTCTGGCAGAACATCATCATTAATGGGAGATTGTGATGGAAGGTAGGGATGGGCTGGCATCCTAGCTGGGCTTGCTGGTGCCTAATTCAGGAGTCCAACATGGGTGGAAAAACACTGATGGATGGGTGTCCCAGAAAGGATAGTTGGTATTTTCTTTCCAGGGAATTCCTTTTCAGTATCCTCTCATGTGCCACCCACACATTCACTGATGGGTGGTTCTTCTGGGTTCCTTGGGTGCCACCATGGGGAACTGCCAAGAGTGGACATCCCTGTTTAAAGGGGGCTCTGCCTGACCCAGAAGTGGTTCCTGGGTGAAATGTTGTGTACACCAGATGTACCCTGGTATAAAATAAGCCAGTCTGCCTCACTGAGGTCGGACAGAGTCAGAAGAGAAGGAAGACAAAACCTAAGAATTAGAGGAGGAAAATAAGAAAAGTTTTGCTTGTAGTGCTTTTTTTTTATAAGTGAAAGCCTGTGTAAAGGTTGGTTGCTAAATAAAAATAAGTATTTTGAACCCATGACTTGTTCTCTGCAGTTGAGTATGAGGTTTGGGGCTCTGAGACACCCCTAAGTGAAAGAGTAATAATTAGAAAAAGATCTTGGCTGGTGAAAGAAGACCCTCAGTGGGCAGAACGCTGTTAGAGAGTTGTAGCAAACAGATGTACAGCTGGTGCTCAGCAAATGCGTTCCCAGGGAGCACAAAGTTAAAAATATTTTACTGGAGTCGTGACATAGAGGTCTCCATATTGTTGTTTCACTTTGGGCAAAAAACAATTAATACTGTGATTCTGTTTACCATAGAATGGCACTAAAAGCAAAGAACCATTTATAGCTGAAAAGAATCACCACAAACAATCGAGATACCACCGTTGTAACTGCATGTAATTCTGTTCTTTAAAAGTTGTAAAGAAAAAGGCATACAAGTGTGCAAAATAACTGTCTCTAACATGAGCAAAAGAAAAGTCACTTCTGACATTTGGGCCCATAATGAATGCCCACTTTCTAGTGGCCTCTTGGTTTTTGTAGTGCTCGCCCAAAAGGGATGCTAGAGACAGGTTGATTGTCTTCACTCTGGTATCCCACTAAACTGCGAGTATAAAAGGGGATTGCCACTATGTCACGGAGCCAATGTACACTGATGGGTGCAGTTTATTTTTAGGGTAAGGTGCGACTCAGGTTGGTAGTGTAGGTGAGGCAAAGGCTGGAAGATGAGCGGTCAAGGCAATCTTAATGGGCGGAAGTGGTTAATTACGTAATTTACATGTGCATTTGAGAGAGCAGCTCATTAGCAACTCCATGTGGCAAGTAGGTTGGCGCCCACACTACTGTGTAAACATTAAGGGAGAAGGGAGGTGTGTAAGCATTAGGGGAGGAATCAATTCCTGAAAGAATGAGAAAGAGAAATAACCAGCATGAGCAAAAGAATGCTCGGATGTCTGGAACTGTCATATGTGAGTCCTCAGTGAGCGAGGGGCGCCATTCTATATTGGGGTCAAACATGCTGAGTAGCAAAGCAGGGAAGGGTTGAGGGCTCATGTGGACTCTGCAGGTACCTAAAGTACAGAGAGACCAAAGAAGACCGCATCCTGCTGTGTGTCACACTTTGTGAAAGAAGAATGACCTTTTTAATTTTGAAATCTTATGTATTTATTGCATTGTTTTTATGGAGATTATTCATTACAGAATTTGATGATTGGACTTGGAACACTGACTTTTTAATAAACAGGCACTTTTGCACCTTTTTGCCTTTAGAAACTAACTGTTGTCTTCACACTTGTTTTCCTCCATCCTGATCAAAACTATTAGATGTCCCAATGTGAATTTCCCCTTGGGGATGAATAACATATCTATCTATCTATCTAACAGTGGGCTTGTGCCCACATGGGCACCGAGGCATTACAGATGTTGGTAACAACAGTACCCCATCTCAACTTGGGATGAAATTGCTTACCTTATCGGAACTCTACAGATGTCCAAAAAAAGCGCACATTCTTGACACGACATTGCCATATAAAAGACTAGCTGTCCCCCGCAGCTCCACCCACATAGTAGTGAAAAAGGAAACACTTTAAAAATCAATAAAAAATTTTAAAAAATGTAATCACTTGTACTGAGAAGAATTTATATTGATAGCTTTTGTATCCAAGGGACTCTTGATATACAGTATTTTTGGTTTTGCTATCAGGGGTGAGAATGTAGCTGTGATCTCTTTGTCAAAAATGTAGCAATGTATCTGTGGTCAAGCCGAAAGTAGGTATTCTCCAACATGTAACATTGGCACTGTATCTGATCATGTTCAGCTCTGATGGGAGAGCATCCCCTGCGTAGAGAGGTCGTGATATCTCTGCCAATAGGCAGGTACCCTCTAAAACACACGTAGCTGTGATCTCTGTCTCAAAAACATTACTCTTTAACAATCTCCAGATGATAATGTCTGCTGAACAAACAGGTATCAATAGCTAAAGGAAGACAAGGTACGCTCCAAAATGTGGCGAGAGGTAGAGCAACTCGAATGGAGGCTGGTGCGTGGGTGACGAGGGCCCTGCCCAGCTCCCTACTCCTGAGGTCCCGCCTCTCTCCTCTCACCCTGCAGCCTGTTTCTTGGATTCACACAAATAAGTCAGTGCCGCAGCCGAACTATGATACTTAGCACAATAAGGGAAGCTGCAAAATCAACCAGAATATTCAACCAAATTATAGAAAAAAAACTGATCTAAACCCATTAAGTAGTTCTTTCGTGAAAAGCGGAGAAACATACAGACAGAATTTGGATTTTATATATAGAGAGAAAATGCAGCCATAAGAAGTGTGATATAATGAGGTGGCTTTGGGATTACTTTGATAACCCATGACCATGTACGTGACTTTTAGTTTAATTCCAGAAGTGATCACTGACATTAGAACTACAGCACCCTATGTAACGTGTGGGACAAAGACATCATTTATACTTGTCTTGTTCCTATGCTCCACAGTTTATAATTACAAATCATGGACTCGGTTAACAGGTACTTATAGCCGTTAGGTTCCAAGAGGTACGTGGGCTTATCTTTTATTTACGTTTGCTTGCTTCTGTTCTTCCCTGTGATTATTTATCTTCAAATAAAATAGTGAGAGCTTGGGTGGCAGCCAGAAGTCCTTCCTCTCACAGTATGAGAGCAGGTATATGCAAATTTAGTTAAACTGATCTATAAAACGGGACCATAAGGTAGCATAGACAAAAAAAAAAAATAATAAAAAAATCACAGAATCTCTCTTCGGCTAATTAACTCAGGGATACATTTTATCGGCAGCTAGTCTTCCAATTTCTTAATGTCCCCAGTTAACATGCCAGCCAGCTGCTGCAGTATGAGATACAGAGACCTGCAAAGAGAGGAGAACTGATGGCAGTTACTGACAGATGGAGGAGTGTATCACATAAAAAATATGATGGTACCTAATGATTTGTGTGCTTCTCTATGTGCAAAAATTATTTTAACATTCTGAAATTGCAAGAAAGTTTTCCCTTGTCTTTGTCCTCAACTTAACTCCCAAAAGTGTGGCAGCTGAAGACAAAGTTTAGCAATATTTTATGTTTTTGCCAAAGGAGTTCTAGACAAAGTTAATATAATGCTTAAAAAATGAAAAAGGACGTAGAAGGTGTCCAGCTTGGTGACCTCTGGGTCGCATCTCTGCTTTTGGAGGATGATGTGGTCCCACTGGCTGCATTGGGAAGTGAACTCAAGTGCACACTGGGGCATTTTCAAGCTAAGTGTGAAGTGGTTGGGATGAGGGTCAACACTTCCAAGTCTGAGGTCACAGTTCTCAGCCAGATATAGGTGGAGTGCAATCTCCAGTTTGGAGAGGAGGTGTTGCCTCAAGTGAAGGAGTTTAGGTATCTTGGGGTGTTGTTCATGAGTGAGAGAGAAGGGAATGAAAGATCAACAGGAGGACTGGAGTTGTGCCAGTAATTATGTGGATGTTGATAAAGAAAGAACTGAGCCAAAAAAGAAAAGCTCTTTGTTTCTGTCCTCACCTATGGTCATGAGAATTTGGAAGAGACTGAAAGAACTAGACTAGCAGAAATAAGCTTCCTTTGCAGTGTGACTGGGCTGTCTTTGAGAAATGGTAAGCAGCAGAAACATTTGGAAGGAACTGCTGATCCTCTGCATTAAAAAGAAGCTGTTGAGATGGTTCAGGTACCTGATTAGGTTGCCTACTGGAGACCTCCCTGTGAAGATGTTTTGAGCATGTCAAACTGGGAGGAGACCTAGTAGATGCTGGAGATGTATACAGTGGGGAAAATAAGTATTGAACGTGTCAACGTTTTTCTCAGTAAATATATTTCTAATGGGGTTATTGACATGAACTTTTCACTGGATGTCGGTAACAATCCAAATAATCCACACATACAAAGAAATCAAAACAAGTAAGTCAACAAATTAAGTTATGTGTAATAAAGTGGAATGACACAGGGTAAAAGTATTGAAGACATGAAGAAGAGGAGGTGCAAAAAGGCATGGAGAGCCAAGAAAGCAGCTGAAATCTGTGAGTATTTAAGAAGCAGTCCTGATAGCCCCCTATCAGTGCAAATGAATATCAGCTGGTTTAGTCCTAATTGATGGCCTATGAAAAGGTTTCTCATTACCACGATGTCATAGAAGAAGCATCTCATTATGGGTAAAAGCTAAGAGCTCTCTCAAGACCTTCACAACCTTATTTTGATGGCATTGGTGACAGACATATTTCTAAACTTCTGAATATTCCAGTAAGCACCACTGGGGCCATAATCTGGAAATGGAAAGAACATCATTTCACCATAAACTGGCCATGACCAGATGCTTCTCGCAAAATTTCTGACAGAGGAGTCAAACAAAGAATCAGAAGAGTTGTCCAAGGACCATTTGCGGAGAGCTTCAGAAAAACATGGAATTAGCAGGTCCAGTTGTATCAAACAAAACAATAAGTAATGCACTCAAGCGCCAAGACCTCCATTGTTGTCTCTCCAGGTTACCTGTTGTCACTTTCATTTGCACCAAAGCAGGTGAAGTTAATTCACAATCATTTGTGCTTCCTAACTGGACAGATTGATATCCCAGAAGTCTCATTGACCTGGTGTTAGACTCTGATGATTAAGTGTTCCCTTCATTTTTTGAGAAATGTATAAATACTAACAAACCAAACTTCTTCTTCTTCTTCTTCTTCTTTTGGCTGCTCCTGTTAGAGGTTGCCACAGCAGATATTCTAACTACTTTGATAAAAATGATTGAACCCTGAAAAATATCAAGGCTGTCAAAAGAATTGACATTAAAAGAAGTGAGTCTGTCTAGTCTCAACAAGTAATAACGGCCTATATGGCTTTCTTAATGTTCGATGAGGCTCTTGTAGAGCAATTTATGGTCTCTCTTTCAATGGACGTGATCCCACTGTGGGCAAATTAGGCTCTTCTGAATGGTTGGAGTTCGCTGAATACAGATGGCTCCTTTTAATGGCTCCTTTTAAAGGTTCTTTAGGGTTTACATGACTGGAATAGGGCGTGTCTTCTAGCTGGACATTACCAGGACCTTCCTGAGCATGGCCACCTTCTGCTGTCCTCTAGACTGTCCCAAAGAAAATAAACAGAAGACATGGTTTGAGACATTCTGACCTAAAATACACCCATTTTTATATAAGAATTATTGCTTCTTTCATGAAAGAATTGATATTCATTTATACTGAGTTATAATTTCTGTAATTAAATCAGACTGAAATAGCAGGATAACAAGGGTGCATATTAAAAACTCCTGATGAATAACTGCCGACGACAGAAACATTTAAACACTTTATTTATTAACTGAATAAAGAGATAGGCTGGTGTCTCTATAGTGCAGTTAACTCAGCATTATGCATACTAATTTTACCAGAGAAGTACACTGTACTAACAAGCTAAATTAATAAAAATGCAGGAAATTTCAAAAGAATATTATGGTTTAGAAAGATATATGGTGTTACATTTTATTGAGAGATAAACACATTATATACGCAGTTCTTGAATCCAAACAGCTATACGGAGTCCTCAGGAAGTATTCAGATCCCTTCAGTGTTTACACATTTTGTTATGTTAGGGCCCTTATGACACAATTATTTTAATTCAGTTTTTTCTTTGTCAAGCACCACTGAATATTCCTAAATAATAAAGCAAAAAAAAAAAAAACGGATGCTTGAAATTTCACATTGATGAAAATATTCAGAAACTTTACTCAGGGCAAGGCAGCAATTCCAACCCAGAGTCTTCTTGGGTTAGACGTGACAAGCTTCACACACCTGGATTTGAGGATTTCCTGCCATTCTTTTCAGAGTATCCTCTCAGGTTCTGTCAAGTTGGATGGACACCACCAGTGGACAGCTATTTTCAATTTTTTTATCTCTAAAAATCTTCTCCTACTGCTTTAACTCTTTCGGGGTGGACGTCAACTTTGTTCAAAAGGAGGGGTTGACGGTGGTAATCAACTGTAAACGGTGACAAAACCCACCGTTATGTATTAGTTAGGCTCTCTTTGCTAGAAGGAAAGTTATTATCATTGGTTTGTCCGAGATTCCCTACACTTGCATAGCAAGAAGCAAACAGCGACAAAAATGGCATCGACATCTGGTGAGAGATCGAAGCGAGTGCGGAAAACAGAATAATCCATAGACAACATTCTGTATTGTATCGCTGAATTGGACTCTGACTTGTCTGACTCTGATTTTGATGCAAGTGGTTGAGAATTGAGGTGAAGTACCAACATCATCTGATTGATCCCCAGCTGATCGTGGTGTTGAACAGGTTTGTGCCGCTGACACGCCTGCGGCAATGATCGCCTGGGAGGACAGCCACTTACAGTACAATGATAAGAAGTACAAACCAGATTTCAATACACTGCAACTGCAAACACCACTGCCACCCCCACCACACGAAAACAGCCTGTTGCGCATTCCTGGTGAACTGGTGGCTCAGCCTATAGCAACAGATGTTTTGTGTTGGTTTCTGTGTTAAACACTTGCTTTGAGTGCTTCTCAGAAAAGCTATTTTTTTAGAAAAAATATTTAGCCCTCAAAGAGTTAATTGTCATAATAAAAATATGTGGCAAAGGCCAATATACTAATGAAAAATTTCAGTCAAAGGGGAATGCCAAAGATTTCAGAAGCAGATTACCAAAACAAAATGTTATAAAGCAATTTCTACTCATGGAATTCTCGGAAAAAATGTATTCAACTCATAATAATTGTTTAAAGTTTTCACTAATGTCCACTATCGACAACTAGACATTGATCACTAAATGTGATACGGTGCACTGCATGATAACATGCAGTGAATACACTTGACTTATAATTTTCATCCTCTTTCTCTGTACGTTTACCATTCATTTGCACAGAGCTGGATGAGCTTTCTGCTTCCTGAGCAGCTCTTCTTTTCTTCACTCTAGCGTTCCGCTTCTTCTCTTCGTTCGTCAGCATCTTTTCACGTTAAAACTGATTAAGTCAGTGTTTGTGTTGCAATTACTTGGTATGTTTTCTTTAATTTTTCCCTTAAGCTGGCACTTAAGTCTTCAGTCTGCCTCAAGAATGGTTTAAGATACGAAGAGGTAGGGGAAGTGACGGTGAAGGTGATGTGGACGAGAACAGCGCCTGTATGCATGCGCCACATGGCCACCCTGCTGGCCGCTGCCTAGAGTTAATTCTACAATAAAATAAAAATAAAAAGAGGAATAATCTTGGAGGTCAATCATCACTCCAAAAGCGGATAGTAGATGTCACGTAGTATATGTGAACCAAATTTCAGGTCAATAGCTCAAACAGTTTGCAAGCTACAGGTCATTTAAAATCCTGGACAGACAAACGGACAGCCACGGTAGCGTATCATATAAAAAGATGTGTAAAACTCTTAGTGATCAAGCAAGGGATTTTAAAGTTCAAGGTCAACACTGCACACCACCACTATCTGAGTCTGATATGTCGGCTTGTTTGGCACCTCTGACCACAATGTGGCGCCAAAAAGCCCCAAACCACAGACACAGTGTACCACCACACCTTATTTGAATAAAATAAAGGACATTTAGTCCACAGAGCACCTTTACAGACCTCTTCCCAGCAATGTGCCACAGTTTTACAATAAATCAATACAACAAAGCAGCAATTCGTCCTCCTTCTATCCTTTAGTTGAGTGCTGCCACACATGGTGGAGTAAGAGTCAGGAGAAAGTGGGCTCCTTTTTATGCCAAACTCGGGAATGCTTCTGGGGCCACTTCATGTCAAAAATCTGATATTTACAAAATGATGTGCTAACCTTAAGTGTATTATGGAGATTCGTTTAACATTATGAATCTTTCAGCACCATACTTAACATGCACACGTACCGGTCCCGGTACATAACGACGATTGGACGACGTCACAGCCATGTCACAGCCATGTGTGCATGCCCCTCTGTCATGCACCTCGACATACTACACATCAAATGAAAATTCAGAGTCTCGTCTTTCCGATGATATAAACCATTTTGACACACACCAACCACAGCACTGACACTAAATCCTTTTTTACAGAGAAGTAAATACTTTTAAGAGCTGACCTTTCCTACCTTTGACTACCTTTGAAGGCTCTCTGCAAGTCAAACATCAATATTTCCGAGCAATATTGATCTCATTCTGTCCGTAAGGCTCCAGGGAATATAATCCAGTAAAATGATTAGGTCCAAAACATACGATAGATCCTCAAAGGGACAAAAACTCCAGAAAACATTTTTTAACTCGAGACTAGCTCCGACATTTTTTTTCATTTCTATTGGTCATATCAAACGTAATTTGTTTCTTTCGGCAATAACCATGCTAAAGCATGTTACACGGAAGTGTTCGCTTCTGATTGACACCTAAGTTGGCCAATTACGAGGGGTCTGGGGGGTGACTGGCACCTCGTATAGCCAACTAGTGTCACAGACAGCTGAACGATCACGCACAACTCCAAACCCTGGTAGAATCTACCAGTTTGATTGGACGCTGTGAGTGACACTCCAAACTTACAGCCAATGAGCAGCTGAGCATGCCGATATGTAACTTGCCATACCAACTTGTAAACAAAACTGATCGGAGCTGCACGAAGCTGGCATTTGTGCCAGTCTGCAGACTTGGTGCGTGGTTGTTTATTATGATTTCACCAAGTTTTTTTGCATTTTAAATATGGATAAATGTACAGATAAACGTAAATACACTCTCGATTAAGTCGTAGAGGCATGTACGTGGCGTGACAGTGATCAATCGGAAAATGGATATGTCTGAGGCAGAGAGCGACATGTGACATGCCCTTGTGCTTTCTGCCTGCTAGGGATTGCTACAATCAGTGGCACATGGAAAAACGCTGAGCTGTGTTGTAACAGTTTGTAAAAAATGTATATAGTTTGTGTGCATTTTATTAAAAAAGTAAAAAATAAAATATATACATTTTTTTGGCCCAAAAGACTTGTTTTGACTATTTTTTATTGAAATGTGTATTTTTTATTGTTTTTATTATGGAATATGAATTTCCATAACTAATAGAGTGACACTGTGTGTAGATATAGATTCCTTTAGGTGTAAGCTTTCAGTAGAGCTCTCATTGATATCTGTGGGTTGAAGCATTCAAAGGTTATTACACTTTTTCCATACGTTCCAAAATGTGGATAATGGATAAACCATAGGTCCCTCTAAAAGCACCTGGACATGCCCACATAAAACTGGTGTAAAATGTCATTTTACAGGTATTCTTTTCAAATTTGAAATGTGAGTAGTCAACAAGTTATTCTGTTGGTACATAGTGTGTTTCTGTCCCCACCTACCTACTGCAGCTATAGAGGCCTTTATTTTCACACAAAAAACTTAGGCGAGAACAAAAAAATTCATTTTTTCTGTGAGTTCTAATGTGCATAACTTTTGATCAGTCACACCTACCGTGATTCTGACTACTAAGGGTGAAACTAGAAAATGTTACCTTTACAAAGAGACCAAACATGTGGTTATACTCCAGATAGTTCAATAACAGCAATGATTCTAATTTGGAGATGTCAAATTACAAGCGATTTAGCAAAAATGACCCCGCTTGATAAGGGGTTTAACTCTTTATTCTATTATATTTGGCTAAATAGTGGCTGCTGCTGGTTCTTCCGGCTCTCCGAATGTCAGTTCTTCATTTTACCCAGGACTATTTAAAGGACTGATGGGAACCCAGCAAGCAAGCCGTAGTTGGGAGGTATAGGACAGAGTTGCTGGGAGGTTTGGAGGAAAGAATTTTTTTTATTTTGATTATTTATTTACTTGTGTATGGTGGCTGTGGTGCTTAGAACAATATTAATAAGAAGAATAAGAATTAAAACTGTTCTTAGTACTTTTACCTGGTGTCCTGAGAGTTTGTCTGTCAGGTTAGAGGAGCAACAGCGACTCCCAGTGTTACAGTAGCGCAGTCGGCAGGATTTCTAGCCGTCTATTTGGCAGAAACCTGAGTTAAAATTTTGTAACACAACCCAACACGACAGCGATGAGACAGAAGAAAGCCATTCCTTTTGGCTTCGAGACGTCATGGAAAAAAAGAAGACGAAGCAGATCGGCAATGAGGCGGAGGATTTAAGACACCCTAGACTGAGGAACTGTAGGATGTACTGATGATTGTATCGTTAAACTTTTTTTTTACATTACTTCTGGGACATTTGTTCAAAGTGCAATATCTTACTTCAGCTCAGGTCTGCTTAAGTGTTTCATCAAAATGAAACAAAGCCGCTCTGTGTGAACTGCCATGACTGCTAAGAGGGCAATCTTAAAATATCACTGCCTCCTGCTGAGATGAAGGCAGACAGACATGAATGCGGCTTCCTCTTGTCTTTGATAAGTCGGGTGTGGGCACATAGAAAGAAACAGAACATTGTTATATTACCTTAATATCACACAGCCAGACACACACAGGGCCCTCCTAACAAGCTGTCTTCCTGTCAACAGCTCTTGGCACTAATGAAAGCTCTCATACTGCCTGAGTGAGATTAGAAATAAAGCTACCAAGAAGCAAATGCGGAAATCAAAGGCGACACTCGAAAACCAGTCAACTAAAAACCAACAGAGCACCCAAAGGGAAAGTTATTAGCTGATCATTACGAACCTCGGTAAGAGGGATTACTTAAGATGAACCAGAGGGGTAAATCCTCAGCTAGTACAGCATTTTCAAAAGATTGTTAGACAACTGCAGTGAAGTAAACATACCAATAAAAAAGGAGGGAATGAAGCACAATCCACTGTACTGGATAAATCCAGGGTGGAGGGTACAGCCAGCAGCCATACCACTTGCACTTCAGAACAAACAGGTCAACCACTTGAAGCTAAGCATGTTTGAGTCCTGCCAGTACTTGGATGGGCAACCAACCAGGAAAAGCTGAGTTTGCTGCTGGGGTTGCATATGCTGTGGTGTGAATGTGGACCCCAATGCCTCAGTGCAGTGACAGGGACATTGTGCTGTAAAAATGATGCCATCCTTCAGATGAGACATAAAATCAAGGTCCTGACTCTCTGTGGTCATAGAAGATCCCTGAGCATTGTTCATAAAGAGTAGGGTGTATCCCAATGTCCTGGAAAGTTGATAACCACAGCCTGATGATTCTGGCCACCTAATCATCCCCTGTCTCTAATTAGCTTGTCTCACCCTTTCAACACTGAACAGGTCATATGTCGTGAACATATTGGCACATCATAAAGGTGGGAGCTACACATTGGTGGTGTTTGAAGTGGCTCCCCACTCACTATGTAAAGCGCTTTGAGTAGTGAGAAAAGAGCTGTATAAATGTAACGAATGTGGAAAAAATGTTATTTAGAGGTAATGTACTGTATTGTGCCTGCGGTGGGTTGGCGCCCTGCCTGGGATTGGTTCCTGCCTTGCACCCTGTGTTGGATGGGATTGGCTCCAGCAGACCCACGTGACACTGTGTTCAGATTCAGCGGGTTGGAAAATGGATGGATGGATGGATGGTAATATTGTGCATGACATGCCTTGGTATGCTTTCCATATTAAATTTAGTTTATATCTTGTAACAAGAAAGACACAAGTACATCAAAAAAGGTTTGGGGCAGCCACCCATATATTGTGTCTTGGATGAAAAAGGTTCATTTTGAAAAGTTGTGTTCAGATTGAAGTCCAAAACAAAAGTGATTTTGGTTTGATAAGATGGCGGCTTTAAAGGCCGTGACAGGAAGTAACGTCATCTGGTCTGGAACCGGAAGTGATGTCACTGAGACTGTAAGTGACATCATTCATATTGCTGGACCTGAAAGTGACGTCTTCGGGGACCAGAAGTGACTTCGTCTGTCGTGCCTGAAAACTGGAAGTGACATCTTCAGGGGACCAGAAATTACGTCATCCATGGTGCTGGGACCGGAAAGTGACACCATCCATGACGCTGGTACCAGAAGTGACATCATCAATAGCGCCAGCACCTAGTGGGATTTCCCAGAGATAGTCTGCAAAGGATGGAGCGAGAAAGTTAGTGCAACTCACCACCCCCTGATCTGGCGTGGTACTACTATTATTTAGGCCCTCTAGCTGCCTCCCCAATCACACATGTGTGACAATCTATAAACATCAAAAGGGTTAAGCAAAACACTATTAGGAAAAAAAATGAAGGGTGTGTGAGCAACAAGGAGATAAAATTCCGTAGGTGGTTGAAGAAATTTCTGAATGTCATATACACAGTAGGACTTGACAGCTGTCACGTATATGGAAAATTTAATAAAAGACAAGTAAGAGCTGAACTTAAGAAATATTTGAGAAGAAGAATGGAATCAGAATCACTTTATATGACTTCTGCATGTGAAACATACCAGAATTGACTTTGGTTAGGTCCAAAACATCGGATACAAGACATTACCAACTCAAGACAACACAATTTCAACCTACCATTAATCTGACACACATTCAAACCAGGTCACACTGTCATTGTCCATGTGAGCATTGAAGTCTCCCAGCAGAATGAGGGAGTCCCCAGAAGGTATGCCCTCTAGCACCCCCTCCAGGGACTCCAAAAAGGGTGGGTACTCCAGACTGCTGTTCGGCGCATATGCGTAAACAACAGTTAAGACCTGTCCCCCCAACTGAAGGTGGAGGGAGGCTACCCTCTTGTCCACCGGGGTAAAGCACAATGAACAGGTTCCAAGTCGGGGGGCAATAAGTATGCCCACACCCGCTTGGCGCCACTCACCAGGGGAAACTCCAGAGTGGTAGAGAGTCCAGCCCCTCTCAAGGAGATTGGTTCAAGGAGAGTCCATGCTGTGCGTTGAGGTGACCCTGACTATATGTAGCCGGAACCTCTCGACCTCGTGCACTAGCTCAGGCTCTTTCCCCTTCAGAGAGGTGACATTCCACGTCCTAAGAGCCAGCTTCTGTAGCTGAGGATCGGACTGCCAAGGTCCCATCCTTCGGCCATTACCCAACTCACACTGCACCTGACTTCCTTGGCCCCTCCCATAGGTGGTGAGCCCTTGGGAACGGGGACCCACATTGCCTCTTCGGGCTGTGCCCTGCTGAGCCCCATGGGTGCAGGCCCTGCCACCAGGCGCTCACCATCGAGCACCACCTCCAGGCCTAGCTGCAGAGGGGGGCCCTGGTGACGCGCATCCGGGCAAGGTAAAACGCGTCCAAAGTTTTCATTCATCATAGAAGGTTTGCTGGCACCAAGACACCCTAGGCCTCAGTTCAATGATCGACTTTGTGGTTGTGTCATTGGACCTGTGGCCACAAGTCTTGGACACTCGGGTGAAGAGGGATTGGAGCTGTCAACTGATCACCACCTTGTGGTGAGTTGGCTTCGATAGTGGGGGAGGATGCCGGACAGGCCTGGTAGGCCCAAATGTATTGTGAGGGTCTGCTGGGAATGTCTGGCTGAGTCCCGTGTCAGAAGTAGCTTCAACTCCCATCTCCAGCAGAACTTCAGCCACATCCCGAGGGAGGTGGGAGACATTAAGTCCGAATGGGCCATGTTCCTTGCCTCTATTGTTGAGACAGCTGACTAGAGCTGTGGCCGTAAGGTGGTTCGGTGCCTGTCATGGCAGCAATTCCCGAACCCGTTGGTGGACACCGGTGGTGAGGGATGCTATCAAGCTGAAGAAGGAGTCCTACAGGACCCTTTTGTCCTGTGGGACTCTGGAGGCAGTTGATAGGTACTGGCAGGACAAGCAGAATGAGACAAAAACTCGGGCATGGGAGGATTTTGGGGAGACCATGGAGAATGACTTTCGGACAGCTTCGAGGAGATTCTGGTCCACCATCCGTCCTCTCAAGAGGGGGAAGCAGTGCAGTGTCAACACTGTATATGGTAGGGATGGTGCGCTGCTGACCTCGACTCAGGACATTGTGGGTCAGTGGGGGGAGTACTTCAAAGACCTCCTCAATCCCATTAACATGCCTTTCAATGAGGAAGCAGAGCCTGGGGACTCAGATGTGTGCTCCCCCATCTTTGGGACTGAGGTCACCGAAGTGGTCAAAAAACTACTTGGTGGCAAGGCCCCTGAGGTGGATGAAATATGCCCAGAGTTCCTCAAGGCTCTGAATGTTGTAGAACTGTCTTGGTTGACATGCCTCTGAAACATCGGGGTGGTGGTGGTCCCCCTCTTTAAGAAGGGGGACCGGAGGGTGTGTTCTAACTACAGAGGGATCACACTCCTCAGCCTCCCTGGAAAAGTCTGTTCAGGGTCCTACAGAGGAGGGTCCGTCAGATAGTCGAACCTCGGATTCAGGAGGAACAGTGTGGTTTTCGTCCTGGTCGCGGAACAGTGGACCAGCTCTGCACGCTTAGCAGGGTCCTGGAGTGTGCATGGGAGTTTGCCCAACCAGTCTACATGTGTTTTGTGGACTTGAAAAAGGTGTTCGATTGTGTCCCTCGGGGAATCTTGTAGTGGTACTCCGAGAGTATGGGGTACCGGACCCCCTGATAAAGGCTGTTCGGTCCCTGTACAACCGGCATCAGGGCTTGGTCCGCATTGCCGGCAGTAAGTTGAAACCATTTCCAGTGAGAGTTGGACTTCACCATGGTTTGTCACAGATTTCGTTCATAACTTTTATGGACAGAGTTTCTAGGTGCAGCCAGGGCGTTGAGGGAGTCCGGTTTTGTGGACTCAGGATTGGGTCACTGCTTTTTGCAGATGATGTTGTCCTGTTTGCTTCATCAGGCCATGATCTTCAGCTCTCTCTGGATGGGAATCAGCACCTCCAAATCTGAAACCATGGTCTTCAGCCGGAAAAGGGTGCAGTGCCCTCTCAGGGTTGGGAGCAAGATCCTGCCCCAAGTGGAGGAATTCAAGTATCTCTGGGTCTTGTTCACGAGTGAGGGAAAAATGGAGGATGAGATCGACAGGCGGACTGGTGCAGCGTCCGCAGTGATACGGACTCTGCATCGGTCTGTCGTGGTGAAAAAGGAGCTGAGCCATAAGGCAAAGTTCTCAATTTACCAGTTGATCTATGTTCCTACCCTCACCTATGGTCATGAGCTATAGGTAGTGACCAAAAGAACGAGATCGCAAATACAAGTGGCTGAAATGAGATTCTTCCACAGGGTGTCTGGACTTTCCCTTAAAGATAGGGTGAGAAGCTCAGTCATCCGGGAGGGGCTCAGAGTAGAGCCGCTGTTCCTCCGCATCAAGAGTCAGACCCAGGATACACTGGAGGGACTATATCTCTCGGCTGGCCTGGGAACGCCTCGGGATTTCCCCGGAAGATCTAGAAGAAGTGGCTGGGGATAGGGAAGTGTGGGTATCTCTGCTCGGCTGCTGCCCCATGACCTGATCTCGGATAAGCGGAAGAGAATGGATGGATACACTATACAAATGTCAAAGACATGATATGGTGTAAAGGTCAGCACCATGTACTTCCTGGTTATCCAAAAGTGCAGATTCTCCTCCAAAACTTTCCGTGTTTTTCTTTTGTATAAGTTAAACTACTGATTTACAGCCTTTTTGTTGTGAAATTTGGCCACATTTTCATTTTTTGTGTTGAGAACAAAATCTATTGTCATCCCAGTTTCTCAAACTTTAGCTATAGGTTACATTTCATATTAAAACATTACCATCTACCCGCTTCCTTTTTCTGGTAGAACACCACGAGTGTGTGGTGTTCCTGCTGTGTGCAGTAGAGGGAAGTAGGCATGGAGGACTAAAGGAGAAGGGAGGAGAGGACCTCCAAGAGTTCGAGTTGAAGTGGAGCATTAAAGAGGATTGTGATAAAGAAGACTACGTGCTTTTTGTACTGTCAGAATACACAACAGGGTGTGTTTCTGGAATGCTTTGTAATGCCAAGTATTTCATTATCTTGTACTTGGTAATTGATGAATGTTTCCCAAAATCCTTCGTAGCTAAAGTAGTACTTATTCTTGTTCAGAAATAAATTAACCCAGAAGCTTGTTGTTTTTAATGTTGTTCTTTATTTGGAAATTTGCTTGCAATTCTGTCACAGAGAGACAGAGGTCACACAAAAAACACACTAATGCTCTAATTTGAAGAATCTAATAACAATAACAACAACTAAACCAATAATAAAAACAGTTCAATGTTGCAACAAAACTGTAAAACAGTAATGCAGGCTATAATATCGCGCAAGGGTTGCTCTTTGTAGCTTTAACACCTAGAGCAAATTTGAGCACTCATTGAGCTAAGTAATTCAACTTACAATGTCATCAGTCACATCTTTTAAAGCGGCAAAGTGAGTGACCCCTTAGTACCATCACTGACAATGGCAGCTGTTCAGAGAATTGTGCAACTCACCTGGAGATGCCGTTAGAAACATCCCAATCCAAGAAAGCACAGCACAGGTCTACGTGCTGTTTTGTGGGAGAAGCGCAGGCTGCCCAAGTTTTAAATAATAACCCTTCTTGGTCTGCTGGATAATTTAGATAGATGAACACAATGGAAAACAATGCTTCTTAATGTATTGTCACCTCCTCTATAAGTTATTGTAACTCCTGTACTATGAAGTGTTGCTTTTATTTTTATTTTATTGTTTCCTGTAGAGTGGCACAGTGGCACAGTGGGTAACGCTGCTGCCTCACAGTAAGGAGACCTGGGTTTGCTTCCCAGGTCCTCCCTGTGTGGATTTTTGCATGTTTTCCCCCTGTCTGCATAGGTTTCCCCCAGGTACTCCCATAGTCCAAAGACATGCAGGTTAGGTGGGTGTGGGTGGGCTGTCACCCTGCCTGGGGTTTGTTTCCTGCCTTGCACCCTGTGTTTGCTGGGTTTGGCTCCAGCAGACCCCCATGACCCTGTAGTTAGGATATAGCGGGTTGGATAATGGATGGATGTTTCCTGTACTTGCTTACTGTTGTTCTTTATTGCAAGGAAGCTACAACACATTTCTAGATTTTCAACTTAACAAATGTCACACATGTGTGGTTAGGGGGCTGCCAAAGGGCCTAAACTAGCATGAAAGAACAAAAGGTAGAGGATTGGACCAGAGTGGTAATGCCTTTCTCCTTTCTCAGCAGAAAAACAGAAGATTACTAAACAAATCATACCTCAAACCCATGCTGTAGTACCACTTCCAGATCCCCCTGAAGACTTCACTTCCGGCCCCAGCTTGATGACTTCACTTCGCTCCATCTCAACGATGGCACTTCCTGTTACTGACCAAGATGTCATTTCCGTCCCTCATCACCATCATTATTTCTTCCCCGACTCATTTCTGTTTCCTGTATCTCTTTAACTTCCTGTAGTTTGTACATAAAAGACCAGCGAACCATCATCTCGATGTTAATCCTTAAACCACTGGAACTGGAGTCGAATATATTTGGCATTTGTTGGACGCTGCAACTGGCTAGAGTCGGTTTCCAGTGCAATTTGGAAGCATGCCGGAGCCAAGTATATTCAGCGATGTATATTCATTGAATGCCGCAACTAGCTATAGTCATGTCTCAGTGCAATTTACCAGCACGCAGGGGCGAGTATATTTGGCAACGTACATTCATTGAACGCCAGGTTAAATGTCTGTTTTTACAAATTTTGACTGTTATATCAATCATTTACGATTTCTCAGGACCAGCATCATTATACAGGGAATTCCCCCAACACTTGATCTTTTGTTTCTGTCTTTTATTTTGTTACACAGGTTAAATACAATTTTCCCTTTTAGTTGAAATTTTAATTTCTTTATTTTGAGCTTTTTTGTTTATTTTAACAGAATTTTTTTTAAATTTTTTATATTTGCTTGAGCATGTCTGGTGTGACAAAATGACATACACCCATTGAAATTTGTGGAACTGATCTTCCTGTTATATACAGTCTGCTTTTCTGACATGGACACTTTTAACAAAGATGTATTTTAAACTTGTTTGTTAAATGTCGATTAATGAAGGGCCTTGGGAAACACGTGAAAAACTCACTCATTCTTTACCTACATTGTTCATTATTTTATTAAGATGGATCATTTTCAGAAAACACACCCTGGAACTCATGGGGGGATATCTCAGATGCAAAGTCTGGAGAAACCTTGTCCTCCTGTGAGAAATATTCTTACCAGATATCTTCGCTTCCATAAAAACTTGGCAGTTCTTCTTTAGGTTTTTTAAGATATGTCATCAAATATGGAATAAAGGATCTCCCTGAATCTATAGAAAGAACAGCAGGCTTAAACTCCATACTGATACTCGAAGGAAGTGTAAAGAAATAGAAAAGAGCGCCTGAAACTACCTGCCTGTTAAATGAGAACATCCTGACTTTATTTGTATCAGCACATTTCAATTTTTAAAATGAGATCACGAATTCCATTCAACTATGTGTTTTGTTCGCTGATAACAGTTTACATATAAGAAGTTATATATTTATATATAATACGCTACAGTGGCTGTCTGTTTGTCTGTCCAGGATTTTAAATCACTTGTAGCAAATTATTTCACCTATTGACCCGAAATTTGGTACACATATACTATGCGACGTCCACTATCCACTTTCGGGGTGATGATTGACCTCCAAGGTTATTCCTCATTTTATTTTTTATTTTATTTTATTGTAGAATTAACTCTTGGTGGCGACTGTGCAGCGCATGCGTACAGGCGTCGTTCTCATCCCTACCAGCTTAACCATCACTTCCCTTACCTCTTCATATCTTAAATCATTCTTGAGGCAGATTGAACACTCCCTAAAAAGTAGTAAATAATTGCAACACAAAAACTGACTTAATTGTTTTTAATGTGAAAAGGTGCTGACAGAAGAACGGAAGAAGCGGACCACTAGATTGGAGAAGAAAAGAAGAGCTGCTCAGGAAGCAGCAAGCACATCAACCTCTGAGCAAATGAATGCTAAAAGTACTGAGAAAGAGGATGAAAACTATAAGTCAAGTGTATTCACTGCATTTTATCGTACAGTCCACCAATACTCGTTCTTTTATAATATGTTTTATAGAAAAGCCAAGCAAAATTACACCTTTTATTGGCTAATTAAAAAGATTACAATATGCGCGGGGGTCCTGGTGGGTTTTTGGTCTGATAAATGCACGCATCCCCTGGGGCGGGATTCAGTGCTCATTGGAATGTATTAACTCTAGAATTACCACAGTTATCCAAGTGACGTGGAGCGATCAAAGGGACCATAACTGATGTAATGAGCCATTCACAGTTTCACTGTCACTCCCGTGTGCACTTAGACATGCATGGCTTAATCTTTGAGACAAGCATATATTTTACAATAATACATAAATTCAGTTACCAGGGCTTTTCAAGCTATGGACTGCTTTGGAGGGATCAACTGACTCGAAGGGCCAATGAGAGCCACAAATAAGTGAGGGCAGAGCCAGAGAGGTAAAAAAAGAAGGAAATACACCACCTGTAGGAAGCCATTAGATGCACCCGTCTTCATCTGTACAGGATGGAGAAGGTTAATGAAAGATTGGATGGAGAGGACCTGATGGACATGTGAAGAGGGACTGTGAGTGTAATTTTGGCTGGTCTAAGGTATATCTTGGTGAGTCCCTCACTAGCACGAACTTCAAGGGAGTTTACAGTTAAACGTTTGGACTTAAATCATTCTTGAGGCAAATTGAAGACTTCAGTGCCAGCTTAAGTGAAATAGTTTTAATGCAAAAAAAAAGCCGATGAAAGAAGAGATGAAGCAGGCCGCTAGGGTGGAGAAAAGAAGAGCAGAAGGAAGCAGCAGGCACATCAACCTCTGAGCAAATAAATGCTAAACGTACAGAGAGAGAGGATGAAAACTAGGAATGCTAATGTCAAGTGTATTCACTGGACGCTATATGGCAGTGTGCCGTTACTGGTTTCTTATACTTAGAACTTTTATGTGTTTAACTACAATGAACGTTCAAATAGTGTCTACACTTTGATATTTTCTTTGGAAACAGTGAAGGCGGGAGTAGTAATTGGTCGTGTCTGAGAGTGTCATGTGACTAGTTCTGTCTGGCAAGCTAGCTGTGCTTGCAGTTTAGTATAAGAATTATCATCCTGTGGTGAAGATGGCTGCCAAACGTATAAATTGCACCAAAGAGGAACAGCGTTCTGTTATACACTTTTTGTGGGCAGAAGGTGTGCCAGGAGCACAAATTCATATGTATGGGGATAAAGTTCTCTCTCGTACAGTCATCTGTGAGTGGACTGAAATGTTTGAAAATGGACATACTAGTGTGACGGATGCAGAGCGCTCTGGACGTCCAGCTGCATGTGATGATGGTGTGAAAGCAGTGATGTGTCAGTGGCTAAGTGCTCAACCAAAAACAATTTGGCATTAAAAAGTTGGTATGACTCTGGGAAAATTACATCGCAAAGGAAGGTGACTATGTAGAAAAGTGGTGTAATTTGTTTTTGAAATTCTTAATAATCAGAGTTTAAAAAAAAAAGTGCAGAACCTTTTTGAACGTCCCTAGCAGTTTGAGGCTTTACATCATACTTAATTCAGTGGTGTGTTTCTGTAGTATACTACATGGCTAAAGCTGATTGACGAATATTAAAATATATTCAGATGTGTTAAATAAATAAGCCTAGCTGATAAAATGAAGTGCTCTGTATAGTTTCTTCAGTCTGCCATGCTGCATTAACAAGTGCATATGAGACTCCACCTGTATGTTGAAAGAAATGATATCCTTGTTTGCTATTCTTTTGCAATGATGGCTCAAGACTCTTCTTTATTTACTAAACATTTTCCACAACGGGATATTCTCATAACTGTTATGATCAAAACAATTTCAGAACATTCTGACAGTGAAATAAGTTCTTTCCAATTAGTTTGACAGTCATCAATAATCTGTCTGATTAACTATTTGTGTGTGGTTTCCTGAAGTTAAGTTTAACTGTATACTCAATATTAGAACAGAAATGCTTACAAAACAGGAAACAAATTGAGGGCGACAGTCCAAAATATGGCAACAAAAGAACGATAACACACTTTATAAGCCAAAAACTTCAAAGAAGCAGAATCTAAAGATGCTAAAAACTGATCCATCACATGAGGACTCAGATATCTGTCAGCTTTCTCCAAATTCTGAAGTCTTCAACCCAGAAGAAAATCCGTGACCCCCCAGCTAACTCTGCCAACCCTCTGGCACTACCACCCTGTAGGCTTTTTTAAAAATGAACTCTGTAAAGCTGAAGATGTGTCTGTTATGACCACAAGTAGAAGAGAACTTGTTATGTCATTTTCTGCCTTCGGCAATGCCGGCGGTATCTTAGCACACCTTATCATTCTTTCAATCTTTCTAGTGTATTAACAAGGCTTTCTCACTTGGGACTAAAACCCTTTTTCAATTTTTTTTTCTTTTGTACTTGTATTTTTACAGTGTCTAAAAGCTCTAAAAGACATGGGCAGAAGAAGAATATTTTCAGAGATGTTTGCTCTTTTCCCACTACTAGATTATTCATTAACACTAGAATTACCAAAGCCTATGAGAAAACTCAGAAATCCGGCCCACCTTAAATCCATTCACACCTCTCCGTCAGTGTGTTTTGTCCTGTAAATGTGTCGATTAAGACGAGCAGCAAGCAGCCGGCTATTCCATCCCCCCACTGTTGCAGAAAGTTCACAACATTCTCCCAGCTCATACCTTGTTTGATTATCTGGGAGTGAGTGAACTGCTGGAGTTTTAGAGTGGAAATAATAGACCATTATGTGGAACACATGCATTTCATGTGTATTTCGTTTCTACAGTAATCTGTGTAAACACATTTGTAAAACAGAAACTTTTTTATATTTTAGTAATAAATGTTACAACATGTAGGCATAAACTATAGAATGTGTGAAGCCTGAAGTCCAAAGATCAAATAAACACTTTCACAAAAGGTTCAAAAACAATACAACAGCTTCTGTGGCTTAGCGGTAAGATTTGCTGACTTGTAATCAAGAGTCCCTGGTTCGATCCTGACTGTCTCCTATGTTTACTGTTTTCAGTAGTGAGCTGCTCTTAATATTATACAGTACACACATACATTTGGTTTGCATCTGTAACAGACCATGTACATTTATAGTACTGTACTTGTAAAAAACACTTTTTTTTCACTTTTATTCTCTCAGTCACGATCACCGTACATACACTGCACTAGGGATCTGACGCTGTTAGTTTTTATTTGAAACTGGTGTGGAAGTTGACCCGGACACAGACAGGCGGACATGTTGTTCTCAACCACCACATATTTATTTACACAATTTACAGACAATTCAATTGTCACACAGACCCAAATAATGGTCACTAAGACCCAAATTAGTGCCTGGCCACAATGCCTTTCTTTAGGCCACCTCCACACTCCTCTCTGCCTTGTTCTTCTTCCACCCGACTCTAGCCTCGAATGAATGGAGACGGCCCCTTTTATATGGTTCCCGGCATTCCTCCTCTGGCCACGCCCCAGCGTGGCGGAAGTGCCGGCTGTCCTCCCGGCTGCTCTCCAGGCGCCGTCCTAAATCTTCCCCCCAGCACTTCCTGGTGTGGCGGAAGTGCTGGGGTAACAGGTCCCCAAGGCATTGCCTCCAGAGCAACCCGGAAGGCAACCCCCACGTGATCCAGGGTGGGCACAGACCCACATCCAGTCCCTCATGACGTCTCGGCCAGGTCATGGCCCCTGGCATCCCTGACACTGGGAATAACTGTGGATGTGAGTGGTGTTTTGAGGCAATGGAACTGGACATTCTCTGATCTGGAGGGATAAAAGCTGACACACAAACGCTGGTGAATCTACCTTCTTCATATCTCACCGTCACTTTATTTTTTTTTAATTCAGTTTTATTGAGTGTTCCTGCTGCACTGAATAAGCTCACGTCTTCTGGTGAACGATGTTGACGCAGCAAGGAGAAAAAAAAGAAAGAGACAAATATATGGGACATTGGGTATAAAATTAATCAGAAAACATCATCGCACTAATGCAATATTATCTGAAAACGAACAGCGTCAGATCGGGTGTGAATTTACACTGGTGCTGTTACTCAGAGTCAAATTGGGGATTAGAACGTGTACACACATACATTTGGTTTGCGGAGGAGCACATTGCACATTGTTTCCTTCAGATTGCTTCTTTCTAATGAGAGTTATTACGAATATTCGGGGCCTTCAATAAATCTCCCTGTATATTCATATTCCCAAAATTTAGCTACAGTATGTTAGTAATGTTGTCGTAATGAATTATATGCTTTTCATCTGTTTGGTTATACTCTGCAAATATTTAGACATGTGTGGATGGTGTGAGTCATCACATGCAAAAATGTTAATTCATTTGTTACAAAGGCTCATTCATTGGTGAAGTATAAAGGAAATACAAGGGACATTCAAAAAGTTTCTGCACTTTATATTTCGTTGGAAACGGTGAAGGCAGGAGGAGCAGTTATTGGTCGTGTCTGAGAGTGTCATGTGACTGGGAAAATTGCATCGCAAAGGATGGTGACTACGTAGAAAAGTGATGTTATTTGTTTTTGAAATTCTTAATGAATAGAGTTAAAAAAAAAAGTGCAGAAACTTTTTGAACATCTCTCGTAGTTTCAAAATAGAGATTTAAGTAGATGAAAAAACCTATCCAAGTGTAAGAGGCCTTTTCGGAATATAATAGGACAGGGAGCCTCAGTGAATGTCCCTGAGCAGTGTGATTGGAATTTAACAACTGTATGTGTGCCACAATATCTGATAACGGTATGAATACACACATTCCTGTCAGTGGGACCCTACAACATCCAGCATCTACTGGCCTTCTTGGGCATGCTCTTCAGGGATTTCATTCCTGAAAATGAGAGGGCTTTAGTATGGCCTGACTTGCCCGATTGTGTTGTAGTATGGGATAATGTAAGCTTCCATCACTCAAATTCAATAAGTGAATGGTTTGATGCCCACCAGAGGATGCAGATGGAGTATCTTCAACCTTATTCTCCATTCAGGAATCCTATCAAAGAATACTTTTTAGTATGGAGGTGGACAGCATATGATCTACCAGCTATACAACCAGGTTTCTTTAATGGTTGCAATGGATGTTGTCTGTGATGACAACTCAATAGATTCTTGTAGAGGGTGGTTGATGCACACACAAACATTCTTTCCCTTGAAGTATTGCAAGAGAGACTACCAGATGTGATGTAGATGAAAATATGTGGCCAGACCATCAGGAATGACAGGATAACCAATAATTGAAGAATTGGCCTTGTTCTTTTCAACATAAATACTGTGTACATTTTTACTGTACCAAATATAACTTTTTTCAAGGGTTTAAAATTTGAATTTGGTTGTATGTGTAGCATTGTAATTTCTGTTGTCCTAAATAAAAGAAAATTCACCTTACATATGTTGCACTTTTGCAGAATATAGCAATGTGGTAGAACCTTGTAATGTCTCCTAGAACATAAGTCCATGTGGTTTTGTGTGCAAGCAAATAGTGAAGAAAACCATTCCACAGCATATTTAAATGTTGACAACATGACTAAACATTTTGACTGGTATATCTTTAGGCAGTGTTTCAGAGATTTAACGTTTTGGTTTGTCACACACATGTGCATGGGAGACAGATGAAGGACTCACAAAGGGATAAATCCATGCCAGACCAGGGGGTGGCAGAACACACTGATCCCTCCTTGTTTTCATCAGCAGACCAACCAGGGAAAATTTCGCCTGGACCCGAGGACGTCACTTCCAGTTCCGGGCCCATCCTATTTGTTCTATTGTTGGAAGTCTTTTGAGACCTGTTATTCATTGAACCAAACTTTGGTTCAATCCAAACTTTTACTATTTCAAGCATACGGGTGGCTGCCCCAGAACCTTTTCTTATGTTTGTCAACTCCTTTCATAACATATAGCTTCTAGTAATGGTTTCAAGTGTTTCAACCTTGTGCGCCAATATCTGCTGATTACTATTCTCTTGATCTCAAACTAAAGCACCATCTGACATTTCTCCATTTCAACAACAACTGCAGCTCTGGTGGTTTGAAAATGGCTGAAGCAAGATCCATAACACTGTCCCCCAGAGACCCTAAAACTCAAGCAAGTTTGATTGATGGATGAATACATGAATTTAGTGTGTATTTTTTAGATTTTGGTGTTTGTGAAAATCCAGTCTCATGACTATTATTTATTTTTTAATGTTTTGCTTAGCTTGCCATTCAATCAAGTGCAGGTATTTTCCGCCGTTGTTTTTTCTTGACCATTTATCATCGACAGGTCAACAGTTTCTCAACTTCATATTCCTTCAGAGTTTAAGTGGTAGAGCATTTTCCCAAAACTGATTTAATTAAAATTCACTGAGAATTACTGTATTCATCATACACAGAAACTGCAGAAATGATGCCATAAAAGTTGAAGGTTAAATGCTTGAATTTCTTGTTGGTATTCACTCTACAGTCATTTTCCGTGATGAATAGGCTTACTGAGGCTCAGAAGAATAACACTTTCTGACATTTAGAACCTGACAAATTTCTTTTTACAATGGTGTAGCATCTCAATGGTCCCCAGAGTACAATCCTGCAAGGTGGAGCAATATTTGGCCATCTAAAATGTGTCAGATTACATCTGAGCACTGCAGCTTTGGACTCATTTATATACCGTCATCATTTTACTGATAAAGTTTAATGTAGTCAGGCAAAAATTGCATGGATAGCAGGATGATTAAGGAAGCTCAAGAACCCCTCATGATAACTATGCAGTCTGGGAATATATATTACATTAATATGTAGTAAAACCTAAAATGAGATAGCTGAGATGTTCTCTATAGAATTCAACATTTTGAGGCAAACCAAAAAAAAAAGTGAATTTATTGTCAGAAACATAAGTCCAACATCAAATTTAACTATTAACTTCACATCCAATACAGTGTCACACACTTGCTCTTGGGAGGTTGTGGCATAGCAGGTCCGTGGCTACAACAAAATATGGCCAGGTTTTACATCCATAAAGCTGTGTCACTCCCTGTGGGCACGATTGCACAACTGCAGGTAGTTAATGAGGTAGTTGGGACAAGTCGCACTTGCACATGCGGGTGCGATCGTTCTCAATTGCTTCATTGGCTTCCTGCAGCGTGTGATTAAGGCACTGTGCCCACGGAGACGGATGTATATATATAGGCTGGCACAGAGGGATGAAAGGACAGAAAAGAGAGAAAAGATAGAATGGAAGAGACATTCATGGGAGATGATCCAGACACCATGAAGGCGAAGGTAGCACGAGCTGGGGCTCAGTGAGGGAGCGCAGGCTGAGGTGCTCTAGGGGCTGGTTCGCCCCATTAACTAAGCATGTAGAGTTGGGCAAGTGAGACGTAAGACCTCCCTGTAGATCCGAGGAGCGACTGCGTGAGCGCGAAGGAAGATGGGAGGTGTGTTAACCTCAGACGGTCTGGCTGCGCAGTGTGCCAGCAGCCAAGACGGAGGTCGGCAGAAAGGAGTTCGAGCTGCAAAGGCTCTGCTGGCAACGACTGTGATGGTTGAGCCAGGGAGACAGATGGTGGTGGGCTGCAATCGTGTGAAGAGAGACTGCATTTTAACGTCTATTTTAACGCATTTATTTATTATGGATTTTATCTCCACCTTTCAATAATTTTATGGATTTGTTTTTTTTAACACCGCACAATGGACACTCTTGGTTTTACTTTTGTTTTGGATCGTTTTTTTTTTTTTAATAAAAGCACCTGAGCATTTTCCATCACCTGGCATCAATGAGATTTGTCCTCATTTGTCAGCTCATCTCAGTCATAACTATCGACAGTGTTGGTTCAACAGACTCCCACATGGGAAGAGGGAGTCTGTAGGGGACCAGCATCATCACAATTAGCTAAAAGGACATAATGAAGGTGATTCCACACCAGGCCAGGGGGTGATGAGGTGCACTAAACCTTTCTCTGTTATCCCTGCAGATCAAGCACAGGAAATTCTGCCTGATTCCGGTTCCGGCCATGTCACTTCCATTTCAATTCTGGTTCCAACCATGAAGACATAATTTCCAAAAACCCAGACCAGTTCCTGTTTTCAGTCAGCACCAGGCGCAAAGGCGAAAGTCCATCGTCATCCTGCCAATCACCTGTCCTTCAAAGAAACAGCACGGCTTACAGAGTTCACCAACACTACACCGTCCAGATCTAAACTCTAGTGTGGTGTATGTGCCCAAAAAAAGTCTAACTGCATTCTCGTACCATTGCTTTTGTGGCTGAGTTAGTTTGTTTTATTGTGAACATTCTCAAAACTTTTTTTTATATACTGAAATTCTTCTGTTTTATATATATTGTAATTTTTTTTTTAATATGAATGTAATCATTGTATCTGTTGTGTAGGCTTTAATTAATGTAACACCCACAGGACGCACATGTGACGTACAGCAGACTCCTGGCAAAAGCTGCATGACGCTTTTGCAGGTAAGGCGCTTCTCAATGCTCTCCCTCTCTTGTATAAGTTGGCAATTTTTAAATGAATGTTTTCTGTCTGAAACTGAATGAAGGCATCACGCCATGTGGTTGTCGGTGTGCTTTAAGGTTCTGTTGTCACTTTTGGTCGGCAGAAAAGGGTTTTAAAAGTGTTTGATTTAGCGGAGATTCAACCTCATTGGTATATTGTTTGGCTTCCTACAGGAGACAGAGAGCGCCTGACGTTACATGTGCTGACTGTGCCCTTTACTGCTTCTCTTGTAGGTATGTTGCAACGTTAATTATTGTCCTTCATTATTGTTATTTATATTCAATTGTTAAAAGTGTATTTATTGTATTTGTGTATACATGTTTAATTAAAAAAAAAAAAGCTGCATGACGCTTTTGCAGGAGACAGAGAGCACCTGACGTTACATGTGCTGGCTGTGCCCTTTACTGCTTGTCTTGTAGAAAAAAGCTGGATGACGCTTTTGTAGAATAAACGGCAGAATTTGGGTATTGTGTGTCTGTCTTCTTCCAAATCACCACCAGCATCCATTCTAAAGCCGTTACACTTGCGTACTAAAGTGTCAGCAGATTTTTTTCGTGGCATTACACGTGTAATTTGTGAGAATGCCCATCACGATCAAACAGAGGAAGCTCTGCAGTATACTTGTGACTTTATGCTGTAGGAAGATAAGTAAATAAAGTAAAACTAAAAAAAAGATGCTAACTTTGACAAGTACTATACATTTACAGCGGCTGTTACAGACGCAAATCAAATTTATGCTTTTATTGTATAATATTAACAATAAGAACAGCTCACTACTCAACACATTTATTTTGGGAGACGTTAAGGCTCAAACCCAGAACCTTCTGAATTGGAGTCAGCAGCTCTAACCAGTATACTAACCGAGAAGTCAGGACAACATGCAACACTAACCTGATTTCTTTTTCTTCGGTTATAGTCTTGGAGAAAAGTGCATTTGTTCTGTTATACTTGTATCTTTTGTGAAAGTGCTTATTTGATATTTGGACTTCAGGCTTCACACATTATACACTTCATGTCTACATTTTGTCAATTATTACTAAAACATGAAAGAGTTTCTGCTTTAACAATGTGTTTACATAGATCATTGTAGACACGGAACACACATGAAATGCAAGTGTTCCAAATAACGATATAGTATTTATAAAAGGTGTCATTTTGCTTGACTTCTCACTCTATACAACTCCAAGCAACTGACACACAGGTAAACAGACTTGAGCTGAGAAAACTGTGTGGGTTGGGAGATGTGATAGCAAGCTGCTTGCTGTTTGCTGCTTATCAACACATTTAACACTAGAATTCCCAGAGAGGGGCCATTTGGCCCTATCCCCCTAGCTCTACCAGAGAGGGGCCATTTGGCCCGGTTGTTTTTACCTAATATCCTTAATCACGTGTGAACGGTTGCCATTGTTCTGTAAATGTGGCAATTACTTGACACTCTTATCCTGAGCGACTTACAAGGTGCTACTGACTATACAATCAGGGATCACAGTCATCTAGGAGCAATATGTAAGGGGCCATACCAAGGGTACAACTGGTCTAGAAAAAATTGATTCAAAGATTCCAAAGTTCAAAGCGTTTATTTTCTTAAACAAAAAAATACAAAATAAAAACTACTACCACTAATAGAAAAATATACATTTACATAAATGTGCAACATCTGGTATTTGTGTATGTGTGTGTGTGTGTGTGTGGGAGTGACCAGTATTTTATCAGTTCATTGATGTGATCTGTTGGCACATATCTGGCACTGCCAGTCAGTCTCCTTCTTGCATTTCCCACAGGTGTACTTGTAGCAGTCCACACAGCGCAAGGTTGCATTATTTTTCTTGCACTGGACGGTCACCTGACACTTGGCCCTTTTCCCTGGGTGTGGTGTGGCAGGTTGTTGCAAAAGCAGCTGCTCCTTGTCCACCATCCTTTCTTGCATAAACCGCTTAGCAAGCTCAGTTGCAAGCTGCGCCATAAAGTCCACCCTTCTCTCCTTCACTCCGGTGCATGCCTGATACAGCACGTGAGCATTCATCACTGCCATGTCGATCATGTTGTAAAACACGGCGACTGGCCATCGCCGTGTTCCTGCGCTTACGGTGTACCGTCGAACCTTCTGGTCCATAATGTCCACGCCGCACTTGGTGCTGAGGATACAGACGGTCTTCTTCCTCTTGGGCATAAACTATGAGTGTGGTGCCAGTGGTTGAAAACACCTGATAAGTAAGATAAGAAAAGATAAAACGTTATTGTCATTGCACTTTTATATACAGTATAATAACACAATGAAATTGGAGCTCTTGCTCTAGGTGCAAAAAAGAAAAGGAAAAATAACACAGCACTTTATATAAATATAGTAATTATTAATCAAAATAGATAAAATATATATAAAAATAGATAAAAATAACGACAACATACCTGTGTGGTGAATTCGTTGGGTCCGAAGATTCTTTTGCTGATTGTGGAAGCTCGACGAATCTTGTTTATGGTGCCAACAAGAGTAGTTTTCCGGCTGAGCAGTCGTCCAGCGAGTGACAATGATGTAAAGTAATTGTCAGTGGTAACAGTTCTTCCCTTGTCCATGAAAGGCTCCATCAGCTTCATTACCACATTCTCGGACAGTCTCTCCCCAGAGGGACGACTGTGGTCCTTTCAAGATAAGGGATAGCATTGCACATGTATTTTGATTTCAAGTCACATGCAACCCAGAACTTGATCCCAAACTTGTCAGGTTTTGAGGCAATGTACTGCTGGAAAGGACAGCGAGACTTGGTTGGAAAAAGTTGCTCGTCGACAGTGATGTGCTGGCCCGGGTTGTAAGACTTGATGCAGTTAGTAACAAACATCTGCCAAACGTTTGAAACTGCTGCGAACTTGTCCGTTGCTAACAGCTGAGTGCGTGTGTCCTTGTCATCAAAGCGTAGATGTCTCATGATGTCCTGGAAGCGGTTTTGGGCCATCGTGCTCTTGACGTCGAGATCCCCAATGTTTCCGACCATGCATCAGCCAGTGATGGAATTCTGATCACCCTCTCCAGAGAAGGATGGAGATGAATGCCATCAGTTCATAGACAGACATGTCCCAATCTGCTTCCATCCTGCGGCCATGCTGAACTGTACATTTTCTTATAGTGTGAAGGATGCCCCAATTCACCAAAAACAAGAAGCTCTGCAAGCGATTCTTGACAGTTCTTCTGACTTCTTCTGTTGGCTCTCCATCACATGTATATGTTTCTGGTTGGCTGTGAGGGAGTGGCCTCCCCACTTCTTCTTCAGCCCACACTGTGCCATCTTTTGCTGTCTCATACTTGGAACCTTTCTGTGTGGTCTGTGTCTCCAGCCGACCTTTCTTCTTTGGAGGAGTTATACTGTCTAACCCGGAACACATCTCATCACCTGAAGACATGTCAGAGTCTGAACACTCTTGCAAGTGAATGGATACTTCCCCGCCATCCGAGTCACAAGGGTCCATGTTCTGCAGCAGAACCAAAGCCTCGGCAGGAGTGTAACCTCTTGGCATCTTTGTGGCTTGTTCGTACCCGTAGGTTCTTGAAGAAGATTGTGAATGCATGTAGTAAACTATCCCTTTTATTCCCAAGTTTAGCTTGTCATCAGTTCACAGCCCCGCCCACAGTCACCCATACCACATACCACAGGATGTTAACACTAGATTTGCATGTACAGGGTGGAAAGGAAAAAAGAAGATTGTGATACTACTAGCCAAGGAACTCCATTGCCAAATGCAGGAACGATGGTCACTGGGTCTGCAAATGCTGCAAACTTAGACTTTGATACAGACAGACAGACTGTGTGAGAAAGTAGCCACTGAGACAAAAGGCAGAAAGATGATGAAGAGATGATCCTGGAACTGAGGGACAGATCACTTTTTTTTACATTTTATTCTGTATGTGTATGAGCATGTCAAAAACCATGGACCACAACTTTACTCATCTTATGACATTTTTATACAAACATACATTGGAGAGTGAATGTTTTCATTCTATTCATTTTATTCTATTACCAACTCTTCATTCTGTTTTCACTCAATTTTGACTTGTGTTTCCATATATTGTGAATGTGTGTCTTTCCTGGCCTGCCTTGGATTTTAGTTACTCTGAGTAAGCAAATGCAAATGTGCCAGGCCTCACAGGTGATGGGTGGTTTGCAGTTCTTGGGGGGAAGGGAAGTGACACATTCCAATGGGCCACCCATTTACAAATGAATGGGAGCCAATTGTCGGTGATTGAGTTTTTAGTTTCAAACCAAGGGGCCATTTGGCCTACCTCTGGTAGGGCTGAGGGGGTCAGGAAAACCTGGGAGTTCAAGATGCTGATGGAGAGATGCGAAGCATTTTAAGGTGGGACAGATCTACGAGTTTTTTTGTAGGTTCTGGTAATTCTAGTATTAAGCTCCTATTAGATTCTCCCACTTGACTCCTACTGCGTGTCCTTCTATGAGGTTAACCTTCCTTTTCTCTGTCTGATTTCCTAACTTTGTGCTCCTCTTATTCCTTACTTAAAAGTTTTCCAGTTGCACTGTTTGAGTTCTTTCGTTTAATGAACCCTTATGCTGTTGCCCTCTTAATTGCTTCACTTTCTTGACGCTAATAACTGCCCGATCCAGTAAACTTATCACACGTTTCTTCCTTCTTACTAAGAAAACTCACTTGCTGAGTATCCAACGCTAGTTATTTCTTTATTCTCTTGCCTGTTTCTACAGCTGCTTGTGTCTGATTGGTGCCTTCTTAGTAGTGCTTCTCTACGCATGGCAGATCCCCAATCTTAAGTCATCCGCCTACCTATATTTTTGAACATGTGTGCCTTCGCTTTCTTACTAGCATTAATGCTTGACTGTACAATTGCTATATGGTACTCTATCCAATTATTCTTTATATGCCTTGACTTTATTCCCCTCTAAGGAATTGTTCTTACTTTAAACTATTCAATTATACAACACCAGCTATTTACTTTAGTGGCTGGTTTCCGCTAACACTGATGTCAGCTACCATTTACTGCCCTGACTCACCGACACTAATTTGAATACAAATAACAAGAACAAGCAAAAGTAACTACAAGTAAGAGAGACAGATAGATAGATAAATAGATAGGAAAAGCACTATATGATAGATAGATAACTAGTAGCACTGAGGTATAAGGTCTCAATATTTAATAGGAGGTCTTATAGCAACTGTTAACCCTACAAATGTTAATTGTGGGTTAAATCTGCTTACTTCATTTGTTCATCTTAACTGCCTCTTTGTTTAAATAAAAGCTTTCTAAAATAGATAGATAGATAGATAGATAGATAGATAGATAGATAGATAGATAGATAGATAGATAGATAGATAGATAGATAGATAGATAGATAGATAGATAGATAGTGTCACAAAAAGCACAATGCAAAGTCATTGGCAGTGTTTGAACGTGAAGTGATGTCATCGGCAGCGTCAGAACTAGAAGTGACATCATCAGTGGCACTGGAACTGGGCTTGATTTCCAGAGAATGGTCTGTAAGGGATTGAGAGAGACAATTAGTGCACCCTGCCACCTCCTGGTCAGGAATAGAATTACTATTATTCAGGCACTTTAGTTGTCTCCTAATCAAACTTTTGTGCCAATAGATCAGCTTACTTCATTTGTTGATCTTAACTGCCTGTTTATTTAAATAAAATCGTTCTAAAATAGATAATTTTGCTGATGTTAAGTTGCAGACAATTCTTTATGCACCAATAACAAAGTTCTCCATCTAACTTCTCTCCAATTATCTGGAATCTGGAACAAACTGCTGAGCCATGTAGTTGAAGCAGAAACCTTGACAACCTTTAAGAAGGATCTGGATGATATATTGGGACAGCTTAGACTTTAGCTAAACAAATTGTCTTGATAGACTGAATGGACTTCAATTGTTTGTCAAATTTCTTATGTTCTTGACCCTGTGCTGACACAACGTTATCCATTTCAAGGCACAGATTTCCATTCAGCACTATAATAGAGAGGTTTGCTGAAACATACTTTTACAAATGGGCAGAATAAATAGAAAAATAAACAAAAACTGAGAAAGTGATGCTCTGTAGTGCAAGAATGCTAATTTGAGCCTTGGGAGCTTTCTTGGCATGAGAAATGGCACAGGTACCCATTTCTCCTGCTTGATGATGGGCCTGAAGAGGTTATTTCTAACAAACCAGTAGGCTCCTGGATAGAGAGCTTTGTAAATTTAAGGGAGGCAAGAAGCTAACTTTAACCCCTTGAGACATAGGAGTGATATGATAGGAGTTAAGTATTACTGGACAAAAAGTTGCCTTATTGACTCTTTCCTGTTCATAATGTAGAAACTGCCTAAAATGCTATGTGGCAGTAGTAGTAAGGATGCAAGTTAAATTTTGCCATTGTTGTAAATGTTTAAAATCAATTCATAATAAGGATATGTCAATGGCTAAAATAATGACGTTAAAATTACATCCCTCACCCTACAAATGTTCTCTGTTTTCAGGCAAATTGTTTCTAAAGCATTAAAGAGAGACTTAATACCACATTGTGCATTTTAATTGAATACATTTGTAAGAAATGAACACACACACAAAAAAATCTAATTTTCTTTACTCGGCTAATACGGAGCTTCCTTCCTCCCTTTCATTTTAAAAAAAGGTAACCGCACAAAGCAGGAAATGTTACATCTCTCATTTATGATTCATTGGAATCACTCCATGTTCTGTTCTGCTGATGAGCTTATCATTGCAATCCTTCATTTTACTGAATAATTCAGAATAAATCTAATAGCAGTGTTACACTTATTCATTTTTTTCTTTGTTAAAGATGTGTTTAAAACGAGTGGCTCAGTAACACAGCAGTTGGATCCACTGCCCCCCAGCTACAGGAGAACACTGGCCCGATCTTGATGTTTGTGGAGGCTGCAAGCCTTTCTTTTATTTGTGAAGCTTTTTCTCCAGACATCAAACAAAATTATTAAAAACAATGTAACAGAACGCTAGAAGTATCATAATTTATGCTTTTTTCCAACTCAATGCCAGTTCCATATAGCATTCATTTTCTTCTTCTTCTTCATTTTTTTCCCACTTCTACTATATGTGGAGTCGATATGCTTGATCAACCGCCTCCATAAAACTCGGTCCTGTAACTCCTCCCGAGTCAGACCCTTTCTTCAGATCTTCTTTTTACATTCAACTCTGCTTTGGCCTCCCTTACTTTCTCTTCCTCTGTACTTCCATTCCCATCACTCTTTTGCCCACATATCCATCATCACATATCCATACCACTTCTTAAACTTTTTACAGTGCCCTCCATAATCTTTGGGACAAAGACACATCTTGTCTTGACTTTCCCCTCTACTCCACAGTTGAAAATGACAAATCAAACAATTCAGACATTGTGATCAAAGTGCACATTGCAGACTTTCTTTTAAGGGGAAATTCTTACATTTTGGTCACACTCACTTTTTTACATAGCCCCCCCATTTCAGGGCAGCATAATGCTTGGGACAATGGGAGTCACAGATGTTTGTGATTCCTCAGGTGTGCTTCATGGCTTCATAAGATACCTCAGCTTGCTTCTACCCTTTGGAGTTGTCATTGTTGCCATTGTTCAACACAAGGACAAAAGTTTTTATGCTAGAACCAGGAATGCTATGTCTACAGGTGAGCATTTCTGGGTCATAAAGAAAGTAGGAAGGTCCTACCCTGACAACACCCCCTCTCAGTCCCCTGGGACCCCAACAGGACTCCATCTTCCAAGCATCTCAGTGGGTGTCCCAAATGGGATCCCATACAAGGACCACTGCCACATGGCGTATGGGGGAAGAAACCACTCCCAACTCTCAGCTTCTCCTGGTTCATCCAACATATTAGTGTGGCCAGGCATAAAGTTATTTCCTCATCCAGCAGGTCATCCCATCTGTCCTTCCATTTTAGCCTCCCATCTGGGTAATTACACATCCCTCCTTCCCAAATGTGATGTCAGTTCTCCTCCTACACTATTTACTAAAAGATGCATGAAAAAAACAAAGTGTGCATGCAAATACCCATCTGAATAATCAACAAACTAAACACAGATCTAAAAGAAAATAACAAAACACTCTGCACTAAAAGAATAACATTAAATACTCGAAACACACTCCAGTTCCACAGGTCTAGAAGAGGGTGATGAATTAAAAAAAAGTAAAAGACGATCTTAAGAAGAGCTTGAGAGGTTAGAAGGTGCAGGACCGAGCTGCTTGGAGAAGGTGGATCAAGCAAAATATCCCCACATAGAAGTGGGAAAGATGAGGAGGAAGAAGAAGAGCTTGTTTTAACATTACCTCTCATGGAATGCTAGTGAAATATATTAAACTCTTCTATCATCTCGTGTTTTAATACTAGAATTACCAGAACCTATGAAAAAACTAGTAAATCCAGCCCACCTTAAATCCCTTCGCACCTCTCCATCAACATCTTTTGTCTTGTAAATGTGTCGAGAAGCCCAAGCAGCCTACTATTCCATCCCCCACTGCCGCAGAACAAGTTCTCCCAGTTGCTGCCTTGATTATCTGGGAGTGAAGTGCTGGAGTTTTAGAATGGAAATAGATAATTATTTGGAACACATGCATCTCATGTGTGTTCTGTTTTCTATAATAATCTGTGTAAACACATTGTTAAAACAGAAATGTTTTTCATATTTCTGTAATAAATGACAAAATGTAGGCATAACCTATATAATATGTGAAGCCTGAAGACCAAAGATCAAATAAACACTTTCACAAAAGGTTCAACAATAATACAACAGTTTCCATGGCGCAGTGGTAAGAATTGCTGATTTGTGATCAAGAGTCCCCGGTTCAATACTGACTGTCTCGTATATGTACCGTTTTGAGTAGTGAGCTGCTCTTGTTGTTAATATTATACAATAAACACATACATTTGGTTTGCGTCTGTAACAGCCTGTGTACATTTACAGTACTTGTAAAAGTTAGCATTTTTTTCACTTTTATTCTCTCAGTCACGATCACGATACATACTACCACATTGTACACATGTCGTAAATGTAGGAAGGATGGTCCTTGGATGTGTTGGAACTGTTAACATCTGAATCTGATGATTGCATATAGCACTGAACTGACCTCTCTGTACTATTCTTTCCTCTGCATGTCCTGGAATACAAAAGAAACACCGCCATACAGCAACATGTGGAGAATGGCAAGATCTGGGAAAAAAAAACAAAAACACACACTGTCACTGATTTCAACTGCAATATGGTATGCGAATGAATATGAATAATATTAAAATGTTACATCCGTGCCACAATGTTCTCCAAAATGTACTATACAGGTCATAAAATGAGTAATTCCAAATATGATATATACTTATGTCTCTGTTATTTATTTATTTATTTTTTTGACATCATGGACCATAAAATGGTTAACATAAGATTTGTTACAAATATTCAATCCCTGTCAGATCAGTGCCTTTTCATCAGTTTATTATTGTTCAGCTTTGCCAAAACATTCAGGGTTTCCCGAGGTGCTGACCATTGCCTGCATCATCTGCCAGCTCCTAGAGAGTTAATTCTAGAAACCCTGAAGCCTACAAAAAAACTCATAATCCTGGCCTACCTTAAATTCCTTTGCACCTCTCCATCAGCGTCTTTTGTTTTGTCAATGTGTCGATCAGCACACGCAGCAAGCAGCCTGTACATGGTACACTTGCATTTCTTGTGTGTTCCATGTCTACAACAATCTGCGTAAATGTAGGATGACAGGAAATGTGAGAAATGCAAAAAATGTTGAATGCACAACTAAAACAATAACATTTTTCATGTTGTAGTACTAACAACAAATCTTTGACATGGAATGTGTAATGTGTGAAGACTGAAGTCCAAATATTAAATAAACACTTTCACAAAAGATACACGTATAACAAAACAAGTGTACTTTTATTCAAGAATATAACCAAAGAGAAATAAATCGGGTTAGAATACGATACTGACACGACTGCCTGGGTGGTGCAGCAATAAAAACTGCTGACTCACAACCAAGAGGTCACAGGTTCGAGCCTGGTCGCTTCCCAGAATTAACAATTTGAGTATTGAGCTGCTCTTATTGTTAGTACTATACAATAAAAAAACACATTTAATTTGTGTCTGTAACAGCCAGTGTAAATTTATGGGTCTTGTAATGGTTAACATTTTTTTTTATTCAGTTTTATTCTCTAAGTCATTTTCACATTACCTCTGATATGACATTGCTTTTGTCAAATAAAGACG